>NC_137620.1:49792831-50005331 GCF_963280865.1 Gymnoscopelus braueri | reverse complement strand
ATTAAGCTGTGGTGGACCCAGGATGGAGTTATGACATGTTTCTACTGTACCATTCATCCTAAGATATCATAACATCATAGAAAAGGTAATAAACCCTTGGTCCAAAATCCTCCTTTAAGCTGCTCAGTAGGCCAGTGCACATGGGGGTCAATGTCTTACTGATTGGAGATGACAACCTGTCTATTATCTACTACATTGGTTCTCAAAGTGGGCCCCGGGGACCCCTAGGGGTCCTTGAGGGAGTTCCAGGGGGTCCCCAGCTAAATGAACCAAATGGACCCTTATGGGTCTGTATAGACCATAAGGGTCCATCCTACAAATGAAACCAAATGGATTTCAAGAGGGTCCTTGAAATTAAAATGGTTGAGAATCACTGCAGAGACGTAAACATCTTCTCTCATTATGGGGGTCCCTGAGGCATATCTTTTCAAATGGGGGACCATGGGCTAATAAGTGTCAATTTGGGGTCCTTGACATGAAAAAGTTTGAGAACCACTGATCTACTCAACCAATACACATTCATTGTGCTGCTAAATCATCAGCAGAGACAAAAATACATATGAATTCATTAATAAATGGATAAAATGCGCGCACGCACGGCCACTGTGCCCACCCACATTATACCAGGCCTATAGATACTAATCAATTCCTTGCTACGCCACTGGTGTGTGTGTGTGTGTGTGTGTGTGTGTGTGTGTGTGTGTGTGTGTGTGTGTTACGTACGGTTGTGTATGAGTCGTTCCACGGAACATCTGAGGTTGGCGACCGTTCTACTCATAACATCCAGAACAGACAGACGGGTCAGCGCGTCCGTCACTGAAAACAACGACAACAACAAAGACAGGTCACAGTTCTACTCACAACATCCACTGAAACAACAACAAAGACATGTTAGTGGGACGGACCTGGAACCACCACTAGTTCCTATGGGGGACATGTTAGTGAGACGGACCTGGAACCACCACTAGTTCCTATCCACCTGTTTCCGCGGGAATTTACTAGAGCAAAAATCCTGTGTGGGAAACATCCTGCGGGGGGACCGGAAGTAGGAAATAGCGTGAGGTGTTTACATTTGCCAGCAGAACGTAGCTCGTTCGCAGCTGGCGAACAGGCCTTTTGCATGTAGTTGAAGCGCAAGGGGGCGGGGGGGCGGTGCATGGGGAGAGAGTCTGTGCCTTGACTTCAGTGCGCTGACTCTCTCCCCCCCCGCCCCCCGCCCCCTTGCGCTTCAACTACATGCAAAAGGCCCGTTCGCAGTACAGCTACGTTCTGCTGGCAAATGTAAACACACTGAGCCGCTATTTCCTACTTCCGGTCCCCCCGCAGGATGTTTCCCACACAGGATTTTTGCTCCAGTAAATTCCCGCGGAAACAGGTGGATAGACCCTATTCACACGGCGGCCATATTGGAATTTAACATTGAAAGTGCTGCCACCCGGGGTGGCTACTTTCATTCAGGCGCGTATCGTCATTGAGGCCAACGAGGCCATGGCCCGGTCTGTAAACCCAGCTTGTCCCAAGATCCAGGGGGAAAAAAAATCAACATTAGCAGCTCTCACCCTATTCTGTTGTAGCCGACCACAGAAAGTTGCCTTTGTTTTCAAGTGGGGCTCATTTGCATTCGGCCGAATTGTTAATGAGTGGCCATTAAAAACCAGTTTAGCCGTCAAACCGATTCTGGCCCGGTTCTGGCCCGGTCAACGTTAGACTCCACCGTACGCCACTGCTTTCATTGACTTCATAGAAACATGGCCGCCGTGGGAATATGGTCTATGGGGACACGTTACTGAGACGGACCTGGAACCACCACTAGTTCCTATGGGGGACATGTTAGTGAGACGGACCTGGAACCACCACTAGTTCCTATGGGGACACGTTAGTGAGACGGACCTGGAACCACCACTAGTTCCTATGGGGGACACGTTAGTGAGACGGACCTGGAACCACCACTAGTTCCTATGGGGGACATGTTAGTGAGACGGACCTGATGCCAGCTGGTCTTTGTTGCTCTCAACAGCGAACTGCATGCGATGGGTCTCCTTTAATGCACCTACACACACACGCACGCACGCACGCACACACACACACACACACACACACACACACACACACACACACACACACACACACACACACACACACACACACACACACACACACATTACAATATCATAATAATAATACATTTACATACAATAAAGGACATGTACGTAATTATAGGCCTTTCAGAGAAAAGATCTAACCAGCTACAACATTCTGCTCAATCTCTATAAGGGTAATAATAATAATAGTAATAATAATAATAATAATAATAATAACAATAACAATAACAACAATAGTAGTAGTAACTGTGTGTGTGTGTGTGTGTGTGTGTGTGTGTGTGTGCGTGCGTGCGTGCGTGCGTGCGTGCGTGCGTGCGTGTGTGTGTGTGTGTGTGTGTGTGACCTTTGACCTGTGCTCAGGGCCATGGAGGAGGTCAGTGTGTCGTTAGCGTGGGAAAGTGTTTCCTCCAACGCTGACAGACGGACTCCTGTTCTTGCGTCTGGAACGCGCACACACACACACACACACACACACACACACACACACACACACACACACACACACACACACACACACACACACACACACACACACACACACACACAGTTAGTTTTGAGTGTAGAGTATTTTGGCCGCTGTTATCAGACCTCTGAACACACACACTGGGTTGTCCAACCCAGATTTGGCACAAACAAGGGAATGAACTCGTTCTCATGCTATGCAACATAGATGTGGAATGCCCTACCTAAAGGAGTAAAGGAGTGTAAAACCCTACTCACTCTTAAAACAGACATAAAGAAACACCTTCAGGAAGCTACAATTCCAAACTGGCCCCTCAAAGTCTTAAGGTCATTACACACCGGCGATTATGCGAATATACGAAAAATTCGGACTCAATCCGAATAATTAAAAGACACTTTTTCGCTTCGCTTTTTCGCTCCGTGGAAGCTTGCATTGACTTTGTAAGGTTTAAAAATAATTGCGAACGCAGCGGAAGGAGGCGCGCCGAAGGCGCGCCTCCGCGCAAGTGGAGCTTACTATGAAACCGTGCTCGGGTTGTGTCTCCGTATCTCCGTATCTCTGTGTGCGTGTCTCTGTATCTCTGTGTGCAGTATGTGGCTCAAATCCTCATCCCTGTGTGCAGCCAAGTAAATGTCCAATATAGACGTACCAAAAAATATAGACGTATCAAATGAAAGGTCTTTGAAAACTGAACACACCTGTCAAGGTTGCGTTTAAGCCCGCCCCTTCCCCCGGAAGCCACGCCCCGGAGAAGGCTCCTAAAAACTCCCCATTGAAACCCCATGTTAAATGAAAAGTGCCCGAATCGCTCCCAAACTTTTTCTACCCCCCCTAAGTGGGGGTCTACGAACAAATACTTCGGGCTCGGATTTTGGCTCCGCCCCCCGGAAGTGGGTGAAACAGGCACTTCAAACACTTTGTTGAATTGTTCAAAAACATTCAACGTTTTTTTTTTGTGAATTTGTATTTTTCTAAGATGCTCCTTTTAACGCATATTTTTTTTAATTTATTTTGTATTTTTTTATTGGTTACTTTTTTTTAAATATTTTTTTTCATAATTTTTTTAATTTTTTTGCGTTCGCTTACCGCGTTCGCGCGTCTTACTTGTAATAAAAAAATTCGCCTCCGGTGTGTAAGGAGCTTTAAACTTGTCCTCTGTATTTTACCCTCCTATAACTACTAGGAACAGTCAACACCTTTTATATCATTTATATTTATATTCACAACTGGTTGATTATGTGTGTGTGTGTGTGTGTGTGTGTGTGTGTGTGTGTGTGTGTGTGTGTGTGTGTGTGTGTGTGTGTGTGTGTGTGTGTGCACTCACTGCTGACAGTCAGAGTGATGATGATTGACAGGATGACGACAGCAGTGACGACAGGTAGCAGGACCTCTCTGAGCCTGAACCTCATAGAGAACACCTGGAGCCTGTTACTACGAGAGTCTACACACACACACACACACACACACACACACACACACACACACACACACACACACGGCGCACGCATACACGTGAAAAGTTTAATCCAGAGTTGAAGATACAGTATATTGTGTTGAAAATCAAATCATTGCTATAAATCAAATGACATCTAAATGAATTCATGACATTCAAAACAAGCTTAACCAGATAAAAACAGCATGAAGGAAAATGCATAGAGTTCATCTATAGAGTATGAGTTCATATTCTACTGATGACAGAGCTGTAGTCACGTGATCACCATCATAACATATCTATTTTAATCATATCCAGCATGTCAACATGTCTGGGGTCAGGGGTCAGGACAGTTTACTGTTTTAAAGTCCAGGTTGTGGGGCTGTGTGGTTACTGGGTCAGGATGATGATGATGCAACTCTAAACGCTGACTACACACACATACCAATAATCTGATGCACAGATTCATAAATAAACGTAATCTCCTCATTGGCTTGTTATAACAGCATCCGTATTCTATAGGGAAAACCTTTGTTGAAAATAGCAGATCGACAAGCTCACTGTCGATCAGCTATATTAGCTATAATATAAACCTGCTTCATGCGTTTTTGTTTTTTTTTGTTTGGGGGGGGGGAGGATACAAATGTCAACTTTGTGTAGATTTTTACTTTATTTTAATTAATTTTGTGATTGATTGAATACTTTGTTAGCAGTTTGCAAAAAAAAAGCACAGGGAAAGTAGAGTTCAATACAAGGTCTGTTAAAGCACTATGTCTTGTTTCCATTGGGGTCCTTTGTACTCAATTCATCGACATTGTGAGGTGTGCTTTTCATGACCCGACCACTGTTTATTATTTGTGTAAGAAACATGGATAACCTTTATATAGTAACTTAACCACCACCACCACACACACACACACACACACACACACACACACACACACACACACACACACACACACACACACACACACACACACACACACACACACACACACACACACACACTCACACACTCACACACACACACCTTTGTTCCAGAAGCTACTCTCATCACCGGCCTCGTCGTGGTATTCCGTCGTCATGACGATTTCGCCTCAGGATCTCTCTCTTTCTCTACGTCTTGGTCTCTGTGGGAGGTCTGGTAGATCTGGTAGATCTAGTAGGTCTGGTAGATCTGGTAGATCTGCTATAGGTCGTGTAGATCTAGTAGGTCAGTGTGGTATAGGGTCTGTATGTCTGTCTGTCTGTCTGTGGTCTTGTGTCTCTGCTAGGTCAGTGTGTTGGTAGTGAATGTGACATTATGTCCCTGCGGTCAGCGACCCTCACTGTGGACTCTGAACCTTAAAACAACATGTGTGTGTGTGTAGCAGTGGTGGAAAAAGTAATCACTTTTTTTTTTACTTAAGTAAAAGTATCAATACTGCAATACCGGATATAGACTTTCTACTTTTGGTACTTAAAGTACCAAAAGTAGAAAGTACTAATTATGCAGAATGTCCCGTTTCACAAGTTTTCAAATGTATAAATGTGATGGGGTCCAGGCACGTGCACACATAGACATCAAAGGGGGCTTGAGCCCCTGCCCTTTTACCCATCTGGCACAGGATAAAAATATACATTTCCGTTCAAATATATGGGTTGCTACATTTTTTTTCAAAAACAAACAGACATACATACAGGTGCGTCAATTGTTACAGGTATAATGCATAGTTTTCTATGCATTTCGTGTTTTTTTGGGGGTTTGACCCAATTTTTTGGGCCGCGCGGCTTTGCCGCGCACCCAGGATAGGTGTCCCTTATTTCAATCTCTGGGAGTTGGCAACCCTAACCTTGCCATACCTTAGCTTTTGCTGAACTGATGCCACTGGACATACACACAAAATGAACAGGTACAGTGAAAAGAATATGATGTCAAAATGTACATTTTCTTATAACAATAACAATGTGTAGTGTGTGTTACAAAATCGAAAAATCCAAAATAGGACCGTCATTTTTAGCTTGCGGCCCCTTGGACTTTTGGTATTTTGCTGAGTGGCCCCTGAGCCATCTTAAGTTGAGTAGCCCTGCCGTACTTGAATGCAGCGTTCAAGAGAATTGCCTTTTCCAAACTCTCCTGAACTTGAGTGCAAGCATTTTATGTTGAAAGAATTGCATCTCCAGTATTGGCTTGAATCTTGAAAGCTTTAGTTGAGTGCGGCATCACGCACCGAAAATAGCCAATCTCAAAGCTCACAACGCGTCGCGCTGCGACGCGTTGTGAGCTTGGAGATCGGCTATTTTCTGTATTTTCACTTTCACCTTTTGGAAACTTCAGCCCCTGCCCCTCTAACATTCTCTGCACGTCCCTGATGGGGTCAGTCTTGCTGTGTGCTTAGAGTTGCTGTTACTGACTGATTGAGAAAGGACCTGCACCTGCTTGATTGGGTGCACCTGGGCATGCAGCCTTTAAACGGCAGAGAGAGAGAGAGAGAGAGCTGTGGAGAGGGCAGAGGCCTGAGACCTGGCTGGAAGGCAGGAGAGCAGCCATGGACGGGGGCCGGAGTCGAGGCATCGAGGACAGGGACAGGGACACCGACACCCTAGCCCTGGTTCAGAGCGTTAGTGAGTTCCCTCTAACGCCCTGGAAAGAGACGGCGAGACAGAAATTATTTTTATTTACTCCACTGCGCCCTCTACAGATCTGGAGGATTTGAACTTACCATTAAACAGATCTGTAGAGGGCACTGTGGAGTAAATAAAAATAATTTCCGTCTCGGGGACATATTTTATTTTCTGCCCAAAAAGTGTATTTTACAGAGTAGGTGGGGCGCTGAGAGGCTTCCCACCTCCGAGAATAGACTTTCAACAACACAAAACAGCCTTTTGTTTCGGTGAGTAGCGAAATGGTTTTGTTTATTTTCACTCTCTTGAGCACTCGCAGGGCAGTGGAATTCCTTGTACAAGCGCAGAGCCCAGGGTCTTCCAGGGCGTCAGAGGGAACTCACTAAACGCTCTGAACCAGGGCTAGGGACACCCCAGCTGGGGAAATGGTTGCATTTGGCACCAGGCGGTGTGTGCCCTGTCCGCCTGTGAGAGGACCCGTCTGTGGGGTGGCTGAGAGAGGACGCCAGTGGTGAGAAGGCCCGAAAGAATGCGGACTAAATGGACCGAGCCGCTCCGGCAGAGCAGCGTTGGACGTGTGGAGATCGGAGTGAAAGAGGGGAAGCCAAATCAACTCAGCAGAGGGTTAAGGCCAAGTTAAGACTGGCCCCTCTTCAAAGCTAAGTACCCCGCTTGTGACGCTTGACGACGTGTGCACTGTGCACCAGTAGTTAAATCCATTATTTCAGTTCTTGTGTTTATTAGTTATTCAGCCCCACAACAAGGCTCCATTTTGGGACATTTTAATTCATTTATGAACACTAGCCTGGCCTGGTTTTCGATTAATTGTTGCACGCTTTTATGTGCTGTTAAACTTAATACTTTGTAGCTCTTATCTTTTGTGTGCTTTGATTCTGAGCGTTGTAGGCCGTTGGGAAACAGTGTAACTGATGTGAATTATTTTATTGACCCTTAAAGGAGAAGGACTGAGAGAAGAGGAGAAGGACTGATGAGCTATATGGACTGTACTCTACTCCTTAAACAAGGACCATACGGACATTGCTGCTAGTAGGCCTGTGATTGCCTGAGTGTGATTGCCTGAGAAATCCTATGTTTTAATCATTTTGTACATTTTGTCAATAAATCCTGTTCACTTTGACCCTTGGTTTGGTTCTTTAACTCTGCTCAACCCCGGGTTTCAAGAACCTGTTAAATTGGTGTAATTAATTGTGGTTTAAAGTGTCCTGGGCTCCATAGCCTCCAGGTGGCGTAGTCGGCTACTTTTAACATAATGTACTTTTCAACCTCACCACATAAACATCTTTTGAAAATAACCGATCTACAAGCTCACAATGTGTCGCAATTGCACATACTCCAGTAAAGTAAAAATTCCTCAAAAGTGTACTTAAGTACAATTGAGTAAATGCACTTAGTTACTTTACGCCACTGGTGTGTAGGGCTTATTGGGTTTAATATTTAACAAATGGGGAACTATCCGATAAATAGTTCTTTATCGTGATTACAAAAGGAAAGGAAGATTTTCATTCAAGTCATACATACCCTGGGATCACGTAGCTTTAATTATAATAATAATACACTTTATTTGTATAGAACCTTCATGTCATGAAATGCAGCTCAAAGTGTTTTACAGAGCAACAATACAATTACAGAAAAGGTACAAATAATTTAACAATAAAGCAAAAAGAATAAAACATTTAAAAACTATATAGTAAAAAAGGCAATGAATCAAACAGTGAGGACATGAATAACACAGATTTAGAAATCAACTAAAAGCAAGAGTGAAGAAATAGGTCTTGAGCTTTGCTTTGAAGCTGCTTATTCCACACAGAGCTGCACATCTGGCATCACTTAGGGATAGTTCACCCCAAAAAATGACTTATTTTCTATCAGTTACATCCCATGAAGACTTGAATTCATGGCATCAAATTGTCCATCAAATTATTGTCATCAAATTATTGTCTCAGGAATGTGACGAACTAAAACAATCTACATGAATTCAATGCTTCATAGAGTGTGTAATTGATAGAAAATAAGACATTTTTGGGGGTGAACTACTCCTAAGTTGGTAGAGCTCGTGAGCTTGTAGATCGGCTATTTGTTGGCAAATAGATTGAGAGAGTGAAAAAGACTGTTTCTTTACAGGTATGTTTTCACCAATTCCAGGGGAGGGTTTAAGTGGTACAGGATATGCAGCTCTGTGAAGGTGAATTGATCTCAAATGCATTTTTGGGCGGCTGTGGCTCAGAGGTAGAGAAGGTCGTCCAATGATCCGTGGGTCGGAGGTTCGGATCCCGGCTCCTCCCGTCCACATGTTGAAGTGTCCCTGGGCAAGACACTGAACCCTACGTTGCCTCCAATGAGTCGGTCGGCGCTAGCTTGGCCACCATTGGTGTGTGTGAACACAGCTAAAAACGCGCGCCAATAGGCCTTGCCCTACATCGCATATTTTGTAGCTTTTTTTTGTGAGATCTGACGTTCATAGTGACAGAACACTATGCAATGTGATCGTCTTGAATACGCCCCACCGGAAGTCTCGCTAGACAAGATTTCAATATCGAGATTTCAATCTCGTCAGAAGGGGGGTGGACTTTCGGTGGACGCATGCGATAATTTTCAGTTTTTGGGCGGATTTTGTTATTTCTTTCCAGTTTTTTGGTTACTTTATTTTGGTTTTAGGGTTAGGTTAGGGTTATGTCAATTAATTCCTATTTTTGCCTGATTTTACCGATTTATTATACTGTAACTTCAACTCTGGATTAAACTTTTCATGTTTATGCGTGTGTGTGTGTGTGTGTGTGTGTGTGTGTGTGTGTGTGTGTGTGTGTGTAGACTCTCGTAGTAACAGGTTCCAGGTGTTCTCCATGAGGTTCATTGTGTGTGTGTGTGTAGACTCTCGTAGTAACAGGTTCCAGGTGTTCTCCATGAGGTTCATTGTGTGTGTGTGTGTGTGTGTAGACTCTCGTAGTAACAGGCTCCATATTTAAATTAATTATTATTATTTATTTATTTTTGTGCAAAAAGTGGGGGGGGTATGAAATACGGATCTGTGACAGTGAGGGTGTCATGTCGTACGCACAGTGAATGGCCGTGACGCCCCTGCACACTCTTATAGGTGTCCCTGGCACAACATATTTTCAATTGGGGGGTCCTCAGCCCCTAATTATGGGGGTCCTTCACATGCACACGTTCCAGAATCACAACATACGTGAACTATAGTAACCAACAAACTGTACACGTTTTTCGTAGATTTTGTAAAGAAATACTTGTGCTTGTAACTTATGATTTGTGTTTGTACTTTGCTAATTATGAAACACCTGTAAACATATCAGTGAGTATGGGGGTGATTATGGGGTCACTCCAGGACAAGTGAGTACTACGCTGGGAGAGAATAATCACACTGTATCCTCAGCAGAGAGAGAGAGAGAGAGAGAGAGAGAGAGAGAGAGAGAGAGAGTGAGAGAGATAGAGAGAGGGGGAGACAGAGGGAGCGAGGGAGGGAGAGAGTGACAGATATGCCTATAGCCACACCTTCATTTCTTTCTCGTTCCTTCCTCCTTGTTGAACAGGTAGGTGTTCTTTACCGTGTTCTCTGTCATGACGTTAGAAATGAATTAATAATGATTTAATCAGTATAATTATGATGATAGCTAGGCTCAGATCATAACTGTATGTTAATGTGTTTATTTTCATACATTAGCTCTGATCAAGTTGTTTTGGACTGAAGTCACCAGCCAAGAACCCTGTTGATCCTTTCATTCATAACTTCCTTATTTGTTTAACTTGACGTTTTGCTTTTATTCATGACAGGTATGTTTTTTTGTATATTTCTTATTATTTGTAAAATAATATGAATTATTATCATGTTCCTACTTCCTCAAAGGAGAGAGGAGTTGAATCATTAAAACTATGAATGTGTCTCTTTGTTCCAATAGGGTTTTATCAACACACACGGACATCAACACTTCACTCCAACAGACACTGACTGGCTGTTAGACAAACATCACAAACAACTACACAACTGCTCCAGATACCAGGTAACATTGATTTTGACTTCTAGGAGCAAGGCTCAAAAGTATTATTATGTGAAGAGAAAACACTTAAAGTATTTTCATTGTTTTATTTTCCTCACCCGGAGGAACAACCGACATGTTGTGACTCCTGCATTCTACCTCTGACTGGCTGAGTCGAAACCCATGCGGTTTCTTTGAAACAGACATTTTGTTTGAGCCACGTCATGTACTGTACAGGCCACACCTTGTGTGTGTGTGTGTGTGTGTGTGTGATTTTGTTTGAGCCATGTCATGTACTGTACACGCCACGCCTGGCGCGCGTGTGTGTGTGTGTGTGTGATTTTGTTTGAGCCATGTCATGTACTGCACAGGCCACACCTCGTGTGTGTGTGTGTGTGATTTTGTTTGAGTGTCATGTACTGCACACACACCACGCCTGGCGTGCGTGTGCGTGTGTGTGTGTGTGTGTGCGTGCGTGAGTGTGATCGTATCCTTAGGATTACGGCCGAAAGGGAGTGTCACAGGGCAACCTGTGCCCTACATACACACATCACACCTGACTGCTTTCTATGTTATGCAAGGAAGGACTAATGCTTTTAAACTGGTGTATTGAAACTGTATATTCACTGATTGTTTGCTTGTTGTCTCTACACTGCTGGTGGCAATCCCCTTGATTGGGAAGGTGCCGTGGAGGAGGGGTGTTTCATATGCTTTATGAGTATCTATTTAAATTGTCATTGAGATTTCACCCCAAGTTATACTGGTTTAATTGTAACGCATCTTTAAGAATGTTACTTTTATGCTGTGGGGAATCTATGAGAGGTATTTATGGAAGTATTTTGAAGAATTGTTGCTAATTGGTTCTGTGTCCGGTGGTACGATCCACTACCTATTTAATGGGGGCTGCAGGGACAGACAAGTTACTTGAGAGTTGGCGGGAACACCTGTAGCATCCCTGAGGAAGAGCTACAGGGCCATGTGTGATCAAGGTTATAGCCTGAAGAGAGTTCTTATCCAGTTGGGTCTTGTTTATTAGTGTTAGCCTAAGTGCTTATTTATTTTTCTCATTGCCCAGGCCAGGCCAGCAAATGTGTCGAGGAAATTAAATTTGTCCCTGAGCAAGACTCTTAACCCCTAATTGCTCACAGGCCCTCATTGGAAACAAGACCGCAAGGACTTTCATGAACAGACCTGTTCAAAGGAATTATCCTTATCCTTATCCTTACTCCCCTAAAATAATCATATTTGAACTGGTGACCCCCCTGTTAGGTTTTTCCATGCCTTCGGCACCTGTGATATTATTATGATTATAATTACGTGTGTATTTACTGCTTATTTAGAATTATACCAGTGTGGTAGGCTGACATATAATGGCAAGGGTAAAATATATACATATATGAAGGTTAATACTGCCTGTTTGGAGTCATTAACTGAGGCATGCTATAAGGTCTCATATTCTCAGAGTGTAGGTCGTAAATTCCGTACCATTCCCTTATCTCAAAGAGGAGAGAGAGAGAGAGAGGCTCAAATGACATGCCTGATGCCTATGTTATGGGGGAGGAGAAAGACACTTGCTAGGTGCTCATCGTATTTGCCCAGTGAGTAAAGGCACTGTGGGTCCTTGCATAGATTTTCTGATGGTCATACAAATTCCTTAAAGTCTCTTATCTGGAAAGAGAGAGAGACCCAGGCCACCTTGGGGGGTGGACATGATATCTGGTGGGAGGCGACATCCTTTGTGTGGGTCTGTGTGGAGAGTCAGTGGGAAATCAGTTTCGTTGAGGACTTGGGACGTGGTAGAAGTACGTTGAGGAGACTCGATGATTATATGTGCTGATATGTTTATTGTTTATGTGAAAATTCCTGTTGGTAATATTGTCATTGTGTTTTCTGTGTTTATTTCCTAGGTTTATAACCTGACCTGGTTAGATCTTGTTGGTAGAATGTGAGCCTACTGGCAAGGTTGTAGTTGACTAAAGATAGTAGTTAACTGGCCGCTTAGCAGCAAGAGAGGTCTGCTAGGTGTGTTAATGTATGTTTGTATTTGTGTTAGTAAATAAAAACCATCAAAGGCACAGGTCTGAGCAATAACTACTTGAATTCCTCCCAAACTCCTGGCCTAGTCAGAGGGCTGTAGTCAACCAGACGCATGAGTAGTTGCGCCTGGTTGGATTTCTGAACAATCATCATCAATAGATCTGTCACAATTACATAATTGCAGTTATTTGAGATAGTCGCGATTATTTAATCGTCATAATCGTTTCCATGTTGAAAAATGTTCATACATTTACCAAAAATAGCAGCTTTGTGACGTGTTGTAAGCTTGTAGATCAACTATTTCCACTATTATTTCAACGGGTAGTAGCCTACTCAGGGCTGTGTTAATGTCAGAATGGGACCTATAGGCAAAGACCAATTTTCGCCGGGTTTGTTACTTTTTTGGGTGTTTTTGTTACATTAATTCGGTTTGCGCTTTCAGTAATGTCTTTTTTTTTTGTTCTTTTTTTCTTTTTTTCATCCCCCCCCCCCCCCAATATTTTGTGCCAGGGATTTTTCAAAAATTGCAGATCTACAAGCTCATGCCGCGCTACGAGCTTGTAGATCTGCTATTTATTTTAAATTGTGAAAATGTGTGCAAATATTTTTAATATATGTATCGTTTTAAAGCGAACATTTTTAACTCCAATCTTTGCTTCTGGGGGTCCCTGGGGGTCCCTGGAACAAAAATTTTTGGATGGGGGGGTCCGCGGCCAAATACATATATAAAATGGGGATCCTTGACATGAAAAGGTTTGAGAACCACTGATAATATAGCAGCGTAAGTGTTTCAGAAAACTGTTTAGGATTTAGAAGATATTTGTAGAATCGGGCCTCAGGTCTTAATGGGTTGAGACCGGGAACGCATTTGTCATTTTAGATTTCTTTGGCTATTCAAAAATAGCGGATATTCAAGCTTGTAGATCTGCTATTTTTTAAAAGACGTGAAAATGTGTGCAATTTGGCCGATTCTACAAATGTCAGTCTTCTAAATCCTAACAGATTAAAAAAAATACAAAAAAAAACGTATGTTGCTATAATATCAGTGGTTCTCAAACGTTTTCATGTCAAGGACCCCCAAAATGATATGTGTTTGGCTGCAGACCAAAAATGTGTTGTTCCAGGGACCCCCCAGAAGCAAGGGATTGTTTGGTGCAGACCTGCCACTACTGCAGGCCTGACACTGTTTTCTACCAGGGTGTGTCTGTCAGTGACTGCTGATTGCTGTGACTGGAAACCCCTCCCACAGGAAGACTGTACTGTACTTAAGTAAACATTTGAGTTATTTGTACTTTACTGGAGTATTTCCAATTTACAATACTTTTACTTCTACTCCACTACATCTCAGAAGCAAATATTGTACTTTTATTCCACTACAATTATTTGAAAACTTTAGTTACTAGTTACTTTGCAGATATAAATTATTACATTATAAAACATACATTAACCACTTTAGCCCTATTTTATACATTTTTTTTTGCGGGTTTGTGACGGATTTCGGGTACATAAACAATGGTTTTGTAACAATGTTAAGGGGCACACCCAGGTTTATTTTTTAATTCATAATTTTTATTTATTTATATATATATATATATATATATATATATATATATATATATATTTTTTTTTTTTGGGGGTGGGGAGGTGCCCCTAACGTCATGGGCCCCAACGCAACCGCGTTGTCTGTGTGACGGTAGTGACGCCCCTGGTGTCGCCCCTGCACATAAGGTGCATTATACTTATAAGGTGTCCCTGGCACAAGATATTTTCATTTGGGGGGTCCTCAGCCCCAAATTATGGGGGTCCTTCACATGCACACGTTCCAGAATCACAACATACGTGAACTAGTAACCAACATACATCTGTACAAGTTTTTTGTAGATTTTGTAAAGAAATACTTGTGCTTGTAACTTATGATTTGTGTTTGTATAAAACACCTGTAAACATATCAGTGAGTATGGGGGTGATTATGGGGTCACTCCAGGACAAGTGAGTACTAGGCTGGGAGAGAATAATCACACTGTATCCTCAGCAGAGAGAGAGAGAGAGAGAGAGAGACAGAGAGAGAGAGAGAGACAGACAGACAGAGAGAGAGAGAGAGACAGACAGACAGAGAGAGACAGAGAGAGACAGGGAGAGAGAGAGAGACAGAGGGAGCGAGGGAGGGAGAGAGTGACAGATATAGCCACACCTTCATTTCTTTCTTGTTGCTTCCTCCTTGTTGAACAGGTAGGTTCCTTTACCGTGTTCTCTGTCATGACGTTAGAAATGAATTAATAATGATTTAATCAGTATAATTATGATGATAGCCTCAGATCATATCTGTATGTTAATGTGTTTACTTTCATACATTAGCTCTGATAGAGTTGTTTTGGACTGAAGTCACCAGCCAAGAACCCTGTTGATCCTTTCATTCATAACTTCCTTATTTGTTTAACTTGACGTTTTGCTTTTATTCATGACGGGTATGTTTTTTTGTATATATATTATTTGTAAAATAATATGAATTATTATCATGTTCCTACTTCCTCAAAGGAGAGAGGAGTTGAATCATTAAAACTATGAATGTGTCTCTTTGTTCCAATAGGGTTTTATCAACACACACAGACATCAACACTTCACTCCAACAGACACTGACTGGCTGTTAGACAAACATCACAAACAACTACACAACTGCTCCAGATACCAGGTAACTTTGATTTTGACTTCTAGGAGCACGGCTCTAAAGTATTATTATGTGAAGAGAAAACACTTAAGTCTTTTCATTGTTTTATTTTCCTCACCCGGAGGAACAACCGACATGTTGTGACTCCTGCATTCTACCTCTGGCTGGCTGAGTGGAAACACATGCGGTTTCTTTGAAACAGACATTTTGTTTGAGCCATATCATACTGTACAGGCCACACCTTGTGTGTGTGTGAGTGTGTGTGTGATTTTGTTTGAGCCATGTCATGTACTGTACACGCCACGCCTGGCGCGTGTGTGTGTATGTGTGTGATTTTGTTTGAGCCATGTCATGTACTGCACAGGCCACACCTCGTGTGTGTGTGTGTGTGATTTTGTTTGAGCGTCATGTACTGCACACACCACGCCTGGCGTGCGTGTGTGTGTGTGTGCGTGCGTGAGTGTGATCGTATCCTTAGGATTACGGCCGAAAGGGAGTGTCACAGGGCAACCTGTGCCCTACATACACACATCACACCTGACTGCTTTCTATGTTATGCAAGGAAGGACTAATGCTTTTAAACTGGTGTATTGAAACTGTATATTCACTGATTGTTTGCTTGTTGTCTCTACACTGCTGGTGGCAATCCCCTTGATTGGGAAGGTGCCAAGTGCTGTGGAGGAGGGGTGTTTCATATGCTTTATGAGTATCTATTTAAATTGTCATTGAGATTTCACCCCAAGTTATACTGGTTTAATTGTAACGCATCTTTAAGAATGTTTAGGTTACTTTTATGCTGTGGGGAATCTATGAGAGGTATTTATGGAAGTATTTTGAAGAATTGTTGCTAATTGGTTCTGTGTCCGGTGGTACGATCCACTACTACTAAATGCATCTCTGACTGTCTTTGGAGCCTTGGCCGTTTGAGCCTTTTCACAGGGAGTGCAGGAAATGGAATACTGTAGGTGCGTTTGTGGCGTTCCCTATGGGCAGATATGCAAGGGTTTTAGAGGTGTGCTCTAGAGGCCCCTCATGTGAGTCCAGTTTAGGGATGATTGGATTTAGTTTTTATGATTTATGGTGGTTGTTTTGTTGTTAGACATAGCCCCATCCACACTTTTGTGAAGGCAATTATAGGCAAACAGTATGTTGTTTAGAGCAAGGGTTCCCAAATTTTTCAGGCTGTGACCCCCAAAATAATCATATTTGAACTGGGGACCCCCCACCCTGACCAGCACTTGGAATTGTAGGAGTTGAGGCATTACATTTAGTTTGACTCGGTTCTACAGATAAATATTGTGAAAATAGATGTTCTACAAGCTCGCAATGCAAGAGCTTGTAGATCTTCTATTTTCACAATGTTTGCCTCTTTCTTAGGTAATAATTGACAATTTGGCCAAAGTTTGAGCATTTTTTAAACTATAGTTTGTTGGTTGTTATGGTCTTATTATTAGTTTAGCTTTTTATTTTATTTTAGAGATATTAAAAAGGTCTTAAAAGTCCTTAAATTGTCCTTTCATATATGTGCAGACACCCTGTATACACTTATACTGTGTGTTGGTTTGTTTACTGTTGAGTGAGAAAACAATGTTGCACATTAAGCTAATTATCTGGGGACCCCCATAAATAATCTGGGGACCCCCATAAATAATCTGGGGACCCCCAGTTTGGGGACCACTGGTTTAGAGGCCCCTCGATGTGAGAGTAAAATCCGGGGCAGACCAGACGCTGAAAATGGGCCACGCCCACAAACTGTGAACATGAATCATAATTGAATATGAACTAGAACAGTTTTATAGCCGCAGGTCTCCACCAGGCCGGGTTGTCTACCCATGGCCTGCAAACTGTGGAGGGCAGTCATAGCCAATTGGATACATCTTCATCACATGACCTGAGAGATAATGTGTATCGATTTGTGTGAGTTTAACCAACAACCAATAAGTTTGACCAATAAAGCTTGATCACATAATCAAGAGATAAGATTTATCTGAGTTTAAGACTAAATGTGTAGAAGTATCCTCTGTCTTATAGAGCAGATAGCAGAGTGGTTAATAAGACTAAATGTGTAGAAGTATCCTCTGTCTTATGGAGCAGATAACAGAGTGGTTAATAAGACTAAATGTGTAGAAGTATCCTCTGTCTTATGGAGCAGATAGCAGAGTGGTTAATAAGACTAAATGTGTAGAAGTATCCTCTGTCTTATGGAGCAGATAGCAGAGTGGTTAATAAGACTAAATGTGTAGAAGTATCCTCTGTCTTATAGAGCAGATAGCAGAGTGGTTAATAAGACTAAATGTGTAGAAGTATCCTCTGTCTTATAGAGCAGATAGCAGAGTGGTTAATAGACTAAATGTGTAGAAGTATCCTCTGTCTTATGGAGCAGATAACAGAGTGGTTAATAAGACTAAATGTGTAGAAGTATCCTCTGTCTTATAGAGCAGATAGCAGAGTGGTTAATAAGACTAAATGTGTAGAAGTATCCTCTGTCTTATGGAGCAGATAGCAGAGTGGTTAATAAGACTAAATGTGTAGAAGTATCCTCTGTCTTATGGAGCAGATAGCAGAGTGGTTAATAAGACTAAATGTGTAGAAGTATCCTCTGTCTTATAGAGCAGATAGCAGAGTGGTTAATAAGACTAATGTGTAGAAGTATCCTCTGTCTTATGGAGCAGATAGCAGAGTGGTTAATAAGACTAAATGTGTAGAAGTATCCTCTGTCTTATAGAGCAGATAGCAGAGTGGTTAATAAGACTAAATGTGTAGAAGTATCCTCTGTCTTATAGAGCAGATAGCAGAGTGGTTAATAAGACTAAATGTGTAGAAGTATCCTCTGTCTTATAGAGCAGATAGCAGAGTGGTTAATAAGACTAAATGTGTAGAAGTATCCTCTGTCTTATGGAGCAGATAGCAGAGTGGTTAATAGACTAAATGTGTAGAAGTATCCTCTGTCTTATGGAGCAGATAGCAGAGTGGTTAATAAGACTAAATGTGTAGAAGTATCCTCTGTCTTATAGAGCAGATAGCAGAGTGGTTAATAAGACTAAATGTGTAGAAGTATCCTCTGTCTTATGGAGCAGATAGCAGAGTGGTTAATAAGACTAAATGTGTAGAAGTATCCTCTGTCTTATGGAGCAGATAGCAGAGTGGTTAATAAGACTAAATGTGTAGAAGTATCCTCTGTCTTATAGAGCAGATAGCAGAGTGGTTAAAAAGACTAAATGTGTAGAAGTATCCTCTGTCTTATGGAGCAGATAGCAGAGTGGTTAATAGACTAAATGTGTAGAAGTATCCTCTGTCTTATAGAGCAGATAGCAGAGTGGTTAATAAGACTAAATGTGTAGAAGTATCCTCTGTCTTCACAATTCTGTCTTCCTCCCACAGATATTCTGAAGCAAAGAAATGGAGGAAATGGAGGACACTCCTCCATTTACATTTCCATTTTTTCGAACACATCCTATAATACAGTTCATTATCGACAATGACCTCGACAATCTGAAGACTTTAGTTAATGTGGAAGATATTAATAAACTTTACCCATGCATTGAGGTAGGGATTAACATAACTCCCTTGGTAGCTGCTGTAATATTTCACATGATGGACATTTGTGACTTCCTTCTGGCAAAGGGTGCAGACCCAGATTGGAGTGATAGTGGCCCACTTCCTCTGTATCATGCCTGTGAATCAGCACCAATTGAATTTGTGAGGATTCTAATTAAAGCAGGAGCAAAAACAAATCGGTTTGATTCCGAAAGCAATTTGACACCAATTAACATTGCTGCCATCAAAAACAGACGCGATGTTATGAAAATCCTCATTGATGCTGGTTCATTGACATATCCACTCCTTCCTACTGATCCTGGTCACCGTATTCACAATAAGAACATGAGTGAATTCGTTGATGGACTTGCATCCAGCGGTGAGGAAATGTATTCCACAATAACACATTTTCATGATCTGGAAAAGGCTTTACCCCAGAAATCACCAAGAGAGGTTTTTGAAATGTTTGGGAGTCACATGCTGGAGGAGAATCCCCTGAACCACCTGACCCCGATCGATATTCTGTTTAATGGTGTTAGGGGACGTCTAACAGAAGAATACCAACAGAAATGTATTATGTGGCTGAAGGACAATAACAAACTGAACTTCTACGTTGAAAATGTAGTCAAACGATTTCCAAACATGATATATAATTTCGCCGGCACAATAGATAGTGTTCTACAAGCCATTTTCAGCACAATGGAAGAGATACCCAGTGAGGTATCACTGGCTCTGATCCCCCAACTGCTGAGAGTCCTGTCCCAAAGCGACGAAAGTGACCCAGAGAATGATCTGTTAACACTCTATGTGATTGCACAGAAAACAAAAGTCAATGATAGCTGGAATCAGGACTTCATCAACACATTTTGTACAGCAATTGTTCCTTTTGTGGAAACTGAACACACACTAGGTGTGAGAATGTACGCATATGCCACACTGGCAAACCTGCATCCATTTGTACACACCTCTAACCTCTTTACATCAAAGGGAATTGATCATGTGCCTGATGATGTAATTATGTCTGCACAAATGCGGAGGGATGAAGTTATGACAGACAGGCTTAGAAAACTGCACGAGAATCTCAGTATACCAGCCTCAGAAATGGAAACGACCAACACAGAGCCATCAAAACAACCACGAGAATGGCACAGAATCAGTAAAAGGTGGAGTCAACAGTTAGAGAAGCTTGCGAACATGCATGATGATGACAAAGTTGTCAAAGTTGGGAATGTTGTGATCGGGAAAGAAGATGAATTTATCATAGCAAAGGGAAGTGATGGAACTCAGGTGTTTTTGGGGTTAAGAGAGGATGGCACTGAAGTTGCAGTGAAGAGAATGACTAAATCAAACTATAAATTGCTGAAGAACGAGAAATACTTTTTACGTCTTCCAGAGCTTGATGATCCTTCCATTGTACGATATGTGGACTTTGTAGAGGATGAGACCTTTGGATACCTTGTTCTTCAGCTATGTGAATACACACTGGAAGAATACATCAAGTTAGGAATTGAATTTCCTGGAGGCCGTCTTTCTGAACAGTCGATTGCACAACAAGTTCTCACTAGCTTAAAGATACTCCATAATCAGGATCCTCCAATTCTCCACCGCGATATCAAGCCCCAGAATGTCTTCATTGGTAAGTTTTATGTTTATTTAGCTTTCATCATGATCACAGGTTTAAAACGACAGGTGGTATTAAAAACACTGAATTATTTTGCTGATTACAATGTAGAACTTCAATCTTTATAAATCAAAAGTTCAGAATCTAAAATTTGCAGTTGTCTATTTAAAAATCGAATAACCTAAAACACACATCTAAAATCCACTATCATTTAACAGTATGCAAGCTTCAGTGGTTTATTCATAATGCACTTTTTCTCTTCCTAGAAATGTAGTGGAGTCAAAAGTACAATATTTGTCATGAAATGTTGTGCAGTGAAAGTTATAAATGTCCCAAAATACTCTTATTAGTCCTCAAATGTAAATTAGTTTAGTAAAAGTTTGAGATCGATGTGGAAATAATAATCAAACCAAAATAGCAGATCTACAAGCTCACGTCACGCTGCAACACATTGTGAGCTTGTAGATCTACTATTTTACGGAAGGAAAACACTCTCCTCTATGTCATCGGCCCCAGCCAAACACAGATTGGAGCTCAACAGAGCTAAACTGTTTCCACCAGCGAAGAAGGAATTCACCGGAACAAAGTGTTATAATGTTGAAAGACTGTTCTCCGTGGTGGGACACATCTCAGAAACTCACCTTTTGTGTAAAATACACTTATGTTCAGAAAATAAAATATGTCCGCCAGACGGAAAATCTTGATTCCCTCAAGTGCGCATTCAGTGTCTGTTGGAGGGTGCAGGGTACCTGGACCTCTACGACTGGGCCATGTATTTACAGTGGTCTGTTCCAAGAATAAAAATATAACAAGCACCTAATGTATTTTTGTCATTTAAAAAAATATTTGTTTTATATTTATCTACCAAATTTACCCTGCAGATGTTACAAGGAAGGTCAGATTGGCCGATTTTGGAATAAGCAGACGGCTGGCCACAGGACAAACAACACATGTCACCAGCAGTGCAGGAACAAAATGCTGGAAGGCGAGGGAGACCATTAATGAGGACGGTGGTGATAAACCTGTACCGTATAAAAGAAGTGCTGACATCCAGGTTTGTTCTTATTCTGCATGAGAACAATTTAATTAATGAAACAACACATACTGTCACTAAATGTTCATGTTCATTCTAAAGGCAGCTGGGATGTTGTTATATTACATCCTGTCTGGAGGACACCATCCATTTGGTACATCAGCTAGATGTGAAGGCAACATTCTGGATGGAAAGTACAACCTGGACCATGTTCAGGATGTGGTCGCCAAGGATCTCATCGAGAGGATGATCAATGAAGAGCCAAAGAATAGACCTACAGTGGAGGAATGCTTGGATCATCCCTACTTCTGGACAAACAAAAAGTACTAGAAACAAGTAAATATTTTCCATTACACATACAGCAGTAGTAGTATTAGAAGTAGCAGTGTATTTTCTCTACTTAATATCATGGCTTAATCACAACCACAGCTCATTTTAACCTCTTAAGCCCTGGTTTCAACAGTGCAAATCTATGAGCTCACAACTTATTGTTTTTTGTTTTGTCAATTCTTCCAGGAGAATTGATTTCCTGCAAAAGGTTGCAAATGAAAAGGAAATCGACAAGCACTATGAAAACCCTGACCACCAGAACCTCATGGAGGTATGGAACCAGTGTGCTGAGGAGGGACTGTTCAGCACATGGAAAGACACGATGAAAGACAAGGTGACTAAATCATGTGGGGTTCAGGTGTGACTATGTGTCCATTAGACTAAATCATGTGGGGTTCAGGTGTGTCTATGTGACCATTAGACTAAATCATGTGGGGTTCAGGTGTGACTATGTGTCCATTAGACTAAATCATGTGGGTTCAGGTGTGTCTATGTGTCCATTAGACAACAAGTCCATTTCATCTTTAAGTTGTGTGTTTTTCCAGTTGCTACGGGAGGTGTTTGAGGAGATGGAGAATAGGAGGAAGAGGTTTCCCTACCATGATGATGGGTTTGGACTGCTGCGCTTCATACGCAATCTCCATCAGCACCAGTAAGTTTGAATTTGAATAAAACAAAACACAGAGTGTAGCCGCTAAAATTCATTCTTAAGTCAAATTATATTTTTATTTGTATTTTCTAAAGTGTGATCACTTCCCTGGGTGTGGATCCAAAAAGGAAAGTTCACAGACACAACACTAGAGATGTTGGTTCAGATTTGTATGAATTATGATCTCGTGTATTGAAGTTTGTCAATGATTACAATTTAGTCATTTAACAGATGCTCTTATCCAGAGAGACTTACAATAAGCAAGGTAAATAATCACATACATAGAATGCAGAGAGACAGGGTAGTACCTCAACAAACTACCAGGTAAACAATGAACTGTCTAAATAACTTTATATTTATATCGGAATTACATTATTTTGTGGTAAAGAAAAACAAAGTAAGTAACATGAGAACGAGTGACCAAGGTATGTGGTCATCATATAGCGGTCAGTCTGTCGCTAGCAACAATTGATAGATAAGTATGTGTTGAGCGTTGTCCAGGATGTTTTAGAGAAGGGAGAAGAGTCTAGGATGTGTGGAGCGTTGTCCAGGGTGTTTTAGAGAAGAGAGAAGAGTCTAGGACGTGTGGAGCGTTGTCCAGGGTGTTTTAGAGAAGAGAGAAGAGTCTAGGACGTGTGGAGCGTTGTCCAGGGTGTTTTAGAGAAGAGAGAAGAGTCTAGGACGTGTGGAGCGTTGTCCAGGGTGTTTTAGAGAAGAGAGAAGAGTCTAGGACGTGTGGAGCGTTGTCCAGAGTGTTTTAGAGAAGGGATCCATGAAGCTGAATTACATTGAATTAAATAATGTGATGTGTTTTACTACTTTATAAAGCAGCAGATAGATAGATGTCAGTGTGTTCAGTACTTTATAAAGCAGCAGATAGATAGATGTCAGTGTGTTCAGTACTTTATAAAGCAGCAGTTAGATAGATGTCAGTGTGTTCAGTACTTTATAAAGCAGCAGTTAGATAGATGTCAGTGTGTTCAGTACTTTATAAAGCAGCAGTTAGATAGATGTCAGTGTGTTCAGTACTTTATAAAGCAATATAGATGTCAGTGTGTTCAGTACTTTATAAAGCAGCAGATAGATAGATGTCAGTGTGTTCAGTACTTTATAAAGCAGCAGTTAGATAGATGTCAGTGTGTTCAGTACTTTATAAAGCAGCAGATAGATAGATGTCAGTGTGTTCAGTACTTTATAAAGCAGCAGATAGATAGATGTCAGTGTGTTCAGTACTTTATAAAGCAGCAGATAGATAGATGTCAGTGTGTTCAGTACTTTATAAAGCAGCAGATAGATAGATGTCAGTGTGTTCATCATAACATTTAGTGTTCAGTGATCACTGCTTTTTGTGTCTACAGTCCTGAGGCTGCTGCTGACCTTGACCTGATGGAGATGTTTCCTGGTCTCATCTTAAGTGTCTACAAGTTTACTCTGAACCAAGGCTGGAACACACGGATCACCCTGGAAGATTTTTATTCCACAAAGTCCACACATCTTCAGGACAGTGGTGCTTCTAGCTCTGATGGGGCTCTGATGGGGCCCCCCGCCCCAAAAAGACTCAAGACATCTGCATAATGTAGACGCCATTTAACTCTGACAGTAGAGATATCCTACTACATTAATGACAGGAGAAATGACTGTATTAACCACATGAACCCTAGTGTTCCTATTCTATAAACATTCACCAAAGATATGTGGTGTAGAATGAAAACATCAGGGGTCCTAGGAGAGCCCTGTGGGACTCCACTCAACTAAGAATATATTTTTTTGGGGGGTTTCGCCCCCTTTTTTTCCAGGGATTCAAACCCAGCTCCTCACCCAAGTGCTGAAATTATTTTTAAACTGAACCAATAGAGCCATTGAACTTTGACCTTCAGACCACAGGATCTAAAGCATACATGGGCAACTGGCGGCCCGGGGGCCACATGCGGCCCCCGGGCCTTCACTTAATGCGGCCCACAGGTTAATATCAGAATAGTGATATATTATTGATTTCAGCTGTTATGATTCCTAACATGACCCGTTTTAATTACTTCAGTCTATATTAGTAGCTTAATGACTAGTATTCAAATGTTGTTGTCTTTTTTATGTCCAATGTATTCGTATTTAAGTTCATAAAGTTAACATAAGTATAACTAAATGCATCTGAAATTAAATACAAATGTTACTTTTCATGATTCCAATTGAAAAATAGCCAAAAACAATCTGGATTCCAATTCAAAAATAGCAAAAATAGCCGATCTACAAGCTCAAAACGCGTCACAGTGCGGCGCGTCTTGAGCTTGCAGATCGGCTATTTTTGCTACTTTTGTGTGACATAGAATGGTGAAGTACGACATTAATTTAAGAAAAACGTTAAAATACAGAGATTAGAGGTGTCTGCCCGACAGTATATGTAATGTGTTAGCCTGGTTCCATACCATAGTCCCCGCCCACTCTCTGAGTGGACTGCCTCTTGGTCTGGAGTTGTAAATGTGAACCTAGGACTTCTCCGGTACAAAATGCGTTGTCCAATGAGAGGCGGAGGTGGGCTTGGGGATCCCTTGGGATTGGTTTAGGGAATTTCTAATCCCCTCCCCCTTGTAATCCCCGACACTGGAGCCAATTTCAGACTGAAGCTCCACGCAGCTTCAGTCTGATAATCAGGCTAGTAATGTGTTCCTCTGTAGTGAGTGTGTAAATATAGTGGTCCTCTACATCATTAAACAGACAGTATATGTAATGTGTTCCTCTGTAGTGAGTGTGTAAATATAGTGGTCCTCTACATCATTAAACAGACAGTATATGTAATGTGTCCCTCTTTAGTGAGTGTGTAAATATAGAGGTCCTCTACATCATTAAACAGACAGTATATGTAATGTGTTCCTCTGTAGTGAGTGTGTAAATATAGTGGTCCTCTACATCATTAAACAGACAGTATATGTAATGTGTTCCTCTGTAGTGAGTGTGTAAATATAGTGGTCCTCTACATCATTAAACAGACAGTATATGTAATGTGTCCCTCTGTAGTGAGTGTGTAAATATAGTGGTCCTCTACATCATTAAACAGACAGTATATGTAATGTGTTCCTCTGTAGTGAGTGTGTAAATATAGTGGTCCTCTACATCATTAAACAGACAGTATATGTAATGTGTTCCTCTGTAGTGAGAGTGTAAATATAGTGGTCCTCTACATCATTAAACAGACAGTATATGTAATGTGTCCCTCTGTAGTGAGTGTGTAAATATAGTGGTCCTCTACATCATTAAACAGACAGTATATGTAATGTGTTCCTCTGTAGTGAGTGTGTAAATATAGTGGTCCTCTACATCATTAAACAGACAGTATATGTAATGTGTTCCTCTGTAGTGAGAGTGTAAATATAGTGGTCCTCTACATCATTAAACAGACAGTATATGTAATGTGTCCCTCTGTAGTGAGTGTGTAAATATAGTGGTCCTCTACATCATTAAACAGACAGTATATGTAATGTGTTCCTCTGTAGTGAGTGTGTAAATATAGTGGTCCTCTACATCATTAAACAGACAGTATATGTAATGTGTTCCTCTGTAGTGAGAGTGTAAATATAGTGGTCCTCTACATCATTAAACAGACAGTATATGTAATGTGTCCCTCTGTAGTGAGTGTGTAAATATAGTGGTCCTCTACATCATTAAACAGACAGTATATGTAATGTGTTCCTCTGTAGTGAGTGTGTAAATATAGTGGTCCTCTACATCATTAAACAGACAGTATATGTAATGTGTTCCTCTGTAGTGAGAGTGTAAATATAGTGGTCCTCTACATCATTAAACAGACAGTATATGTAATGTGTTCCTCTGTAGTGAGTGTGTAAATATAGTGGTCCTCTACATCATTAAACAGACAGTATATGTAATGTGTTCCTCTGTAGTGAGTGTGTAAATATAGTGGTCCTCTACATCATTAAACAGACAGTATATGTAATGTGTTCCTCTGTAGTGAGTGTGTAAATATAGTGGTCCTCTACATCATTAAACAGACAGTATATGTAATGTGTTCCTCTGTAGTGAGTGTGTAAATATAGTGGTCCTCTACATCATTAAACAGACAGTATATGTAATGTGTTCCTCTGTAGTGAGTGTGTAAATATAGTGGTCCTCTACATCATTAAACAGACAGTATATGTAATGTGTCCCTCTGTAGTGAGTGTGTAAATATAGTGGTCCTCTACATCATTAAACAGACAGTATATGTAATGTGTTCCTCTGTAGTGAGTGTGTAAATATAGTGGTCCTCTACATCATTAAACAGACAGTATATGTAATGTGTTCCTCTGTAGTGAGTGTGTAAATATAGTGGTCCTCTACATCATTAAACAGACAGTATATGTAATGTGTTCCTCTGTAGTGAGTGTGTAAATATAGTGGTCCTCTACATCATTAAACAGACAGTATATGTAATGTGTTCCTCTGTAGTGAGAGTGTAAATATAGTGGTCCTCTACATCATTAAACAGACAGTATATGTAATGTGTTCCTCTGTAGTGAGTGTGTAAATATAGTGGTCCTCTACATCATTAAACAGACAGTATATGTAATGTGTTCCTCTGTAGTGAGTGTGTAAATATAGTGGTCCTCTACATCATTAAACAGACAGTATATGTAATGTGTTCCTCTGTAGTGAGTGTGTAAATATAGTGGTCCTCTACATCATTAAACAGACAGTATATGTAATGTGTTCCTCTGTAGTGAGTGTGTAAATATAATGGTCCTCTACATCATTAAACAGACAGTATATGTAATGTGTTCCTCTGTAGTGAGTGTGTAAATATAGTGGTCCTCTACATCATTAAACAGACAGTATATGTAATGTGTTCCTCTGGAGTGAGTGTGTAAATATAGTGGTCCTCTACATCATCAAAGTTGCATCACCCCTGATCTAAAGGTCTCAATAAAAGAGCAGGGACACCAAATACAACCACTGTAGTTGTGATTGTATATGAATTGTATATGAATACACATTATATTTTACATACTTTATGAGCTATAAAAATCGGGCTGAGATGTGATGCTGGAGACACTGAGGTTTACTTTGTCAGAACAGGACCAACATTTATACCTTAATTCATCAATTCTATTTGTTTAATGTTTTATAATGAATAAGCAGAACATTTACTGTATGACAGCCCTGAATTAAATAAAGAATGATCAATAAATAATGTTGTGTCTTCACTGTCTGTCATGTAGACTCTACATTATATATTCATGCTGTCAGGTGGAAACCTTGTATGTACTAAACCTTTACTGTCTTATTATTTTTAAAACCTTTAAAAATCATCTCGACACGTTGTGAGCTTGTAGATCTGCTATTTTCACTACTTGTGAGCGACACTCTTGTATGATGAAGTAGAGCATTAATTCACAAAGACACATAAACAGTTTAAATGTGGAGATATGAGGTTTCTGCCCGACAACGATATATTAAGCATATTTAAAAAGATTACATTACAGTACTTAAGTACAGTACTGTACTTACAATTTTTAGGTATTTTTACTTTACTGGAGTATTTTACATTTTCACTACTTTTACTTCTTTCCCTGTCGGGGCCATGGAAGAGAACGCAGCAAACCGGGAAAGCGTCTGGGTCATTTTAAGATTTCCTTGGCTATTGATAAAACTAGAAGCTCGGCCCGCTGTGCGGGGCCTCGCGTCTAGCGCACGCGCCCACGTAGCGCCCGCGGCCACTTGGCAGCGCATATAAGTGGCGTAGCGTCATGAGGGCCAGTGGGGCTCGGTCAGTGAAGACACTGTAGCGCGTCTGATATGTGGCATAGAGGGGCGGATTTTAAATCTCCAGAGGAAACATCCGTGGGCTACCATTGGTTCAGCGATGTGTGCGGTCGCCCTGCGGCCCCTCCTCCTCCACCAATGTGCAGTATTGAGAGCCCTGACGTCACAACATTTGGAGCGATGGCCACTGCACTCTGGTTGGTTGGGGTACACCTAGGGCCCAGGTAGAACCCACTTAAAGCCTGCATGGGCAAACCCAGTTAGGACCCGCCTCGGTCCCACATAAACGTGGCCAGTTGGGGCCCACCTAAGGGCCAGGTAGAAGCTACTTATAGCCCGCATGGGCATCGCAGTAAAGGCCCACCTCGGCCCCACATAGAATTGCCTAGGTGGGGCCCACCTAAGGCCCGTTTCGGTGGTCACAAACGGTGCTAGGGTGACCACCTCATTTGGTAGCATGCAGGGGCCTTAAGCAGCAGTAATGTAACACAAGCTTAACACAGTAGAACCGAAATGAGCAGAAATGACTACATTTCCCATGATGCCCTCTGAATGGTGCAGCAACGCGTCGCTGCCAATACGTTACATTGTGTCACAAAAACCCACAAAATACACTAAAATTAAACTCTTCCACGGGCTAATTAGGTAGTATTGATGAGATTTACCAGACTAACGTTCATACAGGTTGTTGGTAAGATGTGTAACATAGCCGTTTGAGTCACAACAACAGCGTTAGCATTAGCCAAATGCTAATGCTACTCGTTCGTCAGCTTAGCTACACGCTAACGGCTCATTATAGGCAGCTCTTGGCTAATAGGCATTTAACCCAACTAACAGCAACACAGTAATGGACATAAACATTGACATACATGCTTTAGAGACTATTAGCAGGCTGCATTAACAACCAGCAGCAACAGAATCCAAGTAGCAGGCCACGTTAGCAGCTAATTCTGTGTGTGTACGATGAGGGTTGGCAGGTCTGTTTGTCGTATAAGTGATTTAGGGTTTATGTGGGCGCACCATCTACAATGGACTAACTGAGCAGGAATAACATTCACCACACTAACGTTCATTGTTGACAAAGTGATTCCACAGCCGCTTCAGCCATGACAACCACGTTAGAGTTAGCTACATGCTAACGTTGAAAGTGCGTTAGCATTAGCCGCATGCTAAGGGCTCATGTTAAGCACCCATGGGCACTAATCATTCAAATACAACGATCGCTATCACAGTAGTGGACATAAACATTGGTTACATTAGTAGCAGGCTGCAGCGACCTCAAAGTGTTGACAATATGAATGACAGGGCGATTTATTAGAGAAATGAGGGTGATTCTGCTGTCCAGCTCAGCGCGCACAACTCTCACAGCGCCCTGTTGTTGCTGCGTCTGGCTGTGATGGCGACAGCAAGCTCTCTGCGATGCTGCTGTCTGGAAACTGGCCTCAGGATGACACGACTGAGAGTGAGCGCTTTCGTTGTTGCTAAGATACGGTGCATGGCACATAGCGGCTGTGGCCCATAGCTTGTGGATCTCTGTCACATGATTGGCGTAGCCTGCGTTGCCAGGTCTGCCTTTTGTATAAGCGATTTTGGTCTTATTTGGGCGCGCATTTGGGCTCGTTTGCATAGACCACGGCAGCGCTTGTTTCTTTCCCATTTGACGGATGTGGCAACGGGGCAAAAGGTTCTCAGTGTGGCGCAGATGATGATGATGGTGGTAACGAACCATCCGGAAGTAAATGGCGAGATGAAATATATAGCACTTTATGATTATTAGAGAAGGAGACACATGTGAAGGTGGAAAATGAAATGTAGGAGATTATATAGTTTTGCATGAGCGATTTTTGTAGCAAGTTGGGAGAGAATTTGGCCACTCCTGTGGGCGGGGGGTTGATTAGAAAAGTTTGGGTTCCAAAAGGGGACGGCTCTCTGATTGAGTGGAAAGATACAGTACTTGCCTGAAATATTTAATTTTGAACACCAGGGGGCCTCAAAGCGGAACATTTCAGTAACATAAGCTTGTAAAGACAGCTCAAGCACAACTGGTAATAATAATAATAATAATGAATTGCATTTATATGGCGCTTTTCTAAGTACTCAAACTTACTCAAAGCGCTTTACAATGGTTCATTCATTCATACAGGGGGGGCATTGGGAGGTGGAGCGGCGAACAGTCGACGCCAGCGTCCCCACTTTTCCCACATTCACACACCAATGGTGGCAAGCTAGCGCTGACCGAATCATTGGAGGCAATGTAGGGTTCAGTGTCTTGCCCAAGGACACTTCGACATGTGGACAGGAGGAGTTGGGATTCGAACCGCCGACCCACGGATCAATGGACGACCTGCTCTACCTCCTGAGCCACAGCCGCCCTAACAAACCTTTTTGAAGTACCTAAAACAATCTATACAGACATATACAGTAATAATGCATTTATTATTAGATTTAATGTCAATCTTTACTCCACTACTATTATATGAAAACTTTAGTTACTAGTTACTTTGTAGATTTAGATTATTATTACCAAACATACATTAACCACTTCAGCCCTATGTACATTTCGGCCATTTGAAAATAGATGATCAACAAGCTCACAATGTGTCGCGATGCGACGCATTGTGAGCTTGTAGATCGTCTATTTATTCCGGACTTTCACTTGTAACGGAGTATTGATACTTTTACTGTTATGACCCTGGCCTAGGGGGACCAGGGAACACAACAAAAATACAGGGGAGACGCAGTTTACAAAGAATATAGTGTTTATTAAAGTAATCAAAATGAACAAATAGATAAATGAACAGATGAGGTGTGGAAATCAGTAAAGTCAGTAGTGTAATGCGTGTATGCATGAGTGGATTGTGTAGTGTGTGTGAGTGTTGAAGGTGTGAACATAAGATGGAAACAAGGAGGTGTAGGTTGGGTGAGGAGCTAAAGCAAATGAACTGAAGGAGAGAGAGAGGACTGGGGAGGCAGGCTTTTATAGGGCGTGGACACCCGGGCCCAGGTGCACGCCAATTTGGCTGATTGCCAACTCAGCTCGACTGCTCCCCAAGTCCTAGGAACCAATGAGAGAAACAAATGAATACAAAGAAACCATATAACCTAAGAGTGACATAACATACTATACTATCATACAGGGAACCGTCACACCCCCCCCCCATAAAGACGGGGTCCCTAAGGGATCACCGGTATCCAATTTACTTTAAATATACTACCTATCTCCAATACCAAACCTCTACTCCAATGGCCGCCCGCACCCTGTCACAGACCTCCACCCCAGCAACCGGATCCAAGGAAGCATTTAAGGGGTGAAAGACAGAGGCAAGAGGAGGACCTACGGAGATAGTCAAGACCTCAGTCATGAGGAGCCCGTGATAACGCATCGGCCACCACGTTCTCCGTCCCTTTAACATGACGGATGTCCAAAGTATAGGACTGCAGGAACAGTGACCACCTTATCAACCTCTGGTTTGGACACTGCAGAGAATTCAGGAAAGTCAGGGGGTTATGGTCAGTATAGATAACAACGGGGGTACTACCGCCCACATAAACGTCAAAATGTTGTAAAGCTAAAATCAAAGCCAATCCTTCCTTTTCTATGACTGAGTAATTTAGCTGGTAAGAGTTGAATTTCTTGGAATAAAAGCTAACAGGCTTATCTATTCCTAGATTGTCCTCCTGCATCAGTACGGCCCCCGCCCCCACATGACTGGCATCCGTGTAAATTTTAAATGGCCTGTCTAAACGTGGAGCTGCCAGAACAGGAGCGGTACACAAGAGCAACTTAGCCTGCTCAAACGCTTCCTGGCAAGCGGGTGACCAGACAAACTGTGCCTTAGCCTTAAGTAGGTTGGTGAGAGGCACCACAACTGTTGCAAAATTCCTACAGAAACTACGATAGTAACCTATTAAACCAAGATAGCGCATGAGCTCTTTCTTTGTAGTTGGAACCGGATACTGCTCAACAGCATGAACTGGCACCAACCGGACACACTTGGCCCTGCCCAACCACTCGACCGAGGTAGGTCACTGTCGCCCTTGCAAACTCACACTTGGCAAGATTGACAGTGAGTCTTGCCTCCCTCAAGCGGTTGAACAGTTCCCGAATGCGTTCCATATGAACCTCCCATGTGTCTGAATAGACAACTACATCGTCCAAATACACTGCACACCCCGGCATATCCCAAATCACTTGATTCATAAGCCGCTGAAAGGTAGCAGGCGCATTTCGAAGTCCGAAAGGCATGACATTGTATGAATAAAGACCATTAGGCGTTATAAAAGCGGCTATCTCACGCGCTCGCGCTGACAGAGGCACCTGCCAGTATCCCTTCAATAGATCGAATTTACTCACGAACTTCGCGGAGCCCACCATCGATGCAATCATCCATTCTAGGAAGTGGAAAAGAGTCTGGTTTAGTGACATTATTCACTTTACGGAAATCAGAACAAAAACGAAATGTACCGTCTGACTTGGGAACCAATATACAAGGTGAAGCCCAACTAGATGCACATGGCTCTGCAATGCCATTTGTTAGCATGTAATTGACCTCTGCTTCCAAATATTGACGCTTATCCGCATTCACCCTGTAAAATCTCTGTTTTATTGGCTTTGCATCGCCAATGTCAATGTCATGTTCGATTAAATGAGTACAACTCGGTGTATCACCAAATAGGCACGGAAACTCCCGGATTAAACCTGAAAGTTCCCTGCGGCCTGTGGCAGGCAAATGAGTCAATAGTGTATCGAGGCACGCAAGCGCTTCTGAATTTTTCAGCCGCCCATGCACCAACGCTGGATCAGGTGTACCCAACCCATCTTCCTCTACCTCCCGACTGGGAGACAACACCGGAACCGCCATGCAAACTGCATGAGCCAAGCCAACCTCTGGCTGTACACACAACACCGGTGTCTCAGAAGTGCGTGCATAATAAGGCTTAAGCAAGTTTACATGGCAAAGTTGGGTTGGTTTCTTACGTTTAGGCGTTTAAATAATGTAATTTTGCTCGGAAACCTGCTTTACCACATTGTGTGGACCGGAGACTTTTGCCTGAAAGGGTGAAGTAACAATTGGAAGTAGAGCCAACACTTGGTCTCCAGGGCTAAACACACGGCGCTCAGCTTTAGAGTCATACAACAGTTTCATCTTATCCTGAACTGAAGCTAACTTTTCTTTAGCCAACAACCCGGCTGTGTAAAGCCGATGACGAAAACCATTAACATATTCAATCAAATTTTTGGGAGGCTGTGCCTCTATCCATTCCCCAGACAGCGCAGCCAAGGGACCTCTTACTGTATGAGCAAAGACCAGCTCGTTTGGACTGAACCCTGTGCTCTCCTGTGTTACCTCCCTAGCAGCAAGCATCAGCCACGGCAGACCCTCTTCCCAATCTTTACCTAGCTCAGTGCAGTAGGCGCGCAAGATGGCTTTTAGCGTTTGGTGAAAGCGTTCTAACGCCCCCTGACTCTGAGCATGGTACGCAGAGCTCCGGTTGTGACGGACATGTAGCTGCTTCAGAACCTGGGAAAACATGTGAGAACAGAAGTTCGATCCTTGATCAGATTGGATGACCTTCGGAATCCCAAATATAGAAATAAACTGAGACAGTGCACGTACCACCGACCGAGTGGTAATGGTGCGCAGAGGATATGCAGCAGGATAGCGAGTTGCTTGGCACATTACCGTTAACAAATACACTGCTCCTGACTTTGAACGTGGTAGAGGACCCACACAATCAATTATTAGATGTTCAAATGGCTGGCTAATGGCAGGAATGGGATACAATGGGGCTGGTTTCAGCTTCTGATTAGGCTTGTCAGTTAACTGACATGTATGACAAGTTTTGATAAATGCTGCCACAGCTCTCTTCATTCGAGGCCAAAAGAAATGTCTAAGAAGCCTGTCATAAGTTTTTCTCACACCAGCATGTCCAGATTCATCATGAGCTACTTTTAACACTGACTGGCGAAGTTTGACTGGCAACACAATTTGGAACACTGGTTCACCCACAAACCTTCCCTCATGTGGCAGCCACTTTCTCACCAACAAGGAGTCCTGCAGAAAATACCCACAAGCACTGTCAAGCAGCTCATCCTCCGGCCGTATCAGCGGCACCAGCTCCGTCAGAGAGGGGTCAGCCTGCTGCTCCGCAACCAGATCTGAACGTGTTATGGACAATGGAAAATTAGCAAGAGGTATTGAAAACTTTTCGGATACTTTAGTCGTAATCGATTCTTGTGACTCAGATTTCTCTTTTAACTTAGCCATTGCACGGGTCACCGCACAAGCTGTAAAAACCTCTGGGAAGTCACGTTCACTTTCATCCGCTTCCCCCGTTACCAGGGGAACGGACGTCACCACTGCCGGCGGCGGAACCTCCGCCCACACCCGAGCACCAACCAGCTCGTTACCTAGGATCACCGTTACCCCTGGAATCGGCAGTGCTGGGCGCACGGCAAGCTTTGCTTCTCCCTGAAACAGTTCACATTTGAGCACCACTTTATGCAAAGGAACCAACAGGACATTCATGTCTATGCCCCGGATAGGCACCGCATCACCCGTGTCAGAATCATTAGTTAAAGGGAGAACACCAGCCTGAATAAATGAGTCAAAAGCCCCAGTGTCCCTCAGTATTGTTACCGGTACTTCTTCCCCACCTTGCACCAAAGACACAGACCCTTTCATGATAAATGGACGGTAAGAATTCAGTGCTGCAAACGATGTATCCTTGTTTTGACCGAGATTAGGTGAAACACAAGTGGACACCGGACGAATTGGAGCCATAGACATATAAAGGTAGACGCCTCATTGGGCTCTGAAGCGTCTGTATCTCGGGCGCGCTTCCTGCTGCCGCAGGGCTGCCGTGTGCGTCACAGACGCGGAAGTTCGGTAGGCCAATCAGAGGCAGGTGGGAGCGGGTTATTTTGTAACCCAGCTTTTAACCCTTTAAGAGGCAGCAGCTGTGCGCAGCATCTAGTTAGTTGGAACTTGGCAAACTCCACACTCTATTTGTGAAATACAAATAAGAGACATGGTCCTTTTTCATATGAAGGTCCATTATTTATTCAGCATTTGAGTCACGGAACACTGTTTGATAAGCTTTAGCCTCTCACACCCAAAACTTAGAATATGTTATCGTTCGATAAGATGTTGTCAAAATAACAATTCTTTACGTTCTCTAATTGTGTACTTGTTTAGTAAGTAATGCAGATGTTTAACAATTTGACTCTTGACAGTGTGAAATGTTATACTCAAGATTTAAAGATCTATAAGGGTCCATTTGGTTATCAACTCTCCATCATTTAGCTGGGTACCAACTGGAACCCCCCCAAGGACCACTGGTGGTTCCCGGACCACTGGTTGAGAACCATTGCACTGACAAGTCCCGGAAAAGACGCACTGTGATTGGCCAGTAGTCAACGCGCTGTGAGCGCTGTGATTGGCCAGTAGTCACTTTGAGTGGCAGGTGCAGCCGTGCAGGGCGGAAGAGCCGTGTGTATTGCGATACAAGTCGCCCCAATGAACTGCAGAGGCCAATGAGGTATCTAGGTTTCTAATATCTATGATTGGAGCGGCCATGCCAGCTCCTTTTGGTTGCGAATTTCCCGCATTGAAAGGTCTAGCCCTGGGAGGTCCGTTTAACATAAAACATTCCGATTTCCAGTGACCCCGCTTATGACAGTAATTGCAAACCTTCTCCGGCTCACGCAAATTACTGCTGTTGTTAGTGTTGCCGTTGCCTTTAACTTCGACAGGAAGAGGTTTACTAAATCGGCCATAAGACTCCTTGGCAACATAGTTGCCACCGCCCGCCTTAAACTCTCCCCGGTGCGTCAAGACATAGTCATCAGCGAGCGCTGCAGCGTCCGCCGCATTGCTCGCCTTCTGCTCAGAGATATATGTCGCCACTCGAGCAGGAACAGAATTTTTAAACTGTTCCAAAATCATCAAATCACATAACTCTTCAAAATCTGTTACCTCCGAAGCGTTACACCAACGGTTAAAGTAGGTGGTCAAATCACGCGCAAATTCCAAATGACTCTGTTTGTCATGTTTTTTCCAAGACCTGAACCGCTGTCGGTACGCCTCGGGGACGAGCTCGAACGATTTAAGCACCGCCTCTTTAACCAGAGAGTAGTCTCGACTGTCGGCCACACTCATTGCCGAATAAACCTCTTGCGCCCTGCCTGTTAATACGCATTGTAACATCAACGTGCGCGCCGAGTCGGGCCATTTACGCACGTCGGCCACGCGCTCAAACATTGTAAAGAATGCCTCAGGGTCACGTTCAGAAAACTTCGGCACCAAACGTATATTTCCATTTACATTAAACTCCCCCATGGACTGTCCTGCAGGTTCTGTAGATACTAGTTCCGCAGCTGAAATCTTACCGTCCCTTATCAAGTCTAACCTGGACTGCTCTACTTGCACTTTTGCCTGTTCAGTTTGCTGTTTCATTTTTTCAATTGCATATTGCGTGTCTAGCCTCACTTTATCCTGCTCCGCTTGCAACATCATTAGTTATTTTTGTTGGTCGAATGTCAACCCTGGCATTGCTACAGGTAAAGGCACCGCCTTTGCCGCCTCTAACTGGATAGGTGAAATCTTTTCTGGCTCTTCATATTCCTTTAACAAATTAGTTTCAAATAAATGTACTCTTAACACTGCCACTAAGGTCTCCTTTAATTTCTTGTCACCTGCCTCAATTTTAATCTTAAAATGCTCTGCTATTTTAAGTAACTGGTCTTTGGTGCACTGAAGTAATAGTTCCTCCGAAGGAGAACCCAAAAATGCCTCTAGGGTACACATCCTGGCTAATGTGCGCTAAGTTAGTCCCCCAGCTGGTAAACAAAACAAAATACAAGTGCCCCTCTGCTCTATATAATCCCCAAACTAACTCCACCCGTCTTCATGCCGGTTTGCGGAAGGTATTTACGCACTGAAGGCCACCGCAAAGGCCTAGCTCATACCAAGGGGTAGGAAAAGCAACCAGTAGCTGGCGACCTACGTCCAGCCCTTAGCTGTGCCCCCGAGACGGAATGTGCACGCACCGGTACACACCCGCTACAGCCGCACCTTGCACCTAAACCACCCCCCCGGCCTAACCCTGCGACCTAATCTTTTAACCCAGTAACTAAATCGCACCTAACAGGGACACTCATAATAATACTGAAACAAAAAACCAGCCAGGTAACTTCTTTTTTTTTTTCTTCCTTTAACTTAGCAGCACAAATACCAGGAAAAAAAACTCCCCCCGGTAGCAATTTAATCAAATCTGTAAATTATTAAAATCTAAACAGATTAAATTCAAACCAAAGAAATTAACTGCATCTCCCAAACAAAGTCCAGACAAAAACAAGCGTGTAACATCGCTTTGTCTCTACTCACCGGACCGTTGAACCAAATGGACCAGGGAATCCCCGGATTGATTCCCAAATGACACTCCTTTCAAAAAACCACGGCGCAAACGAGCCCTTAATCAACTGCCAATTTGGCCAATTGACACCTGCGTCGCAGCAAACAAATGCAGAAGAGCGAGTCACTTGACTCACCAAACTTACTGCACACTCAAAAGTTTTACGGAACGAGCCCCCATTTTGTTATGACCCTGGCCTAGGGGGACCAGGGAACACAACAAAAATACAGGGGAGACGCAGTTTACAAAGAATATAGTGTTTATTAAAGTAACCAAAATGAACAAATAGATAAATGAACAGATGAGGTGTGGAAATCAGTAAAGTCAGTAGTGTAATGCGTGTATGCATGAGTGGATTGTGTAGTGTGTGTGAGTGTTGAATGTGTGAACATAAGATGGAAACAAGGAGGTGTAGGTTGGGTGAGGAGCTAAAGCAAATGAACTGAAGGAGAGAGAGAGGACTGGGGAGGCAGGCTTTTATAGGGCGTGGACACCCGGGCCCAGGTGCACGCCAATTTGGCTGATTGCCAACTCAGCTCACTGCTCCCCAAGTCCTAGGAACCAATGAGAGAAACAAATGAATACAAAGAAACCATATAACCTAAGAGTGACATAACATACTATACTATCATACAGGGAACCGTCACATTACTTAAGTGAAAAATGTGAGTACTTTTTTCCGCCACTGGCCACCAGACCCCCCTCACTGAAGGGCATTTAGGTCTGTACCTACAGTATGTCACATACCACTGAAGGGCATTTAGGTCTGTACCTACAGTATGTCACATACCACTGAAGGGCATTTAGGTCTGTACCTACAGTATGTCACATACCACTGAAGGGCATTTAGGTCTGTACCTACAGTATGCCACATACCACTGAAGGGCTTTTAGGTCTGTACCTACAGTATGCCACATACCACTGAAGGGCATTTAGGTCTGTACCTACAGTATGTCACATACCACTGAAGGGCATTTAGGTCTGTACCTACAGTATGCCACATACCACTGAAGGGCATTTAGGTCTGTACCTACAGTATGTCACATACCACTGAAGGGCATTTAGGTCTGTACCTACAGTATGCCACATACCACTGAAGGGCATTTAGGTCTGTACCTACAGTATGTCACATACCACTGAAGGGCATTTAGGTCTGTACCTACAGTATGTCACATACCACTGAAGGGCATTTAGGTCTGTACCTACAGTATGCCACATACCACTGAAGGGCATTTAGGTCTGTACCTACAGTATGTCACATACCACTGAAGAGCTTTTAGGCCTGTACCCTGTACCTACAGTATAGTCAATATATACGCCACAGTAGTACAGTTGTATCAGCTTCAGATGAAGGAGTAGAAAATATGTCGGCTCTCTCTGCCTTATATTTGTCCTTCCAGGTCAGTGTCTGGACTGTGTCTGGACTTTTCCTAATATGGACCAGCTGTTACAACACATCTGTGACAGGTAAGGTCATCAGTGATGTAGCCTGGGGTCGACGGGTGTTTCAGGTCTCGCAACATACTGTACACCCTTGCCCAGGTGACCCAGCCGGGGTTGATCAAGCCCCAACTTACATCTAGCTACCTGGGATGTATATATATATATATATATTCTGTATATATATATTTTTTAAATGGTATCCTGATTATTCTTTTTTTCTTGGTATTGTTTAGTATATTATTATTATTATTATTATTATTATTATTATTATTATTATTATTACATTTATTATTACAATTATTATTATTATTATTATTATTATTATTATTATTACCCTTATCATTATCATTATCATTACCCTTATCATTATCATTATTATTATTCTGAGGAACCAGAACCAAACTCATTTCCATCTTATGCACTACCCGGAGTCGTACATGGAAACAAGACCGCAAGGACTGTTTTGGTGTTTTGGTTCCTTGTCACATTGAGCCACCGGTCAGCGCGGTCAAGATGGCGGTGGAGTGGTCCAGACCTGACGACCTGACGCCGGCCTACCTTCACGTCCTCCAAGATGGACGTGATGATGTTTTCCACTCTAAGAATCCGCTATACAGAGACCGGACGTACGTGCATGCTGAGGAGCTTCCTCACGGTAACATCTCACTGAAGCTGACCGGGGTGAAGCTCTCAGACCAGGGGACGTTCAAGTGTTTTGTTCCAGGCCTGGACAGCAGCAGTCTGATCCAGCTCCTTGTTGGTAAATAGACTCCTATCAGGCATTGACAGTGGTGGAAAAAATACATGTGTGTATATATATATTTTTTTTACTTAAAGGTTTCATGACGTTCAGTTTTACCACACATTAAAAGTCTTTGTCATGGTCCTTCAAACGTGTATAGAAAGTTTTAACAAAAAATTCCACTCCATTGATCCATGGCAGGTGTTTTTCTCTCACATTTCTAAAGCCTTTTCAACTGCAATGAAAAAAGAAATCTTTGCCTGCGGGTGTCGCTGGTGAGGGATTTTGCCTGTCAATCATCGCCTCTGCTCCGCCCCCCCCCAAAGGAAAGGATAAGGGAGGGGAGGGGCGAGGAGGAGAGTGGGCGGGATTAATCGGCTGTGACCTCACTGTTGAAGGGCCAAGCTCAGATTACGTTTCAGCCTAATTATTCAGAAAACCCCAGACCACAGAAAATCCACTGAATGTTCAAAGTTCAGATTTTTTGGGTGTAATTGAGGTCATAAAACCCCCAAAAAAACATTTTTAAAAAAAAAGTGAAAATGAATGTCATAGAACCTTTAAGTAAAAGTATCAATACTGCAAAGTAGAAACACTCTGTTACAAGTAAAAGTCCGGTAATCAAAAGTAATGACATCAAAATACATTTAAGCACCAAAAGTAAAAGTACTTTTGATGCTTACATTTTTCTCAAGGTATCGTGTGTATAAAATGTATTAAAATACTTCTAAAATGGCAGATCTACAAGCTCACAACGCATCGCATCGCGATGCGTTGTGAGCTTGTAGATCGGCTATTTTCAAATAGCCAAAGTTTATATAGGGCTGAAGTGGTTAATGTGTGTTTTGTAATAATAATGCAAATCTACAAAGTAACTAAAGTTTTCACATTATTGTAGTGGAGTAAATATCTGCTTCTGAGATTTTTTGGGAGAAGTAAAAGTGCTGAAAATTGGAAATACTCCAGTAAAGTAAAAAATACCTCAACATTTTTATTTAAGTACAGTACTTGAGTAAATAGTTACTTTCCACCACTGGGCATTGATTGATTGATGGATTTTTGTAACTGCAAAAAGTTGTGATAATGAAGCTGAATTTAGTGTCTGTCTGTCTGTCTGTCTGTCTGTCTGTCTGTCTGTCTGTCTGTCTGTCTGTCTCTTTTGCAGGAGCCACGTATCATCCAGTGATCTCTTTAAACAGACCAACAGATGAGGGCTTATCTTTGGTTTCCTGAACCTGAGATGTCTTGGCTGGACGGTGATGGACACACCGTCCCAGCTGAACCCTCAGTGACACACAGACCTTCTCAACACTGTTACGTTGTCCAGAGGGACGTGACAGTGAGGAGAGCAGGTCATGTGACCTGTAGAGTTCACCTACCACACATCAACCACACTGCTGAGACACACACCGTCATCCCAGGTAATGAACGTTGTTAACATAGCATAATTGCATAAGTAGGTTTGGGTCAAATTGACATTTCTGCCTAACTGTACTCTCCTAACACAGAATTGATGGTCAGTGACATACGCATGGTTTACTTTTGGCTCCACCCTCTAGGCTGCTGCATTCACTAGAATGGGGAATCTCACTTCCAGCTGAAACAGTGCGACTTGAATATAAAGTTAAGACTTACGTATTAGAGCATTTTCAGCCAATTGATCTCTATTATCTACAAGTACAATGTCTTGTGAAATGTGATATATAACCATAATGCCATTATAAACTACTACAAGTCGTTTATAATGGTGGGATATATATTGGTGGGATATGTATATATATATATATATATATATATATATATATATATATATATATATATATATATATATATATATATATATATATATATATATATATATATGTATATATATATGTGTACAACATATATATATGTTGGTGGGATATATATATATATATATATATATATATATATATATATATATATATATATATATATATATATATATATATATATATATATATATATACATATATATTGGCTGATTCTTTGAATGAGCCAACCACTTTTTGGTTGTAATTGTAGTTGTAATTACAATATATCGGTGGTTCTCAAACTTTTTCATGTCAAGGATCCCCAAAATATGTGAAAATATGTTGTGCTAGGGAAAATATCTTGATCTACAAGCTCGATGCAACATGTGAGCTTGAAGATCGGCCGATGTATATAGGGTTAAACTGATTTTGATGCTATGAACTAATTTTGCTGGGGACCCCCTGGAACCGCCTCAAGGACCCCTGTGGTACCCCAGAACCGCACTTTGAGAACCACTGACTTATAGACTCATTAATTTGCATTGATTGGTTGATATTGCATTCCGTCATAATGCTTACATTATATGCTGGTTTGTAGAATTAGTATTGGTTTAATACATTGGTTATGTATGGATGCATGTGCTAATACATTTTACTACTGTAAGTGCATTTGCTCAAGTAATGTACTACAGTACAATTTTGAGGTGTTTTGTACTTTACTGGAGTATATCCAATTTTCAATACTTTTACTTCTACTCCACTACATCTCAGAGGCACATATTGTACTTTTGCTCCACTACAATTATTTGAAAACTTTAGTTACTAGTTACTTTGCAGATATAAATCATTGTATTATAAAACAAAACATGAATTAGTATATATGGTCTTGTTTCTAAAGTGTAGTTGTTTATTTGGTCTTGTTTCTAAAGTGTAGTTGTTTATTTGGTCTTGTTTCTAAAGTGTAGTTGTTTATTTGGGCTTGTTTCTAAAGTGTAGTTGTTTATTTGGTCTTGTTTCTAAAGTGTAGTTGTTTATTTGGGCTTGTTTCTAAAGTGTAGATGTTTAATTTGGTCTTGTTTATAAAGTGTAGTTGATTATTTGAGCTTGTTTCTAAAGTGTAGTTGTTTATCTGGGCTTGTTTCTAAAGTGTAGTTGTTTATCTGGGCTTGTTTCTAAAGTGTAGTTGTTTATTTGGGCTTGTTTCTAATTGGTCTTGTTTCTAAAGTGTAATTGATTATTTGGTCTTGTTTCTAAAGTGTAGTTGTTTATTTGGTCTTGTTTCTAAAGTGTAGTTGTTTCTAAAGTGTAGTTGTTTATTTGGGCTTTTTTCTAAAGTGTAGTTTCTTATTTGGTCTTGTTTCTAAAGTGTAGTTGTTTATTTGGGCTTTTTTCTAAAGTGTAGTTGCTTATTTGGTCTTGTTTCTAAAGTGTAGTTGTTTATTTGGGCTTGTTTCTAAAGTGTAGTTGCTTATTTGGGCTTGTTTCTAAAGTGTAGTTGTTTATTTGGGCTTGTTTCTAAAGTGTAGTTGCTTATTTGGGCTTGTTTCTAAAGTGTAGTTGTTTATTTGGTCTTGTTTATAAAGTGTAGTTGATTATTTGAGCTTGTTTCTAAAGTGTAGTTGTTTATTTGGGCTTGTTTCTAAAGTGTAGTTGCTTATTTGGTCTTGTTTCTAAAGTGTAGATGTTTATTTGGGCTTGTTTCTAAAGTGTAGTTGTTTATTTGGGCTTGTTTCTAATTGGTCTTGTTTCTAAAGTGTAATTGATTATTTGGTCTTGTTTCTAAAGTGTAGTTGTTTATTTGGGCTTGTTTCTAAAGTGTAGTTGCTTATTTGGGCTTGTTTCTAATTGGCCTTGTTTCTAAAGTGTAATTGATTATTTGGTCTTGTTTCTAAAGTGTAGTTGTTTATTTGGGCTTTTTTCTAAAGTGTAGTTGCTTATTTGGGCTTGTATCTAAAGTGTAGTTGTTTATTTGGTCTTGTTTCTAAAGTGTAGTTGTTTATTTGGTCTTGTTTCTAAAGTGTAGTTGTTTATTTGGGCTTGTTTCTAAAGCGTAGTTGTTTATTTGGGCTTGTTTCTAAAGTGTAGTTGTTTATTTGGTCTTGTTTCTAAAGTGTAGTTGCTTATTTGGGCTTGTTTCTAAAGTGTAGTTGTTTATTTGGTCTTGTTTCTAAAGTGTAGTTGTTTATTTGGTCTTGTTTCTAAAGTGTAGTTGTTTATTTGGGCTTGTTTCTAAAGCGTAGTTGCTTATTTGGTCTTGTTTCTAAAGTGTAGTTGTTTATTTGGGCTTGTTTCTAAAGTGTAGTTGCTTATTTGGGCTTGTTTCTAAAGTGTAGTTGTTTATTTGGGCTTGTTTCTAAAGCGTAGTTGTTTATTTGGGCTTGTTTCTAAAGTGTAGTTGTTTATTTGGTCTTGTTTCTAAAGCGTATTTGTTTATTTGGTCTTGTTTCTAAAGTGTAGTTGTTTATTTGGTCTTGTTTCTAAAGTGTAGTTGTTTATTTGGTCTTGTTTCTAAAGTGTAGTTGTTTATTTGGGCTTGTTTCTAAAGCGTAGTTGTTTATTTGGGCTTGTTTCTAAAGTGTAGTTGTTTATTTGGTCTTGTTTCTAAAGTGTAGTTGTTTATTTGGTCTTGTTTCTAAAGTGTAGTTGTTTATTTGGGCTTGTTTCTAAAGTGTAGTTGTTTATTTGGTCTTGTTTCTAAAGTGTAGTTGTTTATTTGGTCTTGTTTCTAAAGTGTAGTTGTTTATTTGGTCTTGTTTTTAAAGTGTAGTTGTTTATTTGGTCTTGTTTCTAAAGTGTAGTTGTTTATTTGGGCTTGTTTCTAAAGTGTAGTTGTTTATTTGGGTTTGTTTCTAAAGTGTAGTTGTTTATTTGGGTTTGTTTCTAAAGTGTAGTTGTTTATTTGGGCTTGTTTCTAAAGTGTAGTTGTTTATTTGGGTTTGTTTCTAAAGTGTAGTTGTTTATTTGGGTTTGTTTCTAAAGTGTAGTTGTTTATTTGGTCTTGTTTCTAAAGTGTAGGTGTTTATTTGGGCTTGTTTCTAAAGTGTAGTTGTTTATTTGGGCTTGTTTATAAAGTGTAGTTGATTATTTGAGCTTGTTTCTAAAGTGTAGTTGTTTATTTGGGCTTGTTTCTAAAGTGTAGTTGTTTATTTGGGCTTGTTTCTAAAGTGTAGTTGTTTATTTGGTCTTGTTTCTAAAGTGTAGTTGTTTATTTGGGCTTGTTTCTAAAGTGTAGTTGCTTATTTGGTCTTGTTTCTAAAGTGTAGATGTTTATTTGGGCTTGTTTCTAAAGTGTAGTTGTTTATTTGGGCTTGTTTCTAATTGGTCTTGTTTCTAAAGTGTAATTGATTATTTGGTCTTGTTTCTAAAGTGTAGTTGTTTATTTGGGCTTGTTTCTAAAGTGTAGTTGTTTATTTGGGCTTGTTTCTAAAGTGTAGTTGCTTATTTGGGCTTGTTTCTAATTGGTCTTGTTTCTAAAGTGTAGTTGTTTATTTGGTCTTGTTTCTAAAGTGTAATTGATTATTTGGTCTTGTTTCTAAAGTGTAGTTGTTTATTTGGGCTTTTTTCTAAAGTGTAGTTGCTTATTTGGGCTTGTATCTAAAGTGTAGTTGTTTATTTGGTCTTGTTTCTAAAGTGTAGTTGTTTATTTGGTCTTGTTTCTAAAGTGTAGTTGCTTATTTGGTCTTGTTTCTAAAGTGTAGTTGTTTCTAAAGTGTAGTTGTTTATTTGGGCTTTTTTCTAAAGTGTAGTTTCTTATTTGGTCTTGTTTCTAAAGTGTAGTTGTTTATTTGGGCTTTTTTCTAAAGTGTAGTTGCTTATTTGGTCTTGTTTCTAAAGTGTAGTTGTTTATTTGGGCTTGTTTCTAAAGTATAGTTGCTTATTTGGTCTTGTTTCTAAAGTGTAGTTGTTTATTTGGGCTTGTTTCTAAAGTGTAGTTGCTTATTTGGGCTTGTTTCTAAAGTGTAGTTGTTTATTTGGGCTTGTTTCTAAAGCGTAGTTGTTTATTTGGGCTTGTTTCTAAAGTGTAGTTGTTTATTTGGTCTTGTTTCTAAAGCGTAGTTGTTTATTTGGTCTTGTTTCTAAAGTGTAGTTGTTTATTTGGTCTTGTTTCTAAAGTGTAGTTGTTTATTTGGTCTTGTTTCTAAAGTGTAGTTGTTTATTTGGGCTTGTTTCTAAAGCGTAGTTGTTTATTTGGGCTTGTTTCTAAAGTGTAGTTGTTTATTTGGTCTTGTTTCTAAAGTGTAGTTGTTTATTTGGTCTTGTTTCTAAAGTGTAGTTGTTTATTTGGTCTTGTTTTTAAAGTGTAGTTGTTTATTTGGTCTTGTTTCTAAAGTGTAGTTGTTTATTTGGGCTTGTTTCTAAAGTGTAGTTGTTTATTTGGGTTTGTTTCTAAAGTGTAGTTGTTTATTTGGGTTTGTTTCTAAAGTGTAGTTGTTTATTTGGGCTTGTTTCTAAAGTGTAGTTGTTTATTTGGGTTTGTTTCTAAAGTGTAGTTGTTTATTTGGGTTTGTTTCTAAAGTGTAGTTGTTTATTTGGTCTTGTTTCTAAAGTGTAGGTGTTTATTTGGGCTTGTTTCTAAAGTGTAGTTGTTTATTTGGGCTTGTTTATAAAGTGTAGTTGATTATTTGAGCTTGTTTCTAAAGTGTAGTTGTTTATTTGGGCTTGTTTCTAAAGTGTAGTTGTTTATTTGGGCTTGTTTCTAAAGTGTAGTTGTTTATTTGGTCTTGTTTCTAAAGTGTAGTTGTTTATTTGGGCTTGTTTCTAAAGTGTAGTTGCTTATTTGGTCTTGTTTCTAAAGTGTAGATGTTTATTTGGGCTTGTTTCTAAAGTGTAGTTGTTTATTTGGGCTTGTTTCTAATTGGTCTTGTTTCTAAAGTGTAATTGATTATTTGGTCTTGTTTCTAAAGTGTAGTTGTTTATTTGGGCTTGTTTCTAAAGTGTAGTTGTTTATTTGGGCTTGTTTCTAAAGTGTAGTTGCTTATTTGGGCTTGTTTCTAATTGGTCTTGTTTCTAAAGTGTAGTTGTTTATTTGGTCTTGTTTCTAAAGTGTAATTGATTATTTGGTCTTGTTTCTAAAGTGTAGTTGTTTATTTGGGCTTTTTTCTAAAGTGTAGTTGCTTATTTGGTCTTGTTTCTAAAGTGTAGTTGTTTATTTGGGCTTGTTTCTAAAGTGTAGTTGTTTATTTGGTCTTGTTTCTAAAGTGTAGTTGCTTATTTGGTCTTGTTTCTAAAGTGTAGTTGTTTATTTGGGCTTGTTTCTAAAGTGTAGTTGTTTATTTGGGCTTGTTTCTAAAGTGTAGTTGTTTATTTGGGCTTGTTTCTAAAGTGTAGTTGTTTATTTGGTCTTGTTTCTAAAGTGTAGTTGCTTATTTGGGCTTGTTTCTAAAGTGTAGTTGATTATTTGGTCTTGTTTCTAAAGCGTAGTTGTTTATTTGGGCTTGTTTCTAAAGTGTAGTTGTTTATTTGGGCTTGTTTCTAAAGTGTAGTTGTTTATTTGGTCTTGTTTCTAAAGTGTAGTTGCTTATTTGGGCTTGTTTCTAAAGTGTAGTTGTTTATTTGGGCTTGTTTCTAAAGTGTAGTTGTTTATTTAGTCTTGTTTCTAAAGTGTAGTTGTTTATTTGGGGTTGTTTCTAAAGCGTAGTTGTTTATTTGGTCTTGTTTCTAAAGTGTTTGTTTATTTGGTCTTGTTTCTAAAGTGTAGTTGTTTATTTGGGCTTGTTTCTAAAGTGTAGTTGTTTATTTGGTCTTGTTTCTAAAGTGTAGTTGTTTATTTGGGCTTGTTTCTAAAGTGTAGTTGTTTATTTGGGCTTGTTTCTAAAGTGTAGTTGTTTATTTGGGCTTGTTTCTAAAGTGTAGTTGTTTATTTGGTCTTGTTTCTAAAGTGTAGTTGCTTATTTGGGCTTGTTTCTAAAGTGTAGTTGTTTATTTGGGCTTGTTTCTAAAGTGTAGTTGTTTATTTGGTCTTGTTTCTAAAGTGTAGTTGTTTATTTAGTCTTGTTTCTAAAGTGTAGTTGTTTATTTGGGTTTGTTTCTAAAGCGTAGTTGTTTATTTGGTCTTGTTTCTAAAGTGTAGTTGTTTATTTGGTCTTGTTTCTAAAGTGTAGTTGTTTATTTGGTCTTGTTTCTAAAGTGTAGTTGTTTATTTGGTCTTGTTTCTAAAGTGTAGTTGTTTATTTGGTCTTGTTTCTAAAGTGTAGTTGTTTATTTGGTCTTGTTTCTAAAGCGTAGTTGTTTATTTGGTCTTGTTTCTAAAGCGTAGTTGTTTATTTGGTCTTGTTTCTAAAGCGTAGTTGTTTATTTGGGTTTGTTTCTAAAGTGTAGTTGTTTATTTGGTCTTGTTTCTAAAGCGTAGTTGTTTATTTGGGTTTGTTTCTAAAGTGTAGTTGTTTATTTGGGCTTGTTTCTAAAGCGTAGTTGTTTATTTGGTCTTGTTTCTAAAGCGTAGTTGTTTATTTGGGTTTGTTTCTAAAGCGTAGTTGTTTATTTGGTCTTGTTTATAAAGTGTAGTTGTTTATTTGGTCTTGTTTCTAAAGTGTAGTTGTTTATTTGGTCTTGTTTATAAAGTGTAGTTGTTTATTTGGTCTTGTTTCTAAAGTGTAGTTGTTTATTTGGTCTTGTCTCTAAAGTGTAGTTGTTTATTTGGGCTTGTTTCTAAAGTGTAGTTGTTTATTTGGTCTTGTTTCTAAAGCGTAGTTGTTTATTTGGGCTTGTTTCTAAAGCGTAGTTGTTTATTTGGGTTTGTTTCTAAAGCGTAGTTGTTTATTTGGGTTTGTTTCTAAAGCGTAGTTGTTTATTTGGTCTTGTTTCTAAAGTGTAGTTGCTTATTTGGTCTTGTTTCTAAAGCGTAGTTGTTTATTTGGTCTTGTTTCTAAAGCGTAGTTGTTTATTTGGTCTTGTTTCTAAAGCGTAGTTGTTTATTTGGGTTTGTTTCTAAAGTGTAGTTGTTTATTTGGGTTTGTTTCTAAAGCGTAGTTGTTTATTTGGGTTTGTTTCTAAAGCGTAGTTGTTTATTTGGTCTTGTTTCTAAAGTGTAGTTGCTTATTTGGTCTTGTTTCTAAAGTGTAGTTGTTTATTTGGGTTTGTTTCTAAAGCGTAGTTGTTTATTTGGTCTTGTTTCTAAAGTGTAGTTGTTTATTTGGTCTTGTTTCTAAAGTGTAGTTGTTTTTTTGGTCTTGTTTCTAAAGTGTAGTTGTTTATTTGGTCTTGTTTCTAAAGTGTAGTTGTTTATTTGGTCTTGTTTCTAAAGCGTAGTTGTTTATTTGGTCTTGTTTCTAAAGTGTAGTTGTTTATTTGGTCTTGTTTCTAAAGTGTAGTTGTTTATTTGGTCTTGTTTCTAAAGTGTAGTTGTTTATTTGGTCTTGTTTCTAAAGTGTAGTTGTTTATTTGGTCTTGTTTCTAAAGCGTAGTTGTTTATTTGGTCTTGTTTCTAAAGTGTAGTTGTTTATTTGGGCTTGTTTCTAAAGCGTAGTTGTTTATTTGGTCTTGTTTCTAAAGCGTAGTTGTTTATTTGGTCTTGTTTCTAAAGTGTAGTTGTTTATTTGGTCTTGTTTCTAAAGCGTAGTTGTTTATTTGGTCTTGTTTCTAAAGCGTAGTTGTTTATTTGGGTTTGTTTCTAAAGCGTAGTTGTTTATTTGGTCTTGTTTCTAAAGCGTAGTTGTTTATTTGGTCTTGTTTCTAAAGTGTAGTTGTTTATTTGGTCTTGTTTCTAAAGCGTAGTTGTTTATTTGGTCTTGTTTCTAAAGCGTAGTTGTTTATTTGGGTTTGTTTCTAAAGCGTAGTTGTTTATTTGGGTTTGTTTCTAAAGCGTAGTTGTTTATTTGGTCTTGTTTCTAAAGTGTAGTTGCTTATTTGGTCTTGTTTCTAAAGCGTAGTTGTTTATTTGGTCTTGTTTCTAAAGCGTAGTTGTTTATTTGGGTTTGTTTCTAAAGTGTAGTTGTTTATTTGGGTTTGTTTCTAAAGCGTAGTTGTTTATTTGGTCTTGTTTCTAAAGTGTAGTTGTTTATTTGGGTTTGTTTCTAAAGCGTAGTTGTTTATTTGGGTTTGTTTCTAAAGCGTAGTTGTTTATTTGGTCTTGTTTCTAAAGTGTAGTTGCTTATTTGGGTTTGTTTCTAAAGCGTAGTTGTTTATGTGGTCTTGTTTCTAAAGTGTAGTTGTTTATTTGGGTTTGTTTCTAAAGCGTAGTTGTTTATTTGGGTTTGTTTCTAAAGCGTAGTTGTTTATTTGGTCTTGTTTCTAAAGTGTAGTTGCTTATTTGGTCTTGTTTCTAAAGTGTAGTTGTTTATTTGGGTTTGTTTCTAAAGCGTAGTTGTTTATGTGGTCTTGTTTCTAAAGTGTAGTTGTTTATTTGGTCTTGTTTCTAAAGCGTAGTTGTTTATGTGGTCTTGTTTCTAAAGTGTAGTTGTTTATTTGGGTTTGTTTCTAAAGCGTAGTTGTTTATTTGGGTTTGTTTCTAAAGCGTAGTTGTTTATTTGGTCTTGTTTCTAAAGTGTAGTTGCTTATTTGGTCTTGTTTCTAAAGTGTAGTTGTTTATTTGGGTTTGTTTCTAAAGCGTAGTTGTTTATTTGGTCTTGTTTCTAAAGTGTAGTTGCTTATTTGGTCTTGTTTCTAAAGCGTAGTTGTTTATTTGGTCTTGTTTCTAAAGCGTAGTTGTTTATTTGGGTTTGTTTCTAAAGTGTAGTTGTTTATTTGGGTTTGTTTTTAAAGTGTAGTTGTTTATTTGGCTTTGTTTCTAAAGTGTAGTTGCTTATTTGGGTTTGTTTCTAAAGCGTAGTTGTTTATTTGGTCTTGTTTCTAAAGTGTAGTTGTTTATTTGGTCTTGTTTCTAAAGTGTAGTTGTTTATTTGGTCTTGTTTCTAAAGTGTAGTTGTTTATTTGGTCTTGTTTCTAAAGCGTAGTTGTTTATTTGGTCTTGTTTCTAAAGCGTAGTTGTTTATTTGGTCTTGTTTCTAAAGCGTAGTTGTTTATTTGGTCTTGTTTCTAAAGCGTAGTTGTTTATTTGGTCTTGTTTCTAAAGCGTAGTTGTTTATTTGGTCTTGTTTCTAAAGTGTAGTTGTTTATTTGGTCTTGTTTCTAAAGCGTAGTTGTTTATTTGGTCTTGTTTCTAAAGTGTAGTTGTTTATTTGGTCTTGTTTCTAAAGTGTAGTTGTTTATTTGGTCTTGTTTCTAAAGCGTAGTTGTTTATTTGGTCTTGTTTCTAAAGTGTAGTTGTTTATTTGGTCTTGTTTCTAAAGTGTAGTTGTTTATTTGGTCTTGTTTCTAAAGTGTAGTTGTTTATTTGGTCTTGTTTCTAAAGTGTAGTTGTTTATTTGGTCTTGTTTCTAAAGCGTAGTTGTTTATTTGGTCTTGTTTCTAAAGTGTAGTTGTTTATTTGGGCTTGTTTCTAAAGCGTAGTTGTTTATTTGGTCTTGTTTCTAAAGCGTAGTTGTTTATTTGGTCTTGTTTCTAAAGTGTAGTTGTTTATTTGGTCTTGTTTCTAAAGCGTAGTTGTTTATTTGGTCTTGTTTCTAAAGCGTAGTTGTTTATTTGGGTTTGTTTCTAAAGCGTAGTTGTTTATTTGGTCTTGTTTCTAAAGCGTAGTTGTTTATTTGGTCTTGTTTCTAAAGTGTAGTTGTTTATTTGGTCTTGTTTCTAAAGCGTAGTTGTTTATTTGGTCTTGTTTCTAAAGCGTAGTTGTTTATTTGGGTTTGTTTCTAAAGCGTAGTTGTTTATTTGGGTTTGTTTCTAAAGCGTAGTTGTTTATTTGGTCTTGTTTCTAAAGTGTAGTTGCTTATTTGGTCTTGTTTCTAAAGCGTAGTTGTTTATTTGGTCTTGTTTCTAAAGCGTAGTTGTTTATTTGGTCTTGTTTCTAAAGCGTAGTTGTTTATTTGGGTTTGTTTCTAAAGTGTAGTTGTTTATTTGGGTTTGTTTCTAAAGCGTAGTTGTTTATTTGGGTTTGTTTCTAAAGCGTAGTTGTTTATTTGGTCTTGTTTCTAAAGTGTAGTTGCTTATTTGGTCTTGTTTCTAAAGTGTAGTTGTTTATTTGGGTTTGTTTCTAAAGCGTAGTTGTTTATTTGGTCTTGTTTCTAAAGTGTAGTTGTTTATTTGGTCTTGTTTCTAAAGTGTAGTTGTTTTTTTGGTCTTGTTTCTAAAGTGTAGTTGTTTATTTGGTCTTGTTTCTAAAGTGTAGTTGTTTATTTGGTCTTGTTTCTAAAGCGTAGTTGTTTATTTGGTCTTGTTTCTAAAGTGTAGTTGTTTATTTGGTCTTGTTTCTAAAGTGTAGTTGTTTATTTGGTCTTGTTTCTAAAGTGTAGTTGTTTATTTGGTCTTGTTTCTAAAGTGTAGTTGTTTATTTGGTCTTGTTTCTAAAGCGTAGTTGTTTATTTGGTCTTGTTTCTAAAGTGTAGTTGTTTATTTGGGCTTGTTTCTAAAGCGTAGTTGTTTATTTGGTCTTGTTTCTAAAGCGTAGTTGTTTATTTGGTCTTGTTTCTAAAGTGTAGTTGTTTATTTGGTCTTGTTTCTAAAGCGTAGTTGTTTATTTGGTCTTGTTTCTAAAGCGTAGTTGTTTATTTGGGTTTGTTTCTAAAGCGTAGTTGTTTATTTGGTCTTGTTTCTAAAGCGTAGTTGTTTATTTGGTCTTGTTTCTAAAGTGTAGTTGTTTATTTGGTCTTGTTTCTAAAGCGTAGTTGTTTATTTGGTCTTGTTTCTAAAGCGTAGTTGTTTATTTGGGTTTGTTTCTAAAGCGTAGTTGTTTATTTGGGTTTGTTTCTAAAGCGTAGTTGTTTATTTGGTCTTGTTTCTAAAGTGTAGTTGCTTATTTGGTCTTGTTTCTAAAGCGTAGTTGTTTATTTGGTCTTGTTTCTAAAGCGTAGTTGTTTATTTGGGTTTGTTTCTAAAGTGTAGTTGTTTATTTGGGTTTGTTTCTAAAGCGTAGTTGTTTATTTGGTCTTGTTTCTAAAGTGTAGTTGTTTATTTGGGTTTGTTTCTAAAGCGTAGTTGTTTATTTGGGTTTGTTTCTAAAGCGTAGTTGTTTATTTGGTCTTGTTTCTAAAGTGTAGTTGCTTATTTGGGTTTGTTTCTAAAGCGTAGTTGTTTATGTGGTCTTGTTTCTAAAGTGTAGTTGTTTATTTGGGTTTGTTTCTAAAGCGTAGTTGTTTATTTGGGTTTGTTTCTAAAGCGTAGTTGTTTATTTGGTCTTGTTTCTAAAGTGTAGTTGCTTATTTGGTCTTGTTTCTAAAGTGTAGTTGTTTATTTGGGTTTGTTTCTAAAGCGTAGTTGTTTATGTGGTCTTGTTTCTAAAGTGTAGTTGTTTATTTGGTCTTGTTTCTAAAGCGTAGTTGTTTATGTGGTCTTGTTTCTAAAGTGTAGTTGTTTATTTGGGTTTGTTTCTAAAGCGTAGTTGTTTATTTGGGTTTGTTTCTAAAGCGTAGTTGTTTATTTGGTCTTGTTTCTAAAGTGTAGTTGCTTATTTGGTCTTGTTTCTAAAGTGTAGTTGTTTATTTGGGTTTGTTTCTAAAGCGTAGTTGTTTATTTGGTCTTGTTTCTAAAGTGTAGTTGCTTATTTGGTCTTGTTTCTAAAGCGTAGTTGTTTATTTGGTCTTGTTTCTAAAGCGTAGTTGTTTATTTGGGTTTGTTTCTAAAGTGTAGTTGTTTATTTGGGTTTGTTTTTAAAGTGTAGTTGTTTATTTGGCTTTGTTTCTAAAGTGTAGTTGCTTATTTGGGTTTGTTTCTAAAGTGTAGTTGTTTATTTGGGTTTGTTTCTAAAGTGTAGTTGCTTATTTGGGTTTGTTTCTAAAGTGTAGTTGTTTATTTGGGTTTGTTTCTAAAGTGTAGTTGCTTATTTGGGTTTGTTTCTAAAGTGTAGTTGTTTATTTGGGTTTGTTTCTAAAGTGTAGTTGTTTATTTGGGTTTGTTTCTAAAGTGTAGTTGTTTATTTGGGTTTGTTTCTAAAGTGTAGTTGTTTATTTGGTCTTGTTTCTAAAGTGTAGTTGTTTATTTGGGTTTGTTTCTAAAGTGTAGTTGTTTATTTGGGTTTGTTTCTAAAGTGTAGTTGTTTATTTGGGTTTGTTTCTAAAGTGTAGTTGTTTATTTGGGCTTGTTTCTAAAGTGTAGTTGTTTATTTGGGCTTGTTTCTAAAGTGTAGTTGTTTATTTGGTCTTGTTTCTAAAGTGTAGTTGTTTATTTGGGTTTGTTTCTAAAGTGTAGTTGTTTATTTGGGTTTGTTTCTAAAGTGTAGTTGTTTATTTGGGCTTGTTTCTAAAGCGTAGTTGTTTATTTGGGTTTGTTTCCTAATGCCGTTTTAAACCAGTGGTTCCCAAACATTTTCATGTCTAGGCCCCCCCCCCCCCCATCTAAAAACGTGTTGTGCCAGGGACCCCCATTTGTGTTGTTAAAGTGTTTCATGCTCATGTGGCCCATAGTCGCTTGTTTGGGGCTTGTTTCATAGACCTCGTTGCTCATTTCTCTCGCAAAATCTGGCAACAGTGCCTCTGTAGAAACATTATAATGTTTTCCATAACAGCGCAAGGACCCGAGTTCGATATCCAACTCCCCCGTCTGGTCTGATGGTGTCTCTCTACTCTCTCCTATCTGAAATAAAACATAAAAAGGCCAATAACTAAGTGAATGAATAAATGAATGAAAAATGCAAATAATAAATGTTCCTCTACAGATTCTCATGAATTAAGTTCTTACCGATGTGATCGTAGTCAATCACCCGATTCTGAAAGCCTGTTTGGTTGCAGTAATGTCCTCTAGATTTACACTTTGCAATTTAGGCATTTAGCAGACGCTCTTAAGTTTAATCTCATAATGTACTCACCAGTGCCAGCGTTTTATTGTTGTTTTTTTGTTTTTTTCATGTCGCCACAGACCTCGCTAAATAAGTTAAAAGTGCGCGTTCATTTGGTTCTAAACACACAGCGGATCCGTGAGAAACGGCCAGCGAAAACAGTTTCCAAATCCGTGCCGCCATCTTGAAGATACACGTGATCAACGGTAAACAGTGATCAGCGAGGAGAAAAACAACAACCGAGAAAATCGAGTTTTAAACTGGATCCCAGACAGGAAGCGGATACGATCGAAAAAACCGGAACCCGAATAATTCTGTTTCCGACCGGAAACCGGAAACGGAAATGGATCAAAAAAATTCGGAAAGTGCACCTGGGGCAAAATCAATGGGAATCGGCGGTTCGCGTAGATCTACGCGACTGGCACGCTGCGGCTTTAAATAGGTTCGCGTAGATCTACGCGATTGGCATTCAATGTGTTAATCCAGAGCGATTTACAGTAGGCAAGGAAAACACAAGGTAATACATCAAATGCATAGAAACAGTAATCTAGGATCAAAGGTAAACCAAGAACCTATCATCAGTCTAAACAATATAATATCAAAAAATAATCAGTACATTGAAACTATACACACTATAGAATACCAGGTCTACAGATGACCTGGCATCTGTCTGCATAACACGTTATTTAAACTGCATGTTAGCCTTCGCATAAGAGCCTGCAAGGTTGTCAAGGCCACGGAAAGGCTAAGGTGGAGTCTTCAGATTGAAAGGCTAAGGTGGAGTCTTCAGATTGAAAGGCTAAGGTGGAGTCTTCAGATTGAAAGGCTAAGGTGGAGTCTTCAGATTGAAAGGCTAAGGTGGAGTCTTCAGATTGAAAGGCTAAGGTGGAGTCTTCAGATTGCGGCAGAAGGTCGGGAGTGAGTCTGCAGTTCTAACTGCAATGAGTTCATTCCACGGCTTCAGAGCCAGAAGGGAGAGGAGTCTGGGACGTGTGGAGCGTTGTCCCGGATGTTTTAGGAAAGGTTCCGACGGCTTCCCTGTGTTAAGATGATCTGAGTGAGCGGGGGAGGGGTCGTGGGGTTGGATCAGGCTTTGAAGATATGGGGGCGCATTACCTTTGGTTGCTCTGTAGGCCAACATCAGTGTTTCATATAGCATATAGCATATAGCATATAGCATTCATGTCATAATAGGCAAACACTAAGTGAAAATAGACAACCATTTGGTAAAGTGATTTGTTGGAGAGGCAGAAATAGAGGAGAGAACACAGTATAGGGTTTATGTGTTTAAACAGAACCTTCCACTCACTTCCTCTGAAACAGTCTCTCGAGCCAGACTGTTGACTCACAACAATTTTCAAGTTGATACACAGCCCCCCCGTACAACGGAAGGACAGAAAACAATTCGTGGGTAGAGCCCTCATCTTTCTCCTCGTCTTTTGCTCTTTTCCAGTTCTTTGAGTCTTTTGATGTGTCCTTTGGTCGCCGAATTCTGACGTTTGGGCGCGTTCCATATGGGGGCCCTCGGGCGCTTCATCTTGGCTCTGCGTAACGCCCTCCGTCTCAGATCCTCGGCGGCCGCGTTCTCTTTGTTCAGCCGCAGCAGCTTGGACGCACACTGGCCCAGCAGCTGCACCATGGCCTGAAAGGTGTTCTGGAGATCCGTCCAGTAGTTGCCGGTGGCCGGCGGCGTGTCCTCCTCCTGAACGGGGGGTGTCTCCGGCTCTGCGTCCGGCTGGGGTGCCGTGACCTCATCCTCCACCTCCTCCTCCTCCTCCTTCGCCGCCTCCTCCTTCTCATAATCATCGTCGTCATCGTCGTCGTCGTCGTCGTCCTCCTCCTCCTCCTCTGTGTTCAGTGAAATGTGAAGCAGCTTGTCGGCAATGCGCTCCACGATGGGGCCCACTTTGCCGAGGGTAACGACGAGATTCTCCAGGTTACATTCGTCCGTGACCTGCCGGCTCCCTGCGTCGCGCAGTTTGTTCTGGGGCGTCGCCAGGATCCTTTCCTCTTTGGAACGTTTTTCCGCCATGCAGTACTTCAGCTCCGAAAGCGCCAGGTCCAGAGGACCTGTTTTGTTGAAGAGGCCCAGCAAAAACCCGCCATTCTCCGCCTTGGTCTTCTCCTGGCGCACGTGGATCTCCCCTTGGGTGACGAAGCGCTCCACCGTCTCCTGCGCGTTTGAGAGTCTGGTGACCACCTTGAGGTGACGGAAGGCCCCTCTGACCTGGAACTTGCGGTGCGATCTGACGGCCGTTTGGACGGCCTGTTCGGCCTGCGCCTTGCATTCCCGGCCCCGTGTCCTGTAGAGCTCCAGGACGCGTTCCCTCTCCTCGTGCTCCCGAGAGAACCTCTCTTCCAGCCGCTGTAGCTCCGTCTCCGCGGCCTCCGTAGACAGCTGGGCGACGTTGTTTGCAACCCGCAGGTTGAAGAGCTCCTCTCTGTTCTCCAGGATGCTCGCGTCCAGGCAGTCCAGCTGATTCTGGAAGCTAAAGCCCTCCAGCTTCAGCTCTTGTTTGATTTTGAAATAGCCCTCGGTGATGCGCTCGGCGTCGTGGAACTTCAGCTGAGCCTTGGCCAAGCTGTTGTCCAGCCCGCGCCGCTTCCTGTCGTTCTCCTCTGTTTGCCGCCCGTGTTCCTCCGCCTTGCTGCGCCCCGGCTTCAGGGTCAGGTACTGCAGCTTGAGGTCCTCCAAGCGCTGGCGGCTCACCTGCGTGGCGTGCACCATGGCGTTCAGCTGCTTCATCTTGGACATGGACTCCTCCTTCAGCATGAGGACCGCCATGTTCCCGGACACGATGCGGTGGTGGGTAGCGTGAAACTGTACCAGCTCTCTGCGCAGCTCCTTGTTCTTCTGCCGGAGTTGAGAAATATTCTCTCTGTTCTGCGTGATGGTGGATTGTGCGCTGTCTTCGTTGGCCCTCAATTCCCCCTGGATAAGTTTCACTTTTTGCTGCATTTTTGCCATTTTGTCACTTAGGGATGCGTTCACAGCGTTGGATGCCATGTTAGCTGTGTAAAGCTACTACAAGGCAACCTAACTGTGCTCAGCAAGTGTACTGTTGAGTAGCTGAATGGTTAACGGTTAACACTTTATATAGCATGTGATCCCCTGGCAGGGTTGTTGCTGACGTCAGCCTTGGAACATGTGGAATTCTAGTTCTAGGGGTCCATTAACGGCATAGCTCACATTTGTTTGTGGTCAGTCACCCACCTATCATCATCACATCCGGTGCGAACGTGCACTTGCTTTCTGAATGCCTGTTTCATTGCAGTAATGTATAAAATAAGTTACATTACTGCAATTAATTATTATGGTACTTTTCCCTAGCCTCCCATTTGTTGCGCTCCTCAAAGGACTCCTGGTTCGTTTGGCATAATATTATTCTGGTCTTTAACCACGTGAACTGATGCGTCCTTATTCTGGACACGTCATGAAAGGCAAACATTCGTCGGACATCTGGGAACATTCTGCGAAAAGAGATATGGAAGTAAAAAAGGAGAGGACCAAGTATGGATCCCTGGGCAGTAGAATGACCAACGTTCTAGCCTACCTGCAGTGGTGGAAAAAGTACTCAAGTGTTTTACTTAAGTAAAGGTATCAATACTGCAATATAAAAAAATACTCTGTTACAAGTAATAGTCCAGAATTCTAAATTTACTTGAGTAAAAGTACAAAAGTATTGGTATCAAATTGTACTATAAGTACCAAAAGTAAAAGTACTAACTGTTTGAAAATAGCAGATCTACAAGCTCACAACGCGTCGCGATGCAACGCGTTGTTAGCTTGTAGATCGGCTATTTTCAAATAGCCTAGGTATAAAATAGGGCTGAATTGGTAAATGTATGTTTTATGATGTAATCATTTACATCTGAAAAGTAACTAGTAACTAAAGTTTTCAAATAATTGTAGTAAAAGTACAATATTTGCCTCTGAGATGTAGTGGAGTAGAAGTAAAAGTATTGGAAATTGGAAATACTCAAGTAAAGTACAAATACCTCAAAATTGTACTTAAGTACAGTACTTAAGTAAATGTACTTGGTTACTTTCCACCACTGCCTACCTGCAGACACTGGCTCGGTCAAATGATAAACCCCTGTTCCGCTCAGGGACATAACAGAAGATTTGTTAATTAACCACTTGAATCGCAGCATCCACATTCTGGGGGGGGACATCAGCCAAAAATAGCAAACGAGCTTGTAGATCGGCTACTTATGGTGAAGAGATTTGGTGTAGACAGGAAAAAAAAGCAGTCCAAGTACATTTGTAACTCAAGTCCGTTTCAGTAAGACTAGATAGAGGGTTTACGTGGTTAAAGTGAGGTTAAGTACTTTAGAAATATGATTTGACCACGTCCAGGTGCAATTAAATGCAATTACACCACAGTTGTGTGAGTAAACTAAATGCTAATCATCATTTACGGAGTTTTCCTCTTTATTGAAGGAGCATAAAACTGCCTTCATTTAAAGTAATTTCTCCTAACGTTCACAGAATCTGGCTTCAATGACGGCGGTCCATTTTCCATTTATCGAAACTCAGTCTCAGACAGATTAATAGCTTACCTATGTATATGACATGCCATAACGAAGGAAAACTTTGTTTACATGGCAGATTTTATTCAAATATATATTGATCAAATACATGATCTCCAGGCTAAATTCATTTCCAGCAGAAACCTCTCACCAACCAACCTCACCTCTTTTGTCCCATAAATGATCGATTAGCTGCGTGTCTTTAAAAAAACAAGTATCTAAATTGATGCAAATGTGGTCCTTGACCGCCTCACCATGTGGTTCCGCCGTGTGGACATACCATGGACCGTAAAAAGAATGGACCAAGCTAGCCCCATTGGTTTCTACAGAGCGTTTTAAAGACACTTTTTCCAAATTGAAATCCGCCATCTTTGATATTCCGGTTCCGAAATGCTACCGGAAACGACTGCTATTGGCTGCATCCGCAGCGAGGGCGGGTCATGCTGGGCCATTAATAGGACAGCACTGTGCAAGAGAACCCGGAAGAGAGCTTCGACTCCAGTGCCGGACATTGGGCCGCGGGAACGGGTAGAGGGAGAACTGGGGTTTGCCGTTATTTGACCCCAAATAACGTCATTTCATAACGGGGTCAGAATGGCGTCTACTGTCAGCGACACTACTGGCAGGTTAGGGTACTGTCCTGAACAAAGACACGGAAATACAAAACAAAAAGAGAAAACAATATAAATATATAATAATATATAAATAAAAACATTGAATAAAAGAAATGCACATTAAACTGCAAGCATCTAAATAACTGTGCTTGGTAAGCTCACACGGTGGTTTGGTGTGCACAGATGTACATTGATTGATTGTATATTACACGTATATATATCATTTGTTTTATTTAACCTGTTTCTGTCTCTTTGCCTTTGCTCTCACTCTACAGCCTGGTGTCCAGAGAAAACGCTGTCATGTAGAGTGACAACATTGTTTTATCCCAAAAACGTTGCATGTGAACATGGTCCACTGATGAGAACCATGTTGAGTCAATCGTCAAATATACGTATAGCATACTAACCTTAACCCTAACCCTAAACCTAGCACTAACCCTGACCCTAACCTCACAAAAAAACTATGCCTAAACCTAACCTTAACCCTAAGCCTAACCTCACAAAAAACAATGCCTAAACTTAACCTTAAGCCCTACTCTTAAACCCTAAACCTAACCATAAACCTAAACGTTGAAGTGCAGCGTAAGTCTTTGTGGTCCAGAAACGTTGTCATTGAACGTTTCTGGAGAAATGTACAGTGACTCTCTTCTCGTGGAATACTACCAAACAATGGAGCGGGCACGAAAAACAAAACAAAACCACAAAAAAACGATTTCACTCACGTCTTTACACCTTCTTTACGCAAATAAAGCTGATTCTGAATGCTGAATGTGCTGTGTGCTTCATGTATAAACGCGATTCATCTTAATTCACTGTGCATTATATTATATTATATTATATACTCCCTCTGCCTTTCTGCACATTACCTGTTGCTGCTAAGAGCGTTTTAAAGATGGTCAGAATTTCTAAACCTATTCTTATTTTGCCTTATCCTGTTTCTTATTTCTATTTTTATTTTATTGTCATTACAGTCCAGTACTATTCTTATTATTATCTTGTTGGATATTGTATTGTTGTTGCTGCACAGCTCAATGTCACTCCGATCTGATGTGCTTGTACCTGTATGAGTGAGTGACAAATCAACCTTCTCCATTCTTGATACTTCATATTCGTTTCCAGAAAAACATTTTGGAATTTTAAAAGAGACGCAATACATGACATATTTATGAAAGGTCAAGAAAGTGGAACATTTCCACAGGCCTCCTGCTCAAATTAATTGAGGTCAAAGTAGATTTGTTTTTCTATCTGCAGTTAAACAGAACATTCAAATCACTTCCTGGTGTTGGCTCGGGTCACTCGAGACTTGTCGCTTCGGTGCCCTGTTTTTGCCCTTGCCTTTACATCTCTTGTCAGCCTTAAAAGCCCTGACATCTCGCAGCTTCCATCGTTCATTCTCGGCAGCCAGGTTCTCCTGCTCTTTATTTTCCTTAAAAGCCTTGTCATCGTCTTTAGTGACCTGTTCTTACCTTTGCCTTTTATCCCCCTCATCATCCTTTAAAGCCTTGTCATCGTCTTCGGTGCCCTGTTTTTGCCCTTTCCGTTACGGTGTCTCCCTCATTATCTCATAAGTCTTGTCGTCCTCAAACCCCTCGTCATCTTGAGGCTCAAAGCCCTCACACTCCACCATGAACTCCAACACCGCCCGCGAACGACCGGGGGGCGTCATGCCCTCATCCGTTATCTCCTCTTCATCTCCAGGCTAATATCTATCTAATCTAAGATTTGCTAATCTGTCGACGTGATCAGTTGACGCTTGCTTCTGACGCTTCGGTGGCTTCCATTTCTTTTTCTTGGTCTGCTGGTTCATTCTCTTTTCCTGGTTTATCAAGTTCTCTTCCTGCAGTTGCCCTAGCTTGACCTCGCAACGCGTCAGCAGCTTTACGATGAAAGCGAATGGAGCCATCCACCCCGACGACTCTGGTTTTGGTTTATCCGTCTCTTCTGAGTCCTCCGTGTCCTCGGCCCCCTCCGTTTCTGTGGGCTCCCCACCCTCCTCGGTGGCCTCCTTGCTCTCCAAGTCCTTGTTCTCTTCCACAATAATGTATTGCAGTTGCTCAGCCAGGCGCTGCGACATGGCGTGCACATTGTTGAGGGTCTCGTCGCGGTTCTTCACGTGCTCTTTGGCTTCCTCGTACCGCTCCTTTGAGGTGAACAGTCTATTCACGGGGCCCTGCAGGGTATTTTGTTCTCTGGCACGTTTTGCCTCCAAGGAGGACTTCAGCTTCTCCAATGCCTTGTCCACGCGTCGCTTTTCCTTGTTGAGCTCCAGCAAAACCTGCTCGTTCTCCAGCTTGGTCCTCTCCAGGAGCTTCAGGGTCTCCCCCTGAGCGACAAAGGTCTCCACAAACTCCTGCACGTCTGTGACTCCGGAGGCGGCCTGGAGGAAGCGGAACACGGCTCTTTGCTGCGTCTTGCGGTGCGTGTGTAGGGTCGCTTCGACCGTCGTTTCAACCTGAGCCTTACGTTCCTCGACCCGTTCCCTGCAGAGGTCCAGTACGCGTTCCCTCTCCTCGTGCTCCTGAGAGAGCGTCTCTTTCAGCTGCTGTAGCTCCGTCTCCGCCACCTCCGTAGACAGCTGGGCGTCACTGTTCATGACGTGCACTTTGCAAAGCTCCTCCCTCTTCTCGAGGACGCTCGTCTCCAGGCTGTCCAGCTTATTCTGGAAGCTCAAGCTCTCCAACTGCAGATCGTTTTTGATTTTGAAATAGCCTCTGGCGATGTCCCCCGCCTCCTGGAACTTTAACTGTGTTTTCACCAAGCTGTTGTCCAGCCCGCGCCGTTTCCTGTCGTCCTCCTGCGTTTTCCGCCCGCGCTCCTCCGCCTTGCTGCGCCCCGGCTTCAAGATCTGGTACTGCAGCTTGAGGTCCTCCAAGCGCTGGCGGGTTACCTGCGTCGTGTGTGTCATGGCGTTCAGGTGCTTCATCTTGGACATGGACTCCTCCTTCAGCATGGGGACCGACATCTTGCCTGACATGTTGCGGTAGGTCGCAGCGTGAAACTGCACCAGCTGATTGTGCAGCTGCTTGTTCGTCTTCCTGAGTTGAGAGATGGTCTCTTTGTTCTGCTTGATGGTTATCTGCGGGCTGTTATCATGGGCCCTCATTTCCCCCGCAAGAAGTTTCACTTTTAGTTGCATCTCTGCAATCTTCTCAACTAGGGATAACTCAATAGTCATTTTAGCTGTGTAACGTTACTCTACAAGGAAAATAAATGGTGTTCACTAAGTGAAGAGGCTTTGTTTTTTACATGAATTTTCACTAAGCATCAAAGTAGCTGAATGACCGACGGCAAACACATCATATACCATGTGATCCTAACGAGGTTGTTGCTGACGTCAGCCTTTCCCAAATATGGTATTCAAGGTTCGGACGATGTGAGGACGCCTACCAACCCATTTTTACCTCTTAACCACATGAGCCTCGGTGGTTCCTACCCTTTTCTGGATCAGGGCCCGATTGAATTTATTTTTCAGATTATTTTACATATTGTGTGTCTTGTGACGATCAGGTCCAATATTTAGTTCAGTGACAATGGAGCTAAAGAATGGTTCAGAAGCTGTGTTCACGTTCACTCTTCCATTGGAATCAATAGACTCCAAGCTGCTTCCTGTCTCCTAAAAAGGCGTCCACCTACATCACGCAGAAACAGGACGTAAACCGGAGATGGCGACTCTTGCTATTTCCCTCCTATATTGAAATTCTTCGAGATGTAGCATCTTGTTTTAGAGGGGATCCTAGGTACCCTCTTGGCTAACACTCAACTGTTGTTCACCAACCCACCAATCAGGTTGAAGAGTGTATCATGTACATGTAATAATACATTTGAATAAAGTCTAAATGCCATGCAAATACAAAACAAAAGACAAAAGGAAGAATGAAATAAAAACATTAAGCTGCATGCATGTGTAAATAACTATGCTTGTTCAGACATATGCGGCAAGCATCCGGTTTTTAAATTGAAGCCATATAGGAAGTGACAGTTCATATGAATGGCCGCTAGTTTAGCTATTTTCCCGGTGATTTCCTCCCTGCTGGTTGCAGAAGCAATAACTCTATTCAAGCAAATGGGTTTTTGGCCGGACTTTGCACTTGATTTTAGTACCTTAATAAACATTACCATGAATACTTTATGCATTCAGTTTAAAGACTTCTTTCAATATGCGTTTAGTAAATTATGGTCCCATCATTATGTTTTAGTTAATGATTAAGTAGGGTATATTTCTGTGGCTTCTACTGGTTCCACCGAGTGAAGACCCGCGCCAATAGCAGTTGTTTCCGGTTTATTTTGGGGACCGGGAGTTCAGATATGGCGTATAGTTGAATTTGCCGAAAAGTTGCTTCAAAACGGTCTGTAGAAATCCAACAGGGCTCCCTTTGTCCATATCTTTTTTTACAGTCTTTGTTTAGATCACATGGTGACTCATGGTGCACAAATGTAAATAGACAGAAAGTGAACTGGATCAACAGCAGTTCTGTCATAGTGTAGCCTACCATGTACGTTGGTTATCTTCATTCACTGTGCATTATATTACTCCCCTTCAGCATATTCCCTTTAGCTGCTAAGAGAGTTTTAAAGAGGGTTCGAATGTCCAAACCTATATATTTTTTGTCTTATCCTGTTTCTTATTTTATTTTATTTTGTTATTTTCAGAACAGGACATTATTATTATTAATATTATTATTATTATTATTATTATTATTATTATTATTATTTGTATTTGTATTATTGATATTATTATTATTATTATTAATTGTATTATTGTGTTGCATTTTGCATTGCTATTACGGACAATGTCAAACCAATATTCAACTTGCTTGTACATGTTTTGGTTTCCAGATAAACATTTTGGAATTGTTTTACGAGACACACATGTATATACTGTACATGGCATGCTTGTTTACCTGAGGTCATGTGATCCCTCCAGTCCTTCTTGATGAGTTGCTCAACCTGGTGTTGGCTTGGGGCGCTCGAGACGGCCGCTTCGGTGCCTTGTTCTTGCCCTTGCCTTTACTCATGTTGTCATCGTGCGGCTTTAGCGCCGCGTTGTTGTCCTCGTCCTCGTCTTCCTCCAGATCATCGTCGTCCTCCAGATCATCGTCGTCCTCCAGATCATCGTCGTCCTCCAGATCATCGTCGTCCTCCAAATCCTCGTAATCCTCGTCCTCGTAATCCTCGTCATACTCTGAAGCCTCGTCGTCAGAATCCTCCGTGTCCTCGTAATCCTCGTCGTCGTCCTCAAGGACCTTGCCACCTTCCGGCTTCAGTTCCATCTTTTTGCCTCCGGCTTTGACTTCTTTGCCTTCACTGATCTTGAGTGACCTTGACTCCATTTCTTTGACTCTGCCCATGTGGGCTTGGATCGATTGACTCTGACGCTTCGGTGCCAACCATTTCTTGATTCTCCTGGGCCTGCGTAGCCTCCTTCTTTCCCTCTCTTTGGCCAGGTTCTGTTCGTACAGAATCTTCATCTTAAGCTCAACCATCGCGTACAGCTTCACCACGTCCTCCAACGCGGCCACCTTGGCCTTGGGACGCCTGGGGGGCTCTATGGGTCCCCTAGGTGCGTCTACGTGAACGTGTTTTAGTTTGTCAGCCAGCCGCTCCACGGCGGCGCGCACTTTGTCGAAGATCTGTATGCGGCTATTGAGGAGTCCTGTGAGTTCAGTTAACCGCGCCTCCGTGTCACGCAGTTTCCTCAGGGGCCCCTCCTCCGCCTGTTGTTCTCTGGCACGTCTTTCCTCCACGGCGGACTTCATCGTCTGAAATGCCTGGTCCACACGCAGTTTTTCCCTCTCGAGCTCCAGCAAAGCCTCCTCGTTCTTGGTCTTGGCTTTCTTCAAGAGCTTCATGGTCTCCCACTGAGTGACGAAGCGCTCCGGCGCTTCCTGCACGTCCTTGATTCCGGTAGTCACCTTGAAGTATCGGAAAACGTTTCTGAGTGTCAACTTGCGTTGCACCGCCCGGGCCACCTGGGCGGTCGCTTCGACGTCGCCCTTGCGCTCCGTGACCTGTTTCCTGCACAGGTCCACGATGCGTTCCCTCTCCTCGTGCTCCTGAGAGAACGTCTCCTCCAGCTGCTGTACCTCTCTCTCCGCCACCTCTGTGGACAGCTGAGCGTCGTCGTTCATGACGTGCAGTTTGCAAAGCTCCTCCCTCTTCTCGAGGACGCTCGCCTCCAGGCCGTCCAGCCGATTCTGGAAGCTCAAGCTCTCCGACTGCAGATCGCTTTTGATCTTGGAATAGCCTCTGGCGATGTCCTCCGCCTCCTGGACCTTGACCTGCGTCTGCAACAGGCTGATGTCCAGCTTGCGCCGTTTCCTGTCGTCCTCCTGCGTTTTCCGCCCGTGTTCCTCCGCCTTGCCGCGCCCCGGCTTCATGGTTAGGTAGCGCAGCTTCAGGTCCTCCAGGCGCTGGCGGCTCACCTGCGTGGTGTGCGTCGTGGCATTCAGCTGCTTCATCTTGATCATGGACTCCTTCTTCAGGGTGGCGACCGACATTTGTCCCGACGTGTTGCGGTAGGAAGCGGTGTGAAACTGCACCAGCTTCCTGTGTAGCTCCCTGTTCTTCTGTCTGAGTCTGGAGATGGTCTCCCCGTTCTGCTTGATGGTGAACTGTGGGCTGTCGTCGTAGGCACTCTTTTCCCCCTCGAGAAGCTTCACACTGAGCTCCATTTCAGCTATTTTGTCATCGAGGGATAGCTCGACGACGTTGGATGCCATATCAGCAGTTGACATTTTCAGCAGTGTAAAGTTACTGAAAATGTATTATTTCTCTAAATGTGCTGTTTTACTTTATTATTATTTTTTGTTTTCCGTCTTGTAAAGTGCCTTTGAGCACTATATAAACTGTATGTATGTATTTTTATTATTGTTATTATTATTATCATTACTTCAGTGAGACCTCTCACTGAACATGGAAACGTAGCTGAATGATTGAAGGTAAACACATTATATATCATATGATCCTGACGAGGTTGTTGCTGACGCCAGCCTTGCCCAAATATGGAAATCAGTCTTTGGACAATGTGTGAGCAAGCTACCCTTTCTACCTCTTTATGAATGTGTAGGTTGTTGACCAGAGTCCCCCAGGGGTCTGTATTTGAACCTGCTCCTTTTCCCCTTTACTCCAAATCTCTTAGCTTGGAGTAATGTTATTTGTATAGGAGAGAGGCCAGTTCCTTTCCCTCAACAACACACCGGATTCGTAGATATCAATGTTTGTTTGTTAGTCTCTTACGTTTGTTTGTTTGGCAACTATTAGGCCTACAACCACTTGACCGGAGCGGAGTCCCCTAAGCCTTAAAGGTTCTATGACATTAATTTTCACTTTTTTTATTTTTTATGTTTTTAGGGGGGTTTTATGACCTCAATATCACCCCTTTGAACATTCAGTGGATTTTCTGTGGTCTGGGGTTTTCTGAATAATTAGGCTGAAAAGTAATCTGAGATTGGCCCTTGGATAGTGAAGTCACAGGCCATTAATCCCGCCCACTCCCCTCCTCGCCCCTCCCCTCCCCTATCCTTTCCTACAGGCAAAGATTTTTTTTCATTGCAGTTGAAAAGGCTTTAGAAATGTGAGAGAAAAACACCTGCAATGGCTCACTAGAGTGGAATTTTCAGTTAAAACTTTGTATACACGTTTGAAGGACCATGACAAAGACTTTTAATGTGTTGTAAAACTGAATGTCATGAAACCTTTAAAGGGATAGTTCACACCCAAAATGACTTTTTTTCTATCGATTAGTCACCCCATGGAGAAGCCCCATAAGCCAATAATTTGATGACCGGCAAATTATTGGCTTAGGAATGCGACAAATCTAAGAGCTCAATGAAACGATCAAAGGCAGTTCTGTAAAGTAACTAAGTATATTAGTGATTAGTAAGGTCATTATGATTATGCATGCACTTCATGGTATCACAACACCTCCAAGGCCTTAAAAACAAGGCTCCAAACATCCCAAAACAAACTTGTAAGGCTACTTCTTGGCCTCAATCACAAAACCCATCTAACCCCTGCTCATTTTGCTAGGATTGGATGGCTTAGGGTTGAGGACAGAGTACAGCAACTTGCTATGGGCCTGGTCTTCAAGATACACCACAACATTGGGATCCCCCTGTATTTGTCAAAATGCTTCCAAAATGTTAATGAAGTCCATGATCGTAACACCAGAGACAGCTCCACAAATCATGTGGGCGGCCATAGCTGAGTGGTTAGTGAGCCCGCCTAGGGAGCCAGAGGCCCTGGTTGCCCCAGGTACGATGTGTCGATGAAATGAAATTTGTCCCTGAGCAAGACTCTTAACCCCTAATTGCTCACAGGCCCTCATTGGAAACAAGCCCGCAAGGACTTTCATGAAACGTCCTGTTAAAAGGAATTATCTATGTTCAACCCAGATTTGGCTCAACTAAGGGAATGAACTCGTTCTCATGCTATTCATCAAAAATGTGGAATGCCCTACCAAAAGGAGTAAAGGAGTGTAAAACCCTACTCACTTTCAAAACTGCCCTAAAGATACACCTTCAGGAGGCTGCAATTCGAAAATGGCCCCTGTCTAAGTCTTAACCTACCCCCCCCCCTTCTTTCATTTTCTTTTTTTGTTCTCTCTTCATACCAGTAACCGGAAAGCTGATTGTATGACATTCTGTATAGTAGTGTGTATATCTGTCTGTCTCTTATATGTCATCATGATTTGTGTGCATGGGGTTCTCATCTTAAACAAGCTGCGTGCTTAATAGTCAGGGGATATTAGCAGAAAGATTTCCAATCTTGGAATAAATTCCTTACCAAAAAAATTCTTCACCAATGTGTTTGTAAAGGTGTCTAGTAACACATCTCACAAAGACTGAAATTCAGTTTCCCTAGGAGAATTTTTGACAGCTGCTGAAAGTTGGGGTACCCACCATTTCCCTGCATTTCCATGCAGGGCAAAAAAAAGCATTTGTTTTGCACCAAAACCACTCCTTGGGCTAAAAACAGCCCAATCTCAATGGGCTTTTTACACAAAAAGTATACCTGGACAAGGATGGCTATGGCCGTTTTTAGACCAAGGAGTGGTTTTGGTGCAAAACAAATGCTTGCAATGGATTCAGAATCATAAAAACACCCTAGTTTGACCCCTCACATGCTACTTAAAACAGAATTAAAAATTGATTTATTTTGCCCTGCATGGAAATGCAGGGAAATGGTGCGTACCCCAACTTTCAGCAGCTGTCAAAAATTCTCCTAGGGAAACTGAATTTCAGTCTTTGTGAGATGTGTTACTAGACACCTTTACAAACACATTGGTGAAGATTTTTTTTGGTAAGGAATTTATTCCAAGATTGGAAATCTTTCTGCTAATATCCCCTGACTATAACTGAGTCTTCCAGTTTAGTAGACCTTGTATTGTGAATTTGTACTTCCATGTACTGTGATTCTTAGTCTTACTAAATAAAAGTACATCAACAATCAATCAATCAATCAATCAATTAAATGTACTCAAATACTGTCCTTAAGTACACATTTGAGGATTCTTTTTTTTTACTTCACTGGAGTATTTCCATTTTTCTATACTTTTACTTCTACTCCACTACATCTCAGAGGCAAATATTATATTTTTACTCCACTACAATTATTTGAAAACTTTAGTTGCTAGTTACTTTGTAGATGTTGTTTATTACAAAATATACATAAACCACTTCAGCCCTATATATATATATATGTATATGTATATATATTTATATATATATATATAAATGTGGCTTTTTCTTAAATAGCCGATCTACAAGCCTTTACTCAAGTACATTTTGATTACTAGACTTTTACTTGTAACAGAGTATTTCTGCATTGCAGTATTGATACTTTTACTTATAAGTAAACAATTTCAGTACTTTTTCCACCAATGATCAAAAGAAAACTTGTCATTTTCCCTTTGCACCAAATCTCTGCTGAAAAGTGAAGGTAAAAACTAACTTTTCCCATATAATAGAAACTAACTTTTCCCATATAATAGAAAGGAGATGGCATTCACTGCTGCCATTTCCCCCCTCTTTTTCCACTTTGTATATATAGTGTTTTATATATGTTGTTGATATGTTGGTGTTATTTGTATGCTATGTTCATGCTATGTTTATGAATTGAATACATAGGACCGCAATGGAAACAAGTCCCCAGGACTTTATGTTATGCTTTTAGCCTTAATGTCTGACTGTACCTGATGCTGTTTACATTGCTGTCTAATAAAGTATTCAATCAAATCAAAACAGCCGATCTACAAGCTCACAACAAGTCCTCTGTTTAGTTTTTAATGAAAGACATTAAAATGTAGCGCCCAACGTGGGGCTCGAACCCACGACCCTGAGATTAAGAGTCTCATGCTCTACCGACTGAGCTAGCCGGGCATCTGGTCACATGATCTTGGAAGGCGGGTTTTTATAATGGAGCCAAAGAAACATGATTGGCTGTGATCCATGCCAGTCAAAAACGTCTAGTTTCGGTTGTGAAGGAACTACAACAACATGCTAGCGCCCCCAGCAGGCCGTCCCGGGTAGGGGGGGGGTAGGTTAAGACTTAGACAGGGGCCATTTTCGAATTGCAGCCTCCTGAAGGTGTATCTTTAGGGCAGTTTTGAAAGTGAGTAGGGTTTTACACTCCTTTACTCCTTTTGGTAGGGCATTCCACATTTTTGATGAATAGCATGAGAACGAGTTCATTCCCTTAGTTGAGCCAAATCTGGGTTGAACATGATTTGTGGAGCTGCCTCTGGCCCTTGGGTCCTTGAGTGAGGTCCAGGGGGTCCACAATCCCACGCAGCTAAATCCATCAACATCATTACTAGTACAAGTAAATACAACTAGAGAACGTACCACAATGTACGTACGGTATGTCATGTATGTCAATTAAAGTTTCACCACTGATTGACAAGTTTCACGGGAGTAACCGAGTCTCTGTGGCGCAACTGGTTAGCGCGTTCGGCTGTTAACCGAAAGGTTGGTGGTTCGAGTCCACCCAGTGACGAACATGTTTTTTCACTGGCTCTGTGATGATATTAACAATAAAACTATGGAATTGCTCTTACACACAATGAATGAATGAATGTAACGGTCTACTGTGTAGAAGTAACGATGATTCTATGGATGCTTGTACTTTGATTCAACAAAATACATGTGTGAGTTGTGCAGTGGTGGAAAAAGTACAAAAATTCTTTACTTAAGTAAAAGTACCAATACTGCAAAATAAAAATACTCTGTTACAAGTAAAAGTCCAGAATTAAAAATGTACTCGAGTAAAAGTACAAAAGTATTGGCATCAAAATGTACTTAAAGTACCAAAAGTAAAAGTACTAAATATTCGAAAATAGCCGATCTACAAGCTCACAACGCGTCGCGATGCGACGCGTTGTGAGCTTGTAGATCTGCTATTTTCAAATAGCCTATGTATAAAATAGGGCTAAAGTGGTTAATGTATGTTTCATTATATCATAGTTTATATCTGAAAAGTAACTAGTAACTAAAGTTTTCAAATAATTGTAGTGGAGTAAAAGTACAATATTTGCCTCTGAGATGTAGTGGAGTAGAAGTAAAAGTATTGGAAATTGGAAATACTCAAGTAAAGTACAAATACCTCAAAATTGTACTTAAGTACAGTATTTAAGTAAATGTACTTAGTTACTTTCCACCACTGGATAGGACCACAATGGATCAATACACAGATAGGACCACAATGGATCAATACACAGATAGGACCACAATGGATCAATACACAGATAGGACCACAATGGATCAATACACAGATAGGACCACAATGGATCAATACACAGATAGGACCACAATGGATCAATACACAGATAGGACCACAATGGAATAAAAAAGTATCTTCTTCCTGCTCCTTTTTAAGTATGGAATATGTTAAAAGTAAAAAAAAAAGAAAAGTAATCATGTAAAACCATTAAGGAAAATAAATAAAGATGAAATTAAATGTATATGAAACCCCTCAGGGCTTTTTGTGTTATCCTGATTGATTGATTGATTGATTGATTGATTGATTGATTGATTGATTGACTATTTTTTTAGGCAGAATGTAAAAACTGCACAAGTACAGTCAAACACTTAGCCTAAAAGGTCCGTCCAATAAAGTCCTTGCGGTTTTGTTTCCATTGGGCTCCTAGCATACAGCATTACTGTATTCATCGTACCACTGTACTATTTGCAAAATGTTAATACAGTATTCAATTGAATCAATCAATCATTCATTCAGGGGTTATTATTTCCAATAAAATAATTTAAACAACAGCAGAATAAAAGGACACAGAACAAGTATGATGATTTCACATGCTTTACAGTTTGTGATAATAAGAACAAATAAACAGAAGCAATGACGTCATCATTATTCATCCTAAAATACAACTTGTTTTATTCTTTGGTCCTAATGAACTCACATCCATCCACAAGGCGGCGACATTTCACTAAAAACCCATTGAAAGGCGGGTGTTCCGTTTGGAGGGGGCGTTCCGTCTGGAGGGGGCGTTCCGTTTCTGACAAAAACACACACACACACACACACACACACACAGAGAGAGAGAGAGAGAGAGAGAGAGAGAGAGAGAGAGAGAGAGAGAGAGAGAGAGAGAGAGAGAGAGAGAGAGAGAGAGAGAGAGAGAGAGAGAGAGAGAGAGAGAGAGAGAGAGAGAGAGAGAGAGAGAGAGAGAGAGAGAGATTAACCATAATGTTAAATCAAACCGATAATCGATCATAATAAATCATACAGCTGATTTCAGCCGAGAGGAGGAAGACACGTGACCCTAATGCGGAAATAACAGAAGAGGGTGAAGGAGAAGAAAGAAGGAAAGAACAGAGAGAGAGAGAGAGAGAGAGAGAGAGAGAGAGAGAGCTGTGCGTGTTTTGGTTCATTTGCTTTTGTTAAACATACACGCACGCGCGCACACACACACACACACACACACACACACACACACACACACACACACACACACACACACACACACGCGGAGGCTACGGGAGCTGAGCTGCTGTACATGTATGTAAAGGTAAGATACAAAGTTTCCATATTTAAGAGTTACTGATACATTGTATCCAAGAGACACCAAACTTTGTGTCTCCCTGAAGAGACACGATCTACGTTGATTGATTGATTGATTGATTGATTGAATACTTTATGAACAGTTTACAGTCAGTACAGACAGAGGTACGATTTACAGTTCTTGTTAAAAGGACACAAGAAGTCCTGAGGGTAACTTTAGATCAAGACGATAGTAGATGTATTTTATCGAGTCTGACTTTTACTTTTATATATGTTACAGGGAAAATGGCATTCCAGGGAAATTGAAAGGGGTACGCTTGTTTTCATGCCCCTCATGCAATTCTGTAGAATCAACGCTAGAGGGCAATGCAAGCCAGACATGAGCCCCACACCACACACGCACGCATGCACAAACCAGCACGCACACACGCATGCGCACACGCGCGCGTGTACACACACACATACACACACACACACACACACACACACACACACACACACACACACACACACACACACACACACACACACACACACACACACACACACACTCCAGGGGGCGGGCCTGGCGGGCTATGTTAGTGCAGTGAGTGGCACTTGGGGCAAACGCAGTCCCCACACAACATCATTTACTATTCTGTGCCTATCGGTACATAACTCGGACGGCGCTTAAGTCGACTAGCAGACCATCGGCCGGTCGTCGCGGGCACTCGCGCCTGGAGGCGCTCGGGCGCGACTCCTCGGCCTCAAGGTCTGCTAAGTCGGAGCGCCTTCCGTCATGGTCCAAAACTATACTTTATCAGCGAAAAAAAAGTAGTCCGCGGTTGTTTGAAAAAGTAATGTCCCAAGCTGGAGTCAAACCCCGGCTCCCAGTGGTAGTGGGTGGGGAGTCCAATGATTATCGAAGTGCGCCACTGAGGCTTGTACTAGTGGTGCAAAGTAACAAAGTAGATTTACTCAAGTACAATTTTGAGGTATTCGTACTTTACTTGAGTATTTCTCTCATATTATCCATTTTATTTTCAGCGTTCCCCTAGCGTAGCTTCCTGGTTAGTATGTTGTTGTTGTGGTCGTCGTCCTCGCATCAAAGCCCCGCCTCGCAGCACCGCCCCGTGCCTATAAAACAAGCGCTCCCCTGTCAATTTCCCTGGAATGCCATTTTCCCTGTGACATATATACGAGAGTCTTAGCTCCACCCCCCCCCCCCCCCCCCATTTGCCCTGGGATGTCACCAGTAAATCCCGTATTTCTCCAAACATGTACAAATGATAAATATAAGGTGTTTACCCGCTTGGCCCAAATGTTAACTCGGTGTCCGGAGTATTTGTGTAATGTATTAGTCAATATTATTCAATAAAGAAGTGTTTTAATCCCGTCTGTGGCCGATTCTGTCGGAAGTTCCGAATGGGCGTTAGTGATGGTGCGCATGCGGTGAAAGCCGGAATTACACGCAATGTAAACAGGAAGTAAACGAGGAGGGAAAAATTCCTGCCTTCTTCTTTATTGATAAATATGGACTAATACATTACACAAACACTCCGGACACCTAGTTAACATTTGGGGCAAGCGGGTAAACACCTGATATTTTGCATTTGTACATGTTTGGAGAAATACGGGCTTTACTGGTGACATTCCAGGGCAAACTGGGGGGTTGGAGCTAAGACTTGTAGATATAAATATGTAAAAACCGATAAAATACATCTAACGATAGTCTTGATCTAAGGCTAGTACAGACAGAGATATGATCTAGAATGATGTTTAAAAGGACAAGAAGCCCTGCGAGGCTTTATTTCTATTGTTGTCCTGAACAAGCTGTTGTATCCATTACTAATAGTTGTAATTATGGAATGTATAGCTAGTATAACAAGTAAGACTACAGTACACAAACCAACTGATGACAACCATTACTTTATATGACATTCCATCACTTTCCTCATGACTGTTAAGTCACATTGTTAATATGTCAATGTACAACTAATAATATTAATAACTAATCATGCTGTAGACCACTGGTTCTCCATTATGATATTTATATTAATAATTAATCATGCTGTAGACCAGTGGGTCTTAAAGTAGGACTGTCTGCATTATGATAATTATATTAATAATTAATCATGCTGTAGGCCAGAGGGTCTTAAAGTAGGACTGTCTCCATTATGATATTTTTTACTTGACGATTAATTGTGGCTCAAATTATTGCGATTAAGGATTTAATAGTGTTTTCGTCCAACATTATGAATAAGAATGAACATTATGAATAAGAATGAACATTATGAATAAGAATGAACATTATGAATAAGAATGAACATTTCTGTTTGTCTTTTAGTCTTCTTAACCCTTTAAGACCCAGAACGCATCTCTGTGTCATTTTAGATTTATAGAGTGCCGCGCTATGAGCTTGAAAAATCGTAAAGTTTTTGCAAATCTTCAAATATATCTTTCAAAGCCAATATATGTAACTCAAATCTTTGCTTCTGCTGGGGGGTCCCTGGAACAACACATTTTGAGATGGGGGTCCGGTGGTGCTCCAACATTTTCATGTGAAGGACCCCCAAAATTATATGAATTTGGCCACGCCCCCCCCCCCCCCCCACTCAAAATATGTAGGGACATCTCAAAATATGTAGGGACCCCCCAGAAGTACAGATCGGAGTAAAAATGTTCGCTTTAAAACATATATATATATATATATGCACACATTTTCCAAGATTTTTCCAAAAATAGCAGATCTACAAGCTCATAGCGCGGCGCGCTATGAGCTTGTAGATCTGCTATTTTTGAATATCCAAATAAATCTAAAAATGACACAGATGCGTTCCCGTGTCCAAATTTGATAGAAGCCTTTTACTTATCAAACCCACCTTGACTTAGATGTATATATATATATATATATATATATATATATATATATATATATATATATATATATATATATATATATATATATATATATATATATACATATATATATATATATATATATATATATATATATATATATATATATATATATATATATATGTATATATATATATATATATATATATATATTATAATTATAACTATATACAGAACTCGTCCTCTCCCCTGACTACCTTATACCCGTAGACCATTTGAAAATAGCCGATCTACAAGCCCGTCTCGTAGCTTGTTGTGAGCTTGTAGCCGATCTACAAGCTCTTCAGATCTTGAGCTCTTGAGATGGTCGCGAGCTTGTAGATCGACTATTAAAAAACCACATAAAATCCTGCAGAGAATGATACAAATGTGTGATATAAAGGCTGCTTGTTGAAGGAGGAATGTGAATAATTGTGTTCAGACTGTGAGTCTATTGTTTGTTAATATAGTCGCTCAGTCTCTCATGTGATGCTGCTTTAATAAGGCTTTAGCTGTGGTTTAATGCTTCATTGTTGAGGCTTTAACTCTCTCTCTCTACTGGAGCCATGACCTCGTTTACACTCTGTCACTTCACCATTTACAACCTTAAAGGAGTAGTTCACCCATTTACAACCTTAAAGGAGTAGTTCACCCAATTACAACCTTAAAGGAGTTGTTCACCCATTTACAACCTTAAAGGAGTAGTTCACCCATGTACAACCTTTAAAGGAGTAGTTCACCCATTTACAACCTTGAAGGAGTAGTTCACCCATTTACAACCTTAAAGGAGTAGTTCACCCATGTTCAACCTTTAAAGGAGCAGTTCACCCATTTACAACCTTAAAGGAGTAGTTCACCCATTTACAACCTTAAAGGAGTAGTTCACCCATTTACAACCTTAAAGGAGTAGTTAACCCATTTACAACCTTAAAGGAGTAGTTCACCCATGTTCAACCTTTAAAGGAGCAGTTCACCCATTTACAACCTTAAAGGAGTAGTTCACCCATTTACAACCTTAAAGGAGTAGTTCACCCATTTACAACCTTAAAGGAGTAGTTCACCCATTTACAACCTTAAAGGAGTAGTTAACCCATTTACAACCTTAAAGGAGTAGTTCACCCATGTACAACCTTTAAAGGAGTAGTTCACCCATTTACAACCTTAAAGGAGTAGTTCACCCATTTACAACCTTAAAGGAGTAGTTCACCCATGTACAACCTTAAAGGAGTAGTTCACCCATGTACAACCTTTAAAGGAGTAGTTCACCCATTTACAACCTTGAAGGAGTAGTTCACCCATTTACAACCTTAGGGCACGGTCCCACCGCACTTTTATTTTACCTCTGGGGTGGAATCTGCCAATGCTTTGTCAATGCAAATGTGTGGATTCATGGTCTTGCAATGTTTTGACCATGAATCCACACATTTGCATTAACAAAGCATTGGCAGATTCCACCCCAGAGGTAAAATAAAAGTGCGGTGGGACCGTGCCTTTTTAAAAGAGAATTTCGCGCAACATTTTCTCCTACCTTTCTTACGATGGTCTGACATCCTAGGACGAGTGGTGCAGTAGAACATTTTCATAACTCCATCCCGGGTTACAAACCCACGCCTATGGGACTTATGGGGCTTTTTTCACCTTTTTTTCCCGGGTGAGATATGAAGTTTATAGTGTTGAATGAGTGCCCCCCACCTTAAGTCTCGCGTTTGCGACACTTCCGGCGTGTCGCAATTTAGAGGCAACTTACGTCCAGTTGTATTGAGTATATGGAGGGTTTATACATGCAAACATAATATCTACATGTTTGGCACTGAGACTATTGTCAGAGGATTTTACATTTGTGTGTGTGTGTGTGTGTGTGTGTGTGTGTGTGTGTGTGTGTGTGTGTGTGTGTGTGTGTGTGTGTGTGTGTGTGTGTGTGTGTGTGTGTGTGTGTGTGTGTGTGTGTGTGTGTTCTCTCTCTCTAGGTTGGAGGTTGAATTCCTACGCCCGCCTCTGTTCTCAGGATCTCTGAACTGACACATCATCATCACATCGTGCCTGGTGGTGAGTGAGTCCTCCTACAGACACACAGAGGAGATAGTGTTGTATCTGTATTTATAGGCCAGGTGATGGACTTTAACGCACATGTCAAGGAGAAGAGGGTTAAAAAAACCTCCGTCATACACTGGTTTAAACCCATTAAGACCGGGAACACATCTGTGTCATTTTAAGATTCCTTTGGCTATTCAAAAATAGCAGATCTACAAGCTCAAAGTGTTTTTCAATAAACAAGCCACATTCAAACGGCCATAGCTCTGGAATGGAGGATCACGGCCGGCCATTTTCTTTTCCCGATTCTACCGGACCCCCGTGAGTGTAATGAGCCCATCTCAGTGAGGACGGAGGTCACAGAGAATACTCCATGATTTATCAAAGGTTCAGTAAAATCACCCTTTCCGCTGGCAGTTGGACGGTAGGCAGTCAGTTGATTGTTTTAAGAGAGGACTAAAGACCTACCTTTTTAGCAAAGCATTTTTTTAGCTGGAGGCTTTATGCGCCCATGTTTTAATAGTTTTCTCCTAGTTTCCTAGTTATTGTTTTCTTTTACTGGTGTGATGTTTCTGTTTTTATGCAATTGCCTTCTGTAGAGATTTCTTGTAAATTATTATTATTATTTATTAGACGGAGGAATTAATTAATTCTGTGGCATTGAATGAGTTAAAATGAACTATAGGCCACCGGTTATATGTGCAACGTTTCACTTGATCTTATCCAATAAGAATGTATAATCTCAACCAGACATCTGGTGGTGTTTACCGTGTTGACAGGAAGGTATAGCGCAGAGGGGAAACGGTTAAATCAGTGTGGGCAGTGCAGGCAGGGGGCAGCACTGTGTCCGTAGGGCAGGGGGCAGCACTGTGGCCGTAGGGCAGGGTGTCTCAAAGTGGGTGCCGTGACGCAAGTCCAGGGGTGCTGCCTGCATCACGATGATAAAATATGGAATTCATCAGTTTAACCACTTAGACCCTCCATAGGGACCTGAGTTGCACTGTGTTTGGTGTGTTCTTTTTTTCCATCTACACCAAATCTCTTCGACAAAAATAGCAGAGCTTGTAGATCTGCTATTTTTGGTTAATGTTCCCCCCCAGAACAGGGATGCCGGGGTGGTTAAACATCAAGTCTAAAGTTATTATTTCCAAGCTGTCCTCCTAATGGAAACGGATATTCTCTCATGCTTTCCTCGTGTCATACTGTGCCCTAATGTGACATAAATGAGAGGTTTTATGGGGCGTCGTGGATGAAAACGTTACTTACATGGGGCTGCCCTGAGACTGAAAAAGTTTGAGAACCACTGCCGCGGGGCGTGTACCTTTTTGGAGGCACACGGCCTAAGAGACGGACATGGCCGTCGCGGCCGCCGTGGAATTCCTGCCCTGGTTATGATTCAGAATTTGTGTTTGTGCATTTTTTCAGCTGCAGTATCATCTCTTAAGAGAAATAAATACATCTGTGTCCGTCTGTGGTCTATCCTAATCTGTGCTCATTACGTAGACAACACTGATATGAACACCAGAGGATTATGAGGATTCAACCCCCCCTCTCACCCCCCCCCCCTCAACCCCCCCCAACCATCTCCTGTCTGTTAAAACATTTCCCACGCACTCGTTAGCTCATTCAATCCAGGAACAAATGTCTTCTAAATCCTTTTTAGAACAGTTTAAAAAATATATATATATATCATTTATATATGTTGCTATATATATCTATCAGTGGTGCTCAAACCTTTGGCTGGCGCCGACCCCCATCTAAAAGTGTGTTGTTCCAGGGACCCCCAGAAGCAAAGATTTGAGTTACATATGGTCGCTTTAAAAAAAATAATATATATTCAAAGATTTGCACACATTTTCACGATTTAAAAATAAATAAATAGCAGATCTACAAGCTCATTAGCGTGGCACTTTTATGAGCGCGGAACATTGGCTGTGTGAGTGTTGGGCTAATACACACACTGCAAGATATTAGCTCCGATTATGTTGTCGGGACCGTTTCTTTTTTGTCGCTCGCCGACAAAACCCCCGATCTGACCCAAGACCTGGCTTTGCTCTCCGAGGTGTTGCTCTGTGTGTGAAAGGCTGTGTGAGAGGAACGGCCCGTGCTGCTCGCTGCTCTGTGATGTCTTCCAGAGCGTCTCTAGATATCTATCAGGTTTGACATTAGGCTCCGTGTCCCCGACTGGACATCATACAGTCTGAGAGGAGATCCATGCTACAGCCAATGAGAACAGGTGTGTGTGTGTGTGTGTGTGTGTGTGTGTGTGTGTGTGTGTGTGTGTGTGTGTGTGTGTGTGTGTGTGTGTGTGTGTGTGTGTGTGTGTGTGTGTGTGTGTGTGTGTGTGTGTGTGTGGGTGGAAGGAATACACAAATACACAAATAAGTGTATTCGATAACACTTATTTGTTTTATCTCTTGCTCATTTGATGTTCCTATGTGTCTCATCTGGTTAAGAAAGTAGGTATAGCTGATATATGGCACTTTTACCTCAGAGCTAGGTATACTCTTAGTTGCTTGTTTTAGAAGAGAATGCACTTCAGACTTCTGGTGATTAGTAGTTTAGTTCCCTACCTATGTTGAATACAGTTGTTGAATACAGTTATTGTAAGTCGCTTTGGATAAAAGTGTCTGCTAAATGACTGTAATGTAAATGTAATGTAAAGTAATGTAATGTGTGTTAACTCTTTCAGTGCCAAGAGTATTTTCATAAAGTACTCCCCCAGTGCCAGCAATTTGCGTTTTTATTTTATTTTAATTTTGTAATTTTTCATTCAAATAAATGATCTGATTGGGTTTTTAAACCCATAATACAGCGCAATAAATCGACACATTGATGACCTCGCTGGCTCACTCGCCCCCTCCCAAACAGGCTCACGTCACATCCGGTCCATAACCGGATGTTGACATTTTTGACAATCGTTGATCGGGCTAAATTACGATGTGATACACGACTACGATGACTGATCGTCACCCAGATCAAAGAGAGTAGACGTGGACCTCTCCGTTTGTTTTTTATACCGTGTGAAAAACCGTGACTTTCCCTATTCTGGCCAAAAATGATCGCGGGAAAAAAATTAGAACCGGAAACGGAATCTGCGTAATGAAACCGGAACCCAATGAGTCTGAAGGAGTCAGGAAGCGAAAGTGATCATGAAAAATAAACAGTATAGCGCGACCACAGTCAAAAGTAAAAACTCGGGATTTCTCGTGCTGGCACGGAGGGTACTCGGGAAAAACTCGGGATATCTCGGGGCGTGGCACTGAGAGAGTTAACAGACAGGCAGATGGATAGTTTGCAAAAAAAGCATGGTGGCACAGATTTAAATAAAAGAATGCTAAAAAGGATAACCCAGTCCCAGATAAGCCCTCAGGGCTTGTTTCCATTAGGTCCTGTGTAGAGAGAGAGAGACATACAGAGAAATAGATCATTATTTAATGTCAATCAATAGCGTCCTGTCTCGTCTCACACATATATCACGGGAGCCGTGCACGTTTTCTTGAGATGTCGGTTCAAATTAATTTGAATAAAAACAAATGTATGTATCAGGTCTGGATCGTATAGTGAACTATCCTACAGTGTGTGATCCCTTGTCTGATATCAATCTATAGTGTGAAAACCACAACCATATATGACAAACAGCTGATTTCAACAAAGAGACTCCTGTAGTGTGAGATACATAACGGTGTGTAGCTGCCCTTTAGTTATTCACTTCCCCATCCAGAGTTTTAGTGCCGGTCCTGGAGAATTAAACCGACAACCTTTCTGTTAAAAGCCAATCCTCTGGCCTTTAGGCCCAGTGGGTCCTCAGCAAAATAATAAGGTATCGGTCAGTCAGTTAGATTGTGATACGATGCAATCTAACACAGTTTAAGTGTGTAGATCTGCTATTGTAAAGGTGAAATACACATTAACATGGATCCAACATATTAATAGAAAAGATAATGTGTAAACAAAATAAAAAATAAATAAAATAAACCTCTCTCTCTGTGTCTCTCTCTCTCTCTCTCTCTCAGGGTGAGTGGAGGTTGTCTTGCTGAGATGTCAGGGCTGTGACTGCCTCGTGTCCGTGTGTCTGTCTGTGTTGGACGAGAGTCCCTGACATCATGGCCACTGCAAAGAAGAGTGAGTAGTTATTATTGTGTCTATATATATGTTGTATACCGGTCAGTAGAACTAGTGGTTGTCAAACGTGTTTATGTCAAGGACCCCCACTTTGATATGTATTTGGTTGCAGACCCCCCCCATCTCAACAGATTCTGTGTCAGGGATCTCTCTCTCGCTCTCTCTCTCTCTCTCTCTCTCAGCATACCTGGCATATCTTTCCGTGGTAGATATGTATTTTTAACCGTGTCTAAAAGTGTCATAGTGTGTAGTGTGACGGCACAGTAGACATAAAGTGTGTACTAGGAGAGGTAGGGTGTTCGTACAGGGTGACAGTACAGAGCAGACAGGGTGACAGATTAAGGACAATATGGTGGAGTGGATATATATGTCGTTGTATGTCCAAAAAACGTACCTTTTTTTATTATTGTCTTAAAAACACGTTAAAGTGGTGAAAATAACAGATGTACAAGCTTACAACGCGCTGCGAGGTGACTTAGAACAGCCTATTAGTGCATGTTGAAAATCAAAGCTGCCAGACTTCTCACTGACACCCGTCACAGAGCACATATAACACCAGTGTTGGCTGCACTTCACCGGCTGCCCATTACATCGAGAATAGATTTTAAAATCTTTTTTTAATAACTTAGAAAGCATACATGGGCAACTGGCGGCCCGGGGGCCTCATGCGGCCCCCACCTTCACTTAATGCGGCCCACAGGTTAATATCAGAATACTGATATATTATTGATTTCAGCTGTTATGATTCCTAACATGTAAACATGACCCGCTTTAATTACTTCAGTCTATATTAGTAGCTTAATGACTAGTATTAACATTATATTGTCTTTTTTATGTCCAACGTATTTGTATTTAAGTTCATAAAGTTAACATAAGTATAACTAAATGCATTTGAAATTAAATAAAAATGTTATTTTTCAGGATTCCAATTCAAAAATTGCAAAAAATTCTAATCTGGATTCCAATTAAAAAATAGCAGATCTACAAGCTCAAAACGTGTCGCACTTCGACGCGTTTTGAGCTTGTAGATCTGCTATTTTTGCTACTTTTGTGTGACATAGAATGGTAAAGCACGGCATTAATTTACGATAAAAGTTAAAACACTTGAGATAAGAGGTGTCTGCCTCACGGTATATATAATGTGTTCCTCTGTAGTGAGAGTGTAAATATAGTGATCCTCTACATCACCAAAGTTGCATCACCCCTGTTATAAAGTATTACAGTACATGGGCTGCCCCGGCTCTTAAACCTGTGATATACTGCACCCATTCTGCACTGTGAGATCTCTCAGCTCCTCTGTGACATGTAGGCCTTCTGGTTGGACCCCAAGACCACACTCAGAACTAAGGGATAGTTCAGTCCCAAAATGACTTTTCTTCTATCTATTAGTCACTCCATGGAGACTTGAATTCATGGATATGTTTTAGTTTTTGTCTCATTCCTAAGACAATAATGTGATGACCGGCAGTGGTTCCGGTAGAGTGGAACCCCTGTGTCTTGTGTCTCCTACTGGAACCACTGCCTACCAGTCCGCAGGTCATCAAATCATTGGCTTAGGATTTTCTTTGGGTGAACTATCCCTTTAACAAGGGTTAGTTTCCTTAACGATTCCCTCTTAACGGTCTGATTCCATAACGGTTTCCTTTAACCATTCCTAGGGGGGTTCTAAATGAACCCTCACAGCTCTGTAACTCTGAGAGGGTACAAATGGAACCTGAAATTAAAAGGTTTGAGAACCACCGGTATTTGTAGTAGTATATCAGACATGAAGTCCATCCACATAACCAGCTCTGACTAGTGTGATAAAAACCTGGTTCCAGAAACGGTTCCACATGTGACGGAACTGATTCCTGTTCCGTCACATGTTGGATCCGGATCCCATCGATGCCTCCGGTTACGGATACCAACCGTAAGAAGGGCTGCTACACACTGCAAGATGTTAGCTCTGGGCTGAATCGCACACAGAGAGAAATAGTTTGTTTATTTAAAGAGCGAGAGGGAGAGAGGGAGAGAGAGAGACAGAGAGACAGAGAGACAGAGAGAGAGACAGAGAGAGAGAGAGAGAGAGAGAGACAGAGGGAGAGAGAGAGACAGAGAGACAGAGAGAGAGACAGACAGAGAGAGAGACATAGAGACAGAGAGACAGAGAGAGAGACAGAGAGACAGAGAGAGAGACAGAGAGACAGAGAGACAGAGAGAGACAGACAGAGAGACAGAGAGACAGAGAGAGAGACAGAGAGAGAGACATAGACAGAGAGAGACAGAGAGAGAGAGAGACAGAGAGAGAGACAGAGACAGAGAGAGACAGAGAGAGACAGAGAGAGACAGAGAGAGACAGACAGAGAGAGACAGAGAGACAGAGAGAGACAGAGAGAGACAGAGAGAGAGACAGAGAGACAGAGAGACAGAGACAGAGAGAGAGACAGACAGAGAGACAGAGAGAGAGACAGAGAGAGAGACAGAGAGAGAAACAGAGAGAGAAACAGAGAGAGTGGCAGAGCGACAGAGAGAGAGAAAGACAGAGAGAGAGACATAGAGACAGAGAGACAGAGAGACAGAGAGACTGATAACAGACAGGTAGATGGATAGTTTGCAAAAAAAAGACACACACACACACACACACACACACACACACACACACACACACACACACACACACACACACACACACACACACACACACACACACACACACACACACACACACACACACACACACACACACACACACACACACACACACACACACACACACAGTAATCTGGCTCTCTCCATCTGTCCCCAGTCAGTCAGTCTGGTGTGACTTGGCTTCCATGTTGTTACAGGACAGACAGACAGACAGCATGGGGGTCTGTTGGTACTAGTGTTGGTACCTTTCTAAACACTATTTTAGGAGTGTGTGTGTCCTAAACACACACGCCAACATGACACACAGTCATGTTGATGTAACTGTATATCAGACAAACCCATCATTAGTTTATCCTTATTCTTCTAAGATCAAAGTTTCATGCTCATATTTAGTTTAGCCCCATGGTTTTGATTATTGATCATTTTCAAGGTATTGTTTCAAAGTGTTTATAATTTTTTATTGTATTTATTGCAATAAGACAGAGCACATGACATTTGTGGCCGATCAAATCACATATTAATGTAAATGGTTGTTAATTAATGTAAAAACGTTATGAAGTGGTGATGATGATCACCACTTCTGAACTGTGTCTGCTTGGTTGCTCATTCAGAACCATAACATATAACATTCTGCATACTGAGTACTTTTACTTTTGGTACTTTAAGTACATTTTGTTCCTTGACTCGCTTTTGTTTTAAAGCACCAGTTAGTTATCGCAGCAGCAGGAAGACAAACCAAACTAAAGCCTGTGTGGAAAAACATGTCTCCAAGGCTGACTGCCACACGCTGTCAAATCCTCAGTGTTCATTTCACTATGACACGGTGCAAAATGGAACCCGAAAGGGTCCCGTTTGTACCCCCCCCCCCCCAACCCCCATCTGTCAGAATATAACCAAAGGGAAGGCTGTCTGAAAGAACATGGCTCTAGGGCTGACTGCCACACACACTCTAAGAATCCTGAGTGCTCATTTTCTAGCTTCTACTCAATACTGAGCAAAGGGTCTGAATACTTATGGCTTCGCAGGACGTACTGTGATTGGCTAGCGAGATGCATAATGAAATTAATAACTCACTTCACACTGGGTGTGATTTTTTTTTTACTTTACTGGAGTATTTCCAATTGTCAGTACTTTTACTTCTACTCCACTACATCTCAGAGGCAAATATTATACTTTTTTGTACTACAATTATTTGAAAGCTTTAGTTACTAGTTACTTTGTAGATTTTGGATTATTATTACAAAACAAACATTTGAAAAAAGCAGATCTACAAGCTCACAATGCGTCACATGCTTGTAGATCTGCTTTTTTCCCCAAAAGATTTGTATACACTTTCAGCTCCAGTAGAATTTATTGACCAAACGTTTGGAGCCATGGCTCTCCGTCCGGTCACACTGGAGATGTGTGTGTAGTGTTTGTACCCCACACACACACACACACACACACACACACACACACACACACACACACACACACACACACACACACACACACACACACACACACACACACACACACACACACACACACACACACACACACACAGTAAATACACACCCACTGGTTATCTTGTTAATCAGCTACACAGTAGAATAAAGAGGTCAAAAGTTCAGCGTTTCCATATCCAATACAACAGTGGGAGAATAAAACGAATCATCTATATAATGGGGTATCTTACTCCTGGGAAACCAGACCATACTGCAGAGTTATACAAAGTGATTCATTTGGAAGTCTGTTTGTTCAGATCTCCTTCTCCTCTGGGACGTTTCTGTTCTGTCTCCTGTTTAAGTTAAGTCACCTTTATTTGTGTAGCACATTTAACCCATTAAGACCTGAGGCCGATTCTACAAATGTCTTCTAAATCCCAACAGTATTCAGAAAAAAACGTATGTTTCTATATCAGTGGTTCTCAGACTTTTTTATGATATGATATGTATTTGGCCGCTGACCCCCATCTCAAAACATGTTGTTCCAGGGACCCCCCAGAAGCAAAGATTTGAGTTAAATGTTCGCTTTAAAACAATATATATTCAAAGATTTGCACACATTTTCATACATTTTCAAAAATAGCAGATCTACAAGCTCATAGCGCGGCACTCGGTGCCGCGCTATGAGCTTGTAGATCTGCTATTTTTGAATAGCCAAAAGTGTAAAATAATGCTTTTTAGCTCAAATGAAAAAGTGACACAGATGTGTTCCAGGTCTTAAGTGGGTTAAAAACAACAGAAGTTGATCCAAAGTGCATTCCATTCACAATAGCATCATAACGACCTCATAAAATACAACATAGTAAGAGAAACATAAGAGCAACATCTCATGCAAATACAGCATAATGAAAAGAACATAAAAGCAATACCAAAAAAAAATACATTCAATGACCAGAGTGGGCGTAGGCCATAAGTTAATTACCCTCAGACTGAGCAGAAAGCCATGGAGAAAAGGTGGGTTTTTATGGTGGATTTAAACCTCTCAATGGTGGAGCTGGACTTAATGTGGTGTGTGTGAGAGAGAGAGAGACCACATTGTGTTGGTCAGACATGAAGTGCATTGTGACCGGGCTCTTTGGGAAACTCTGCCTCTGAGTGAAATGAGCGCTCAGTATTTTCTAGTGTGTGTTGTTGTTGTTGGCGGTCAACAACACCCCCACCCCCCCCCCCCCCCCCTCCCCCGGTAGAGTGTGAGCTTTAATGACGCACCCCGAGGTCCTTTAATCTCTCTGTGGGAGAAGCTTATTGGACGAGAGAGACGGCGTCGGAGCCAAGTCCCTTGTGCTGACTTCCTGTTGATGTGTGTTTTGATATGAAAAATATAGTTTTTTTCATTTAGTCTGCAGGGGGAGGGGGAAAGGTGTGTGTGTGTGTGTGTGTGTGTGTGTGTGTGTGTGTGTGTGTGTGTGTGTGTGTGTGTGTGTGTGTGTGTGTGTGTGTGTGTGTGTGTGTGTGTGTGTGTGTGTGTGTGTGTGTGTGTGTGTGTGTGTGTGTGTGTGTGTGTGTGTGTGTGTGTGTGTGTGTGTGTGTGTGTGTGTGTGTGTGTGTGTGTGACCTTTACCTCTCCCCCTGCAGACTAAATGAAAAAAAAACTATATTTATCATATCAAAACGCCATCAACAGGAAGTCAGCACAGGGACTTGGCTCCAACACCGTCTCTCTTGTCCAATTGTATTACTACTCTACAAGTATAGTAGAATGAGAGAAGTAGACATTTTGTGGAGAATTATTTGACAGTATTAGTTACTTTTCAGCCTGAAGGGTCAATGTAAGGTGTTAACACATTCACTGCCAGGCATTTTTTAATTAATTCATCCACTGCTGCCAGCCTTTTTGAACAAATACATGTTACCATTGTGTTGCTAAAGCCTGTTGAATAAGGCTTGTTTTCAACAACAAACAAAAAAAGGAGAAATCTGAGCTAGATGTGTTTTTATACAGATCCTAACATAGGAGGATGGGATGTTTTTGGGATGACGTCACATCCGTCCATTCCTTCTCTCAGAGTCAGGGGATCATTCCTAAGTTGTGTTACAGCGCCCTCTTGTGCCTCTTTTTTGTTTTGATTTGATGGAGATCTCAGTCATGTGATGACAAGGAAACAAGACATGACTCAGTCATGTATACCAGCTTGCTTTCTGTTTTCTCAGATTTGTCTCGCAGAAACTGGCAACACTGCTAGTGGCTCCCCATTGGCTTAGACCTGTTGCTTATTTCTCTCGCAGAATCTGGCAACGCTGCCATAGAGGCGAGAGGCGTGTCTAGTACCATAGCTTGGGAGGACGAGACCGCTCGCTCAGAGTATGGGAAAGTATCCCCATTGGCTTAAAGGACAGCCAATGATGAAAAAGTGTCGAGAAAAGTGTCGAGAAAGTGTTGACTAGACTCGGTCTGTTCTTAGACCAGCGTGCTTTGCAAGCTGGTACAAATGACAAATTGACAAACCGATAATGCATTATTATTATAATGTAATTAATAGAGTTGATAAAGGGTCGTAAATCCTGCTCTATGCTAATTAAAACTATTTGTTGTTAAACCGCTGAAAACCCAGTGTAAAAAGGATGAGACGAAATCAAAGACAGACACAGGCCGGTTCTCAAATTAAAAAGGTTGACATTGTATTACGAGAAAGAATCAATCCACGAGGCACCGTACAGCAAAAATATCTCTCTGATATTACAAATACAGGCAATAGTATTTATACACAAGTTGGAGTCCGGACATCAGATATAAGGTGGATCCTAACGATTGGTTAAGACCCTCAGACGTCAGATCATATCTGATGAGCTGTCAGGCATCAGGGTGTCATCATAATAAGTTGTTGTTCATCTTATAGTGTCCTTGTGTACAACTTTTGGTTCCATAAACAAGTTATTCCTTCGATATCATAGGACATGTGGCAGGTTTATCTGTGACAGGGTAGCCTCGATCTCCAGGCTTTTATTGTTTAGTTTAGCTAAAAGATAAAAGCCTGGCCCAGCGAGTCGGTGTACTCGGTATGAGGAAGTGTTTCATTTCCCAACCAACCAGAGTGCAGTGGGCGTCGCTCGTAATGTTGCGTTAACGGGGCGGGGGTTGACGGACAGATCGGTGAACCAATGGGATCAGCCGCAATCTCTCGCCGGCTCTATACACCCGCCCCTCTATACACGAAATCAGGAGCGTTGGGGCAGTCTAGTGACAGGGTGACAGCTGACAGAGTAAATTAGTGACAATATCCCGGTCATACAGAGATATAGGTCATCGTACAGAGATACAGGTCATTAGGACATTTAATCACACAGCGTTGACCAAGACATGTTTTTACTGATTGGGAACGTATGGAGCCGGCACCAGATAGCAACTATGGAGCCAGCTACATGGCCCTGGTAGAGAAAGTATAGTAGAGTTACAAAAGGCATGTTTAAAAGACTGAAGTACAGGCCCAAAAAGACATCACTATATTAATTTGACTGGTTAGATCGATATTTCTATATCATTATCAATCTGGTCCACAAAACATATAGTTTTAACTCCATCAGTAATAATGACTGCTTTAGAGACAGCCACTTTAAAGAGTCGGAGCAGGCCTTGTGTCCATGTGTGTGAACTGTGTGACAGACCACATAAAGAGGCTTTTATGCCCCCCCTTCCCCCCCCATCATCTCATTTGTAACATGTTCTCATTTAACTCAGTCTTCCACACCACGGTGCAGCCGTCAGTGTGATGATGTAACATCTGAACTCATTACTCTGACCCAGATCTGCAAGGATGTGTTTAATCCGTCCAGACCGGGGGGGACGCAGCGGTGTGAGCTTGTAGATCTGCTATTTTACTAAGATATCTTTTTTGCTATAACCATATTATTTGATACTTTGGGCTATTCAAAAATAGCAGATATACAAGCTCATAGCGCGGCACCGAGTGCCGCGCTATGAGCTTGTAGATCTTGATAGACACATTTTCACAATTTCTTTTCTCCAAAATAGCAGATCTACAAGCTTTTGAATAGCCAAAGAAATCTAAAAATAACACAGATACGTTCCCGGACTTAATGGATTAATCTCTCTCTCTCTCTCTCTCTCTCTCTCTCTCTCTCTCTCTCTCTCTCTCGGGTGGAGCCGGACGCATCATGCCTAGCGGGTCAGCTCTGACCCCTGACCCCTGAGCTTCATGCTTCTCAAACTCTTTTGGCTCAGAGGGTCATCCTGTAAATAAACTGATTTCATCCATTTATTTAACAGACCAATAGATCTAAGGTGACACAGATAGATGTGTTACCGGATTGAAAGGGTTAACAGGCTCAGTGCTTGTACTACAGTCTGCTCATATTAATGTAGAAACAGGACTTTTACTTTGAAATGTCAGCAGTGTGTTTGTATGAATACTGGAGCCATTCTCCTTGTGATTTGGTGATACAATCTCTCTCTCTCACACACACACACACACACACACACACACACACACACACACACACACACACACACACACACACACACACACACACACACACACACACACACACACAGACTAATAGAGGTCATTAAACAGCTGCTACTTGTCCTGTACGTGCTGATTGGACATAGATTGCTGATTGTGTGTGTGTTCACAGATACACAATCTTTACATCAAATACATGGACACACACACACTTAATACTACTTGTATTACTAAACTGTGAGGACATCAACATTTTAAGACGGTTATTTTATTAATGCCATTTACATTTTTTGTCATTTTTACCCCTAACCATGAAGCCAAAAATAGCCAATCTACTCACAACACTCACAACACGGCGTGTTAAGCTCACGACAACACGACACATTGCTTATCGATCGGCTATTTTCAATGCTTAACACCAGTCACCAGCGCACAAATAAGCATGAATCAGGAATGAGTCTAATAACCGCTAGACCTAACCTCTAAATGTCTGATCCTACCCTGAACATTACTAACTCCACCAATCTGTTTTAACCATAAAACAGCCATATGTTGAGGACCAGGAAAATTCTACTATAATACGCTTACGCACGCACGCACGCACGCACGCACGCACGCACGCACGCGCGTCCTTTGGCCAGACTCTATTCATTCACATGTGTGGATCACATTCACAGCAGACTGGATCCTGTCCTAACTGACTGGTCTGTCTCTGTTTAACCACATGAACCCTAGCCAAACATCAGGCAAAATGGACCAACATTCTAATGTATTAAAGGGGTAAAAGTGGTTGATGCTATATCAACAATGTTTTGCTGGGGACCCCCTGGAACCCCCTAAAGGACCCTTGGGGGTCCCCAGACCCCACTTTGAGAACCACTGCATTAGGCAACAGACCCTCGTAACTCTGAGAGTGTACAAAGTGAACTGTGTGTGTGTGTGTGTGTGTGTGTGTGTGTGTGTGTGTGTGTGTGTGTGTGTGTGTGTGTGTGTGTGTGTGTGTGTCCTCAGGTTCGACAAAGACGGGGGGCGTTCGTTTCTCAGAGGAGGCCGTCGGCTCCGCCCCCTCGAGCCACGCCCCCTCCGGCAGTAGCCCCTCCTCCTCCCACGTTCACTTCGACGAGAAGCTGCACGACTCGGTCGTCATGGTGACGCAGGACGCCGACGGCAACTTCATGGTCAAGGTGAGCGGGTTTATGCTTTAGATTTAGTTTTTGTTATTGTTTTATTACAATTATTATTTTTATTAAAAAAAATAATGTGTGTGTGTGTGCGTGCGTGTGTGTGCCTTTGTGTGTTTCTCAAAGCCCTTTGGTGTGTGTGTGTGTGTGTGTGTGTGTGTGTGTGTGTGTGTGTGTGTCTAAGAGGTGTGTCAGTGGTCACGTGACGTGTAATCTCTCAAGAACAGATTCAGAGCTGCGCTACTGAATCTGTCGTTCAGAACGTATGAACATTGGCTACAAGTGGGCGGGCCTTCAGATCAGGAAGCAGGCCGCGCTTTACCCAATCAAATGTAGTGGGCGGGATTTACATCTGTGCGTTTGCTTCCCACTGGAAACAAACCCAAAACTCATTTAACAACAGCGTCCTCTGAGCAGACAAAACCACGGAAAGTTAGTAACATTTTAACTTGCTCTTCCATCATAGAAACAAGTGGGCTTAGAACCAAAACCATCCACGTTCTTTAGGAGAAATGGTGTTAGTGTTCCGTGGAGAAATGTTGTTAGTGGGAATGAAAACATAGACGCACCACCGGAAGTGGAGGGCATAATCACTTTATTTTTCCTCTGTAGCTTTCACTGTTTTAAAATACTTTTAATAATACTTAAATAAGCACACTTTGCAACTTTTGCACAGATATCTCTTGTATCCTCTCATCATGTTTTTGAGCTCCTGATTATTTAGTTTCCCCAAATTCGACTTGTAAACAAGTTGAATGAAATCACGTGTTGCTTCCAGGTAGAGCTATGGTGGCTGGAATGGAATATAAGAAGAACGCTCGTCCCAAAACACGCTCGCCCTGGGTCTAATCCGGCGGCGGCGGCGGTCCGCGAAACAAATGGGGGCGAGTGTGAGATTTGGGGCGAGCGTTTCAGTTACCACCGGAACGCTGCGCCTCTCGTCAATGAGTATTGCTGAAATAATATGAGTACTATTATGGGGATATAATCCTATAGGCTACATAATATATTGGTAATTACAAAAATAAATGTAATAGCAAATGCCTTTACTGTAATATGGGCGGCTATTTGTATTTATTAAAAGCATTCCTGAGCCGTGCGCGTGCATTGCAACATTGCATCATTTTCACCAGACAGACAGTTTTGGCTCGGTGCTACAGATTTCAAGATGCTCTGCAGGAAAACCCTGACAGTGCTCACTTGGCGTGACTCACGTCAAGCCCAATCTATGCTGCAAATAGCCGAGCTACAAGCTCACAGCGTTGTGAGCTTGTAGGTCGGCTTGTTTTCTACACGCGACGCCGTTGTGTGACAAACTATACATTTGTCTTCAACGCTCAAAAACCTGCTCCCTCTGTTTCTCTGTTTCTGCTGTTAGACCATGAGTCACTACGACAATGGACAGAGGCCGTCACACAGACCGTGTGGGAGGCAGAGGTGGAAAAAGTACTCTCATTTTTTACTTATAGATATAAGTAATATAGAAATACTGTACTTGAGTGAAAGTACAAAAGTATTGGCATCAAAACGTACTTAAAGTATCAAAAGTAGGAAGTACTCATTATGCAGAATGTCCCATTTCACATGTTTTCAAATGGCTGAAATGTATATAGGCTGAAGTGGGTCACCAGGGTTTTGTAATAATAATCTAAATCTACAAAGTTACTAGTAACTGACGTTTTCCAATATTTGTAATGGAGTAAAAGTGCGATACTTGCCTCTGAGATGTAGTGTAGTGGAGTAAAGGTATTGTAAATTGGAAATACTCATGTAAAGTAGAAAATACCTCAAAATAACCTTGTTTGTGCGTGTTGCGTGTGTGTGTGTTGAGAGACAGTGTGGGAGGTGTGCGTGTGTGCATGTGTTCAGAGACTGTGTGTGTGCGTGTGTTCAGAGACAGTGTGGGAGGTGTGTGTGTGTGTTCATGTGTTCAGAGACTGTGTGTGTGTGTGTGTGTGTGTGTGTGTGTGTGTGTGTGTGTGTGCATGTGTTCAGAGACTGTGTGTGTGTGTGTGTGTGTGTGTGTGTGTGTGTGTGTGTGTGTGTGTGTGTGTGTGTGTGTGTGTGTGTGTGTGTGTGTGTGTGTGTGTGTGTGTGTGTGTGTGTGTGTGTGTGTGTGTGTGTGTGTGTGTGTGTGTGTGTGTGTGTGTGTGTGTGTGTGTGTGTGTGTGCGTGCGTGCGTTCAGAGACAGTGTAGGAGTAGAGTGTGGGACGCTGCACATGCCACAGCTGTGTGAGAGAATAACTGTTTCTTGTTTTTGTTTTTTTACATCATTCTGGTGGTCCCTGACATGTAAAAGTTGGAGCACCACTGATATAGAAACATACTGTTAGGATTTAGAAGACATTTTTACATACGTATTTGGCTGCGGACCCCCATCTCAAAATGTGTTGTTCCAGGGACCCCCCAGAAGCAAAGAGTTACACATGCTCACTGTTGAGCAGAGGATTCACTCCTTTCTCTGTTGTATTATTAACTCAAAGATGCCATCATTTGTATTTGTCCAAATACTTTACTGTACTAATACATATAATCACAATAGTCGTGATGTGACACATTGTGAGCTTGTAAAGGATGGAAGTTGGGAACGATAGGGAATGCATTTGAATGAACATTTTCATGTCAAGGACCCCCAAATGTATTTGGCCGTGGACCCCCATCGGACATCTTTTTGTGCCAGGGACCCCAAGAAGCAAAGATTTGTGTTAAAGGAGAATTTTGGACTAAGGTTTTCTTAACCTTTTCTATGAAGTTATGATATCTTAGGATGAATGGTACAGTAGAAAAATGTCATAACTCCATCCCGGGTCCACCACAGCTTAATACGTGCACTGATAGGCCTTGTGCTAGATCGCATATTATTTAAAAAAAAAACTAGTCTCGCTAGACGAGATTTCAATCTCGTCTAGCGAGACTTCTGTTTTTTTTTTGTGTTCTGTCACTATGAACGTCAGATCTCACAAAAATAAACCCAAAAAAAAGCTATTAAAATAGGTGATCTAGCTCAAGGCCTAATGGCGCACGTATTAAGCTGTGGTGGACCCAGGATGGAGTTATGACATGTTTCTACTGTACCATTCATCATAAGATATCATAACATCATAGAAAAGGTGATAAAACCTTGGTCCAAAATTCTCCTTTAAAAAATATTCACTAGGGAAAAAAAGAAAAAAAGATATATACTGTATATATTCCAGATTTCAATGTCACGATTTTTCAAAAATAGCAGATCTACAAGCTCATAGCGCGGCACGAAGTGACGCACTATGAGCTTGTAGATCTGCTATTTTTTTAATAGTAAAACTATAAAATATGGTTAAAATGACTGGGGGGAAAAGATAGCTGGGGAGAACCAATGCTCTAGTCTACATAATACTGATTGATGTTTATATTGACCCAACTCCCCAGTGCAGTCAGAGAACTGTAGATTCACTCCCAAAGACTCTCCTCTTCAGACTCAACCTTCAGCCCGTAACACTGGCCCTATAGCCTTGATGACCTTGCAGGCTTATGCAAAGGTTAAAAAAGTAATTTAGATATCATGTTATGCAGACAGATTTATTTGTTGACCTGATCCATCCTATAGTTTCTGTAGCTTTAATATACAGATTATTATTTTTTGTTTTTGTTTAGACTCATTCTTGGTTTACCTGTGATCCTAGTTTACTGAGACACTACACTGTCTCTATTCCTTCTATGTAGTCACTCTGGTTACTTATTAAGTACTTATGTATCCTTCATGCTGCATGAATGTATATATTCTGTATATTTTTGGTCATGTTAATGATATTTTTTTCTGTAGATCGTTGCCGTCAGGCCTTTTATCTCCATATTTCGACTTTTTAATGTTTTAGCTAAAGGAGTGAAAATAGGCGATCTACAAGCTCTACAAGCTCATAACGTATCACATTGCGATGTGTCGTAAACTTGTAGATCTAGTTTTGGACATACAAGGTTTCCACCCTACATCAACGATATTATATATATTTTGTATCTTTGGTAAGAATACATATAGTATTATACTGTATATGCAGCGCATGTAGTTCAGTTTTATGCCAATTATAAAGAGCAGAATGTAAACTTATAGAACAAGTCTCTCAGAGTTTATAACGTTTTTCTATGGCTCTCAAAATGCAGAAAGCAGTTTAAACTTTTCACCCGTAATGACATTACGCCCTAGATAGATAATAATCAGGACACTTCAGATGGTTGAGCCAATTGTGATGTGGAACTGAATAATGTGTCAATCATGTTCATAAAACTCAATCATACAATGTGAAGTAATGATGCCACTAATATCTAATCTTTCTCTGTGTGTGTCTGTTGCTCTGTCTGTCTGTCTGTCTGTCTGTCTGTCTGTCTGTCTGTCTGTCGCTCTGTCTCTCTCTTTGTCTGTCTGTCTGTCTCTCTCTCCATATATGTGTGTGTGTGTGTGTGTGTGTGTGTGTGTGTGTGTGTGTGTGTGTGTGTGTGTGTGTGTGTGTGTGTGTGTGTGTGTGTGTGTGTGTGTGTGTGTGTGTGTGTGTGTGTGTGTGTGTGTGTGTGTGTGTGTGTGTGTGTGTGTGTGTGTGTGTGTGTCACTCTCTCTCCCTCTCTCTGTCTCTATCTCGCTGTCTGTCTCACTCACGCTGTCTGTCTGTCTGTCTGTCTGTCTGTCTGTCTGTGTGTGTGTGTGTGTGTGTGTGTGTCTCTCTCTCTCTCTCTCTCTCTCTCTGTTTTTTGATTGATTGAATACTTTATTAGGCAGAGATGCAAACAGCACGAGTACATCAAGTCACACTTGGTTCTAAAAGGATGTGTTTTCATTGAGGTCCTGTCTGTGTCTCTCTGTCATCAGGTAGGTTTCTTAAAGACCCAGCACAGGTATGACTGTCTGTGTCTCTCTGTCCTTATAGGTTGGTTTCTTAAAGACCCAGCACCGGTATGAGATCGTGTTCACCCTGCCAGAGGTTCCGTCTCTGGGTAAAGATGTGTGTCCCGCTCCGGTCCCCAGCCCTCACCTCCGCATCACCGACATCTCCCCCGTCCCCGAGGGTAAGAACCACCACTCTGCCTGTACCCAGTGTACCTTCTGTCAACTAAAAACATGACACAAAATCATTCTCCACTACCTTTTCTTCACTGACGAAAACTAAATAAAACTACTAAAAGTATGACTAAATATATTGACACATTTTGTCAACAAATAAAAACTAGAGTAGACTAAAATAGGAGAGGATTTTGTAGTTTATTTTAGAGATACCGCGGTCCAATTAACAGAGCGATATCAGCCAAAAAAAATAGATCTGATCAGATCGGATCGCAGCTAAAATGACCGATCAAACGCTCCGATCAAAGTACTCCATTCCAGTACTCCACTCCAGCACTTCTTCCCAGCATGTTGTGGAACTTTGTTGACTATGATTCTGGAGAGGTTATGTTCTCTGTTGGAGTAAAACTAAATGTAAAAAAATGATTAATCAAGTGATATTATCACTTGATCAATCATTTTTTAACATTTAGTTTTAAATGTAGGTTTTTTTAAGTGATTTTCTTTGGTTAAAATAAGTGTTAAATAGCTCTATATTCTGATAGTACTCATTGCTATAGCTGTTTGTTCAGTAACAGTGTTAAATAGCTCTATATTGTGATAGTAATCATTAACATAGAGCGTGTGTTCAGTAACAGGAGGCTCCATGTCTCTCCAGCTCTTTATTAAACAGAAAATGTATTTTCAGGTCAGGATACCAATTTTATCCACTCAGGATAGAGACCTCAGACAGGATACAGATTAACCAAGTGAAATTGGAAGTGATGACACAAAGAAATGAGCAGATACACAATTGACACAACTGGAACACTATAACATTTAAGTTCATAAATGTGTACTCTCTCCATGCAAAGAGTTAAAAGGAAACTTCGACGTCATATACTGTAGACTCAAAACGGACAATAACATTATTTTATTACATACCAGATTGATAATGCTACTTTTTAAATCTGTTGTATCCCTGTTGGTATCTCTTTTTATGTGATTATCGACTTTTGTAAAATGTATATTCTTTTAACTGTTTTTAGTATTTCTTTGTAATACACTGTGATATTTTAAATATTTTTGTTAATGTATTTTAATGTCTTGGAACCCAGGAAGACTAGCTGACGTTAAGGCGATCAGCTAATGGGGATTCGTTTAAATAAACAAATTAACACATGCTTGTACATTGGCTCTTGGCTCTGGATACACAAATGAAAATGGAATACACTCATTATTAATGTTTGGTGCAGCTGTTTAGCTCACTAGTCTGACATGTTTTTAATCTGCTGTAGTTTTTAAACCTGAACTGGAAAACAATCTACACATCTTAGTGCTTCTCTCACCACTGCTTCTAGAAACATTAAACATTCAACATTACTGGAGTTTAGTGACACCACTAGTTGGCATTAACTCTTTGACTGCCAGAGTATTTTCATAAAGTACTCCCCCAGTGCCAGCAATTTTCGTGTTTTTTTATTTTTATATTTTGAATTTTTCTCATGAAAATAATTTAAGGACACATAATGTAAAGACCCAGCACAAATCCGCCACTAGAGCGCAGCACATGACAGCTTTGATCATGTCGTTGGGTCTCTCTCACCCTTCTTCATAGATTAGACAAGGAAAAACATGAAAACGGATGTGACGTCCCCCCCATTGTTTTGATCGGCGAAAATTACGTTGTGATATACGACGGCGATGACTGATCGTCACCCAGACCATAGATTATAGAAGAGAAACTGTCCGTTTGTCCGTCATACCGTGTGAAAGACCGTTTATTTACCTATTTTGGACGAAAATGACTGGGGAAAAGAATCAAAAACCGGAAACGGAATCCAGGTCATGAAACCGGATGCAGATGTCCGTGAAGTAAGTGGAACTCGAGAATAACATTGAATATTAAGCAGCATAGCGCAATCAGAGATTAAACAATGAACGCGCGTCCAGCGCGTCGAGCGCGTCGACGGCCAACTGGACAAAGTAGCACTTGACGCGTTATCGCGTCGTCCGCAGTCAAAGAGTTAAAGAAGAAACTTAATCTCTCTCTCTCTCTCTCTCTCGCTCTCGCTCTCGCTCTCGCTCTCGCTCTCGCTCTCTCTCTCTCGCTCTCGCTCTCTCTCTCTCTCTCTCTCCAGGAGGTCATAAGGTCACATGTGAGTACATGGCTCAACAGGAAGGAGTTCTCTGTGAGGAGGCTCTGCTCCTCAGTGAGACCAACGAGGAGGTCTGCGTCAAGGTCAAAGTTCACGCCCGGGTCATGGGTGAGATGACTTATTATTATCACATTCATTTCATAGATGACTTATTATCACATTCATTACATAGATGACTTATTATCACATTCATTACATAGATGACTTATTATCACATTCATTACATAGATTACTTATTATCATATGCACGCCGAGTCATGGGTGACTATTAACTGGGTTATTATAACTATAAATGGACTCAGGTCATTGGTCACACAATAAACATGAAACGCATGCATTCCAATGGAGTAGATCAGGGGTCTTCAACGTTTCTCAGGGCAGGGACCCCTTAGCTGAGAGAGAGATGAAGCAGGGACCCCTTAGCTGAGAGACAGATGAAGCAGGGACCCCTTAGCTGAGAGACAGATGAAGCAGGGACCCCTTAGCAGAGAGACAGATGAAGCAGGGACCCCTTAGCAGAGAGACAGATGAAGCAGGGACCCCTTAGCTGAGAGAGAGATGAAGCAGGGACCCCCTTAGCTGAGAGACAGATGAAGCAGGGACCCCTTAGCTGAGAGAGAGATGAAGCAGGGACCCCTTAGCTGAGAGAGAGAGATGAAGCAGGGACCCCTTAGCAGAGAGACAGATGAAGCAGGGACCCCTTAGCAGAGAGACAGATGAAGCAGGGACCCCTTAGCTGAGAGAGAGATGAAGCAGGGACCCCTTAGCTGAGAGAGAGATGAAGCAGGGACCCCCTTAGCTGAGAGAGAGATGAAGCAGGGACCCCTTAGCTGAGAGAGAGATGAAGCAGGGACCCCCACTACATACTGTATAGATGAGAGAGAGATGAAGCAGGGACCACCACTACATATTGTATAAAATTAAGTTGCAGATAAAAAACTTTTTTCATATAGATATCTTCATAGTCTAGTTTGACAGCAACATGTCATCAGTGTTGGATTTGGCTATAGTTCTCCACAGAATAGGGATGCTAGGGTTCAAGTGGTTAATGTAAAAACCTTCATAGCATAGCACCGTGCTATGAGCTTGTAGATCTGCTATGTTTTAATAGCCAAAGGAATCTAAAATGACACTGATGCTTTCGTGAAGGTCAAACAGGCCGCTACTGCCGCCTGCTGGTCAGACATGGCAACTTTATACTGCATGCTGAATGAAGCCTTATGTTGCATTCACACTGGAAATATTATTATTGTTACTAAAACTAATTAAGTAGGGAAAACTACTATTGAAAAAACGTTGTAGTTAAAGGTAGGATAAGTGATATGTCTAGGTTAAAACAAAAAGTTGTTTTGTTAAAAGGTTAAAGCACTATTGTGATATTAATCATTGCTATAGAGCGTTTGTTCAGTAACAGGAGTCTCCATGTCTCTCCAGCTCTTTAATAAACAGAAAATACATGTTCAGCTTTTTATTGTGCTGTTTATAGATTTAAAAGCAGGGAATTAGAGGCTGCTGTTTGTTTAAGCAGATGGAGGTGTGTGTGTGTGTGTGTGTGTGTGTGTGTGTGTGTGTGTGTGTGTGTGTGTGTGTGTGTGTGTGTGTGTGTGTGTGTGTGTGTGTGTGTGTGTGTGTGTGTGTGTGTGTGTGTGTGTGTGTGTGTGTGTGTGTGTGTGTGTGTGTGTGTGTGTGTGTGTGTGTGGGGGGTGAACATCTGTGCAGAGGTCTAGCCTCTGACGGATCAGCAGCACGTTAATCTCCTTATTCCCTTGCTTCCTTCTTACTCCCTTGCTTCCTTCTCTTACTCCCTTACTTCCTTCTCTTACTCCCTTGCTTCCTTCTCTTACTCCCTTGCTTCCTTCTCTTACTCCCTTACTTCCTTCTCTTACTCCCTTGCTTCCTTAATCTTTTATTAGATTAAATCCCCTCTCATTCACTGATTTAATTTTTCTCTCGTTTTTTTCTTCTTCTCCTCTGTAAATATAGCCGTGTGTATGTGTTGATGACATGTATTAATGTGCTAATATTCTATGCTCTGTTGATTCATTGAATACATAGGACCACAATGGAAACAAGTCCCCAGGGGAAATACATTTTTATCCTTAAATTTAGCCTAAGGGCCCTTAGGGCTAAAACATCAACTACATAGATGACTTATTATCACATTCATTACATAGATTACTTATTATCATATGCACGCCGAGTCATGGGTGACTATTAACTGGGTTATTATAACTATAAATGGACTCAGGTCATTGGTCACACAATAAACATGAAACGCATGCATTCCAATGGAGTAGATCAGGGGTCTTCAACGTTTCTCAGGGCAGGGACCCCTTAGCTGAGAGAGAGATGAAGCAGGGACCCCTTAGCTGAGAGACAGATGAAGCAGGGACCCCTTAGCTGAGAGACAGATGAAGCAGGGACCCCTTAGCAGAGAGACAGATGAAGCAGGGACCCCTTAGCAGAGAGACAGATGAAGCAGGGACCCCTTAGCTGAGAGAGAGATGAAGCAGGGACCCCCTTAGCTGAGAGACAGATGAAGCAGGGACCCCTTAGCTGAGAGAGAGATGAAGCAGGGACCCCTTAGCTGAGAGAGAGAGATGAAGCAGGGACCCCTTAGCAGAGAGACAGATGAAGCAGGGACCCCTTAGCAGAGAGACAGATGAAGCAGGGACCCCTTAGCTGAGAGAGAGATGAAGCAGGGACCCCTTAGCTGAGAGAGAGATGAAGCAGGGACCCCCTTAGCTGAGAGAGAGATGAAGCAGGGACCCCTTAGCTGAGAGAGAGATGAAGCAGGGACCCCCACTACATACTGTATAGATGAGAGAGAGATGAAGCAGGGACCACCACTACATATTGTATAAAATTAAGTTGCAGATAAAAAACTTTTTTCATATAGATATCTTCATAGTCTAGTTTGACAGCAACATGTCATCAGTGTTGGATTTGGCTATAGTTCTCCACAGAATAGGGATGCTAGGGTTCAAGTGGTTAATGTAAAAACCTTCATAGCATAGCACCGTGCTATGAGCTTGTAGATCTGCTATGTTTTAATAGCCAAAGGAATCTAAAATGACACTGATGCTTTCGTGAAGGTCAAACAGGCCGCTACTGCCGCCTGCTGGTCAGACATGGCAACTTTATACTGCATGCTGAATGAAGCCTTATGTTGCATTCACACTGGAAATATTATTATTGTTACTAAAACTAATTAAATAGGGAAAACTACTATTGAAAAAACGTTGTAGTTAAAGGTAGGATAAGTGATATGTCTAGGTTAAAACAAAAAGTTGTTTTGTTAAAAGGTTAAAGCACTATTGTGATATTAATCATTGCTATAGAGCGTTTGTTCAGTAACAGGAGTCTCCATGTCTCTCCAGCTCTTTAATAAACAGAAAATACATGTTCAGCTTTTTATTGTGCTGTTTATAGATTTAAAAGCAGGGAATTAGAGGCTGCTGTTTGTTTAAGCAGATGGAGGTGTGTGTGTGTGTGTGTGTGTGTGTGTGTGTGTGTGTGTGTGTGTGTGTGTGTGTGTGTGTGTGTGTGTGTGTGTGTGTGTGTGTGTGTGTGTGTGTGTGTGTGTGTGTGTGTGTGTGTGTGTGTGTGTGTGTGTGTGTGTGTGTGTGTGTGTGTGTGGGGGGTGAACATCTGTGCAGAGGTCTAGCCTCTGACGGATCAGCAGCACGTTAATCTCCTTATTCCCTTGCTTCCTTCTTACTCCCTTGCTTCCTTCTCTTACTCCCTTACTTCCTTCTCTTACTCCCTTGCTTCCTTCTCTTACTCCCTTGCTTCCTTCTCTTACTCCCTTACTTCCTTCTCTTACTCCCTTGCTTCCTTAATCTTTTATTAGATTAAATCCCCTCTCATTCACTGATTTAATTTTTCTCTCGTTTTTTTCTTCTTCTCCTCTGTAAATATAGCCGTGTGTATGTGTTGATGACATGTATTAATGTGCTAATATTCTATGCTCTGTTGATTCATTGAATACATAGGACCACAATGGAAACAAGTCCCCAGGGGAAATACATTTTTATCCTTAAATTTAGCCTAAGGGCCCTTAGGGCTAAAACATCAACTAACTTCATGTCCTCTTTCATTACATCCATATATCTCCTCTTTGGTCTCCCTCTAGGCCTCCTGCCAGGCAATATTGATTTTGACACACATTTTGATTTAGTTTTAGTCCTAACCTTGTGAATAAAATTCCATCTGAAATGTTTTAGTTTTTGTCTAGTTTTAGTCGACTAAATCTACAGTTGATTTGGTCGACTAAAATGTATGTTGGCGATGCCTTGATGGCGACTTAATGGCTGATTTTACACTTGGTTGCATGCTGAAAATAGCCGATCTACAAGCTCACAGCGCGACGCGTTGTGAGCTTGTAGATCGGCTATTTTCAGAGCGCAACACCCGAGCTCAACCAAACATGAAATGACTTGTCTTTTAGTTCTACTGGATCTCTTCTCCACTAGATCCCTCATTAACATTTTAGTCTAGTTTTTATTTGTTGACGAAATTGTCAATAGCTAATCGTCGTAGCTTAGTTTTTATTTAGTTTTGGTCAGTGAAAAGGTAGTCGCCGAAAAAATTTCGTCATTGTTTTAGTCGACTAAATCAAATTCCAACCTCAGCATCCTTCTACCGATAATATACTCACTATCTCCTCCTCTGGCATTTAACATGAAATGAATGTACAGTATGCATGCTATTGGTTATTTAAAATGTACAAACACTCACCTTGTCTGTCTGTCTGTCTGTCTGTCTGTCTGTCTGTCTGTCTGTCTGTCTCTCCTCCAGATCGTCATCATGGAACTCCCATGTTGTTAGAGGGAGTTCGCTGTGTTGGTGTGGAGCTGGAGTACGACTCTGAACAGAGCGACTGGCAAGGGTTCGACTAGCGTCTGTGGACGGACGGATCAACTGTGGTCCTGATTTGTGAGAACGTTCATCCTGATGAAGACCAAAGCATTGTTCTGACCTGCATCTCCATCTGGTCACATGACCACACCGTTAAGTTACTTCAGTGCTTCTCCAAAGGTTTTCAGTTCAAGGACCCCCAGTTTGATATGCATTAGACCACGGACCCCCCCCCCCCATAACTCTGAGAGTGTACAAAAGGAACCAAATGAACATTTGGTTCCTTTTGTACACTCTCAGAGTTACAGATCCATTTGGTTCATGACTATCAGTGACTATCAGTGATTTTGCTGGGGACCCCCTCGAACCCACCTCAAGGCAGAGTCCTGCAACGGGCGGGGGTATCCTGCGGATACCCGACGGGTGAAAATTATACTTTATAAGTTCACGGGGACGGGCGGTACTGAACTGAACGCGGGTGGGTAACATTTTATTAAATCAGAGAGCACTGTTTCCGCCCAAACAACGTCACTTAACACAGCACGCTGGCATAGAGCACGCAGGTCAGTTATCTTAACTCACAAAAACAACATCCTGTTAAACCTTCAAATTAAAACCATCTGACAATGTAAACAACAACACATGCGTACTGAGTGTATGCACGTTCTCGTGCGCGGCTAAAGCTGGCTCCTCTGTTCTTCACTTGACGTGCAGATTTCTAATCGAACCTGACCACTGAATGTAGCGCTATAGTTGAAGGCTGATATCTTGTGTTAAAAGCTTTTCAACACACGTTTAAATGGAGTGACTGTCTGTATTTTGTAATCACGGGTAAACGGGCGGACAGCGGGTCCATTATTTAACGGGCGGGGCGGGTCTGGTTTGTATTTTGATATATAATCACGGGTGACGTGTCGGTCTACGGATCTGATTATTGACGGGCGGGGTGGGCGCGGGTTGTCAAAATTGGACCCGTGCAGGACTCTGCTTTAAGGACCCCTGGGGGTCCCCGAACCACACATTGAGAACCAGTGAGTTACATCATGGTGGATGCAGGCTTTACTTCTCCGTTGGTCACACACATGTTTTCATTGACATTTACTTCCTGGTTTTATTCATTGCTTTGGTTCATGTTTTGAAACGTCTTAAGAGCTACAATCTGAGTGAATGAATAAAGAGTTATTTTAACCAATCTGTATGATAGAGTATGTGAATACTTTACTATCTGTATGGTAGAGTATGTGAATACTTTACTATCTGTATGATAGAGTATGTGAATACTTTACTATCTGTATGGTAGAGTATGTGAATACTTTACTATCTGTATGGTAGAGTATGTGAATACTTTACTATCTGTATGGTAGAGTATGTGAATACTTTACTATCTGTATGGTAGAGTATGTGAATACTTTACTATCTGTATGGTAGAGTATGTGAATACTTTACTATCTGTATGGTAGAGTATGTGAATACTTTACTATCTGTATGGTAGAGTATGTGAATACTTTACTATCTGTATGATAGAGTATGTGAATACTTTACTATCTGTATGGTAGAGTATGTGAATACTTTACTATCTGTATGGTAGAGTATGTGAATACTTTACTATCTGTAGGGTAGAGTATGTGAATACTTTACTATCTGTATGATAGAGTATGTGAATACTTTACTATCTGTATGATAGAGTATGTGAATACTTTACTATCTGTATGATAGAGTATGTGAATACTTTACTATCTGTATGATAGAGTATGTGAATACTTTACTATCTGTATGGTAGAGTATGTGAATACTTTACTATCTGTATGGTAGAGTATGTGAATACTTTACTATCTGTATGGTAGAGTATGTGAATACTTTACTGTCTGTATGGTAGAGTATGTGAATACTTTACTATCTGTATGGTAGAGTATGTGAATACTTTACTCTGTATGATAGAGTATGTGAATACTTTACTCTGTATGATAGAGTACTAATCCTCGTAAATGTGAATAAAGTTATTTGAATCAGACACCAGATTGGACATTATAGATGCGTCGCCATCTTTGTTGAAGTTTGGACGCAATCAGAGAGAGAGACGCGTTGTCTTTATTCATGAAACATTTCGTTCCATTTCCTGAAAAGTAACAGTTTTCTCCTTAATTATTTTTTATAATTATTTTTTATATATATTTTACAAGGGTGTCTGTTGCCAGACCCGAAACACCCAGTGACTCCAAGAAAGGTTTGGAAAGGAAAAGACGTGCAGTCCGTTCTCTAGATATATTATAACTCTATGGGATGCTCCATGACACTCATGGGTGGTAAACCTCGCACCGGAAGTTTGATGAAACACATTACAGTGGATGGAGCCGACTGGACTCAGCTCATGAACAAACATTATTTTTTTATTTTATTTTTTTATTTGAGAAACAGGTGTACAGCAGATTCTTGCCTCACAGCACACAGCAATTCTCCCATTCCCTGCAATTCTCCCATTCCCTAGTTCCTCCCCCCACACCCCCCCACTGACAAACAAAACTAAATAAAAACAGAACAATAATAATAAATAAAAATAAATAAAAAATAAATAAACAACAATAACATCATCAACAAATGGACAGCACTCATCATATACACTTTGTGTCAAACAGAGCAATTGTGGTCAGTGAGTCTGTCCACATATTGTACCGTCACTAGCCATATCAATAAGTAGTTTCACTGTTTAGTTGAGAAATCAGTGGATACCAGAGGTCTTGGAATATCTGTCCCCGGTTATACTTTTCAAAGGTCAATATCTCTGGTGGAAGAAGTTGAGAAATCTGATCTTGAAACATTATTTCTGAACGATTTGTTTATTTATAATGTGTTCAGGAATATAAAAGAAGACGTATCACAGGTTGTTTTCTGCTGCGTTGCTTTTAGATGTGTACACTGTATCATTTTATAGAGGTATCTAAAGAGATGTGAACACTGTATCATTTTATAGAGGTATCTAAAGAGATGTGAACACTATCATTTTATAGAGGTATCTAAAGAGATGTGAACACTATCATTTATAGAGGTATCTAAAGAGATGTGAACACTGTATCATTTTATAGAGGTATCTAAAGGGCACAAAGTATGTTTCATTTCCTGTCTGGCAGACAAATCTCGCGATACCTCCGAGACAGAAACAATACCTGCCGCTGTTTAGATGCCTCAATAAAATTATGTACTGTCCGCATGGAAAAACAAGTGATTAGAAAACAACCTGTGATAATTATGTCTTCTTTTATATTCCTGAACCCATTATATGACAAAAGGTCGCAATCGTTCAGAAATAGTGTTTGTTCATGAGTTGGTCCAGCCGGCTCCATCCACTTTAATGTGTTTCATCAAACTAGTGTCATGGTGCAGAGAACGGACTGCACGTCTTTTCCTTGAGTGACTCCAGGAAACAACACTGATGATGTGTTTGTGAATCAGTAGATGTTTTATTAACTGACTTTAACTGTTGAAAATGTTGTGTTCTTTTCCACTAGAGGGCACTGTTGTATTACATTTATCTCTCCAAGTTCAGCTGTTTCAGTCAGACAGTGAACATCCTGACTGATGTCAAACAGTTCAAACAGTGAAATTGACGGTGAGATTTAGCAGCTTTCATCTTGGTATTTCTATGGTTAACCGGTCAGGTGGGCACCAAAACTATCTGGGCACTAGGGATAACTGGGCACTAGGGACATGTGGGCACTAGGGACATGTGGGCACCTGGTCAACTGGGCACTAGGGACAACTGGGCACCAAAAACATCTGGGAACTAGGGACATGTGGGCACCTGGACGAGTGGGTACTTGGGGGTGGAGACATCTGGGCACTATAGGGACATATGGGCACCTGGACGAGTGGGCACCTGAATTAGGATTTGTGTTGGCATGCTGCTTTGTTACATAGCATGCTGCTTTGTTGTTGGTAAGTGATATTTAACCCACTGTTCTTTAAACCCCCAAACACGACACGACAAACGAGGTCAAAAGTACAATATAAGAGTTTATTTGCCAAAATAGTACTGAGGTCAAAAGTACATTATAACAGTTTCAAAGTACAATATAAGAGTGTATTTGCCGAAATAGAGGTACAATTAAAAAAATAGGAATAATTGGGGAAATTGTTTAAAAAAAAGAAAAATGAGTTAAGGATACAAAAAATGGTCAAATGATCAATGTTAAGATAGAGAAAACATAGCTAAACAGTACACTATAAATGATAGGAAGAAAAACTGAGACTATGTAGTACCATAGGGCCAGTCAATCCGGAACAGCTGACTGCCTGGCAGATGCTTAAGCAGGCTAGTGGATTGACTGGCCCTATGTGTACTACATAGTCTCTTCTTTCTTTTCCTATCATTTTATTGTGTAGCCTACTGTTTAGCTATTGGAATTTTTCTCCCCTCTATTTTTAACAGTAGGCTACTATTCATCTCCATTTCCCCCCTCATGTTATAGTGTACTGTTCTATTTATTTTAACATTAGGCTAATATATGTTCTTCTATCATTTATAGTGTTACATTACATTACATTACATTACAGTCATTTAGCAGACGCTTTTATCCAAAGCATTCAACATAGGTAGGGAACGAAACTACTAATCACCAGAAGTCTTAAGTGCATTTTCTGCAAAAACAAGCAACCAAGAGTATACCTAGTGCTAAGGTAAAAGTGCAATATATCAGCTACCTACTTTCATAAACAGATGAGACAAAATAGCAAAATCAAATGAGCAAGAGCTAAAACAAATACGTGTATCGACTAAACAAGATCCAATAAAACAATACAACAATAAAACAAGAGTTCATACAACTAGTTAACAAGTAGGCCAGGCAAAGAGGAAGGGTAGTGTTTCCTGGGTTTTCAGCCTGCGGTGAAAGATGGGCAGTGACTCTGCTGTCCTGACATCAGTGGGAAGTTCATTCCACCACTGTGGGGCCAGAACAGAAAAAAGTCGTCGTGACCGTGTCGATCGACCAGAAGGACCCTTGAGTGACGAGGCAATCAGTCGCCCCAGATGGCAGACCGAAGTGGTCGGGCAGGGGTGTAGGCATCGACCATAGCCCGGAGGTAAGAAGGAGCTGTTCCTTTCACTGCCCTATAGGCTAGCACCAGGGTTTTAAACTGGCTGCGAGCCGCTACGGGGAGCCAGTGTAGAGAACGGAGAAGGATAGTTGTGTGGGAGAACTTGGGGCGGTTGAACACCAGACCAGCCGCAGCTTTCTGAACAAGCTCCAGTTGTTTAGCTATGTTTTCTCCATCTTAACATTGATCAGGTCTTCCTTAATTCATTTTGGTATTTTCAATTTTTTCCCCATTTTTTTTTTTACAGTACTTCTATTTGGGTAAATACACTCTTAAGGTCCTTGCACACTGGTGCGTCTTTTCGTTGCGTTTTTTTTTTTTCATTGTTTTTTCAATTTTTTTCATTGTTGTAAAAAAAACGCAACGAAAAGACGCACCAGTGTGCAAGGACCTTTATACTGTACTTTGAAACTCTGTTATAATGTACTTTTGACCTCAGTAGGCTATTGGTTTGGCAAATAAACTCTTATATTGTACTGCCCACCTGACTTTTTGAAAAGAAAATGTAAGGGGTTAAAACCCTTCTCTGTGACCTCTGTCTTATAGATGTGATCAGTAAGGCATACACACATGTCATGCAGTTTACAACCTGCAGAGGGCATAAGAGGACACTGAAGAGACGGTGTAGTCAGAGAATACAGGTCAATCAGGGACAACATCTGAGTTATACTGTGTGTGTGTGTGTGTGTGTGTGTGTGTGTGTGTGTGTGTGTGTGTGTGTGTGTGTGTGTGTGTGTGTGTGTGTGTGTGTGTGTGTGTGTGTGTGTGTGTGTGTGTGTGTGTGTGTGAGCAGTGACTAACACAAGTAAGACGCGCGAACGCGGTAAGCGAACGCAAAAAAAGAAAAAAAAGAATGAAAAAAAATATTAAAAAAGAAGTAACCAATTAAAAAAAAAAAAATCTGCGTTAAAAGGAGCATCTTAGAAAAATACAAATTCACAAAAAAAAAACTTGGAATGTTTTTGAACAATTCAACAAAGTGTTTGAAGTGCCTGTTTCACCCACTTCCGGGGGGCGGAGCCAAAATCCGAGCCCGATGTATTTGTTCGTAGACCCCCACTTAGGGGGGGTAGAAAAAGTTTGGGAGCGATTCGGGCACTTTTCATTTAACATGGGGTTTCAATGGGGAGTTTTTAGGAGCCTTCTCCGGGGCGTGGCTTCCGGGGGAAGGGGCGGGCTTAAACGCAACCTTGACAGGTGTGTTCAGTTTTCAAAGACCTTTCATTTGATGTATGGTACGTCTAAATTGGACATTTACTTATCTCAGAGGAGCTGCACACAGGCAGTGCACACAGGCAGTGCACACGGAGACACAGAGACACAGAGACACAACCCAAGCAGGGTTACATAGTAAGCTCCACTTGGTCGGAGGCGCCTCCTCCCGCGTTCGCAATAAAGGGAGGAGGAGGGTTTACATTGAGGAGATGTTGGAGGCGGGGCTGTAAGCTGCCCATCCAATCAGAAGTTAGAATGCTACTGTATTGTATGTGCTATTGTTCCATTGGCTGAACTTTTTATTTTTTCTACATTAGATAGTGTTGGGCCAGATGCATGTTTGTGGTGAGAATGCATGCAGTGACTAGTCAGTCACATTCATACCCACTATGTGAGATGAGGGCTTGTATGTCAGTGTTTTAACTGTCATCTTTAAAGGGATAGTTCCCCCCAAAATGACTTCTGTTCTATGGATTAGTCACCCCGGGCCCATAGAGACTAGAATTCATGGATATTTTTTTATTTTTATCTCATTCCTAAGACAATAATTTGATGACTAGCAGCGGTTCTGGTAGGAGACACAAAGAGTCTCCTTTGTGTCTCCTGCCGGAACCACTGCCTACCGGTCCACTGGCCATCACATTAACTAATTTGATGACCATGGGTAACTAATCCACATTGATAGAATGATTTATATGTCAGTGTTTTAACTGTTATCTTTAAGGTAGAGGTAGAGAGACAGACAGACAGACAGACAGACAGACAGACAGATGTGTAACAGATGTGTAATAGAGAGTGGACAATATTCTCATTAACAAAACAATGTATTGTCTACACTAGTAAAGTGGTAGTAACAGTAATAAACTATAATCATATACATAGTCAGGGCCTTGTAGAGGGGCAGCAGCTCAAACTGACCACTGAGGGGCAGCAGCTCAAATTTCATCTGTGTTTCAAATTCCACAGGCTACACCAGGGTCAGAGCCAAGGTATATAAAAAGAAGGTACAGACATCTAAGTCATTTTGCAGTTCTGCAGTTTGACTGGGAGCCAAACTGCAACCGTGGAACATTGGAGTTAATGAGAGCCAGCCCAGGTGGACCAGCTTAGAACAAACACTATTCTGAACGACTGCAACCTTTGTGAAATACTCGGCCCAGGAAAATAAAAGAAGCCATATCACTTATTGTTTTCTGCTGAGTTGCTTTTCAATGTGTACACTGTTTATTGAGCTATCTAAAGAGCACAAACCAAGGGATACTGCAGAGACAGAAACCAGTGTTGCCATGTATGCTTAGTATAAGCGATTTTGGGCTTATTCTTCTGTGAAGTTGTTTCCCCTGGAGCGCCCTCAAAGACCCCTGGGGGTCCCCGGACCACACTTTGAGAACAACTGGCCCTGCTACTTTGATAAGCAATAAGCTTGAGTGCATAAAGCTTGTTATAATGATATTTATCTGTGAACATCTGACCCTTATCAGAAACAGGAACAATATCACATGAATTATGTTTTTTTTTTCCTACAAAGGGTGGACCAACGAACATTTTCATTTACGAGAATCACTCCACACCACCCACACAACTAACCAGCCCCCTTTACACACACACACACACACACACACACACACACACACACACACACACACACACACACACACACACACACACACACACACACACACACACACACACACACACACACACACACACACACACACACACCTCATTTCAGTTCTTGGAATTGTGCTTGTGTGTGTGTTTTAAGTAGTGACTAACATGACAGGAAGAGGAGTGTGTGTGTGTGTGTGTGTGTGTGTGTGTGTGTGTGTGTGTGTGTGTGTGTGTGTGTGTGTGTGTGTGTGTGTGTGTGTGTGTGTGTGTGTGTGTGTGTGTGTGTGTGTGTGTGTGTGTGTGTGTGTGTGTTGTAATGTTGTGGTTTTTCTCTGGTATCTGCTTCATGGATCACGTGTCACTAAAAACGTGACTGTGGTTTGTGTCAGCAGGATGGGTGGATGTTTTTTTACTACACTTCTGACGTAGGCTACGACTGTGGCTGAGCAGCATCGAAACCTAAAGCTAAGAGAGACAGGATGTCCACTTTTTGGGGGGTTTTAGGACAGATGAGAGCAGAAGTTGTAAGAGAATAATAATTCAGAATTGTCTCAAGCTTATCACAACTACAGTATGTGGTCTGAAGAAACCTTTTAAAATAACTAGATATGATTTGATCACAGATATGTTTTCACATAGCTCAGCTCTCACAGGCCTGGCTGTCTAAAACTAACCACATGATTTCATCCTCTCATCGATCTACTGCCAGCCAGTGGTGGAAAAAGTACTCAAATGTTTTACTTAAGTAAAAGTATCAATACTGCAATGTAGAAATACTCTGTTACAAGTAAAAGTCCGGAATTCAAAATGTACTTGAGTAAAAGTGTAAAAGTATTTGCATAAAAATACAAAATGTCCCATTTCAAGTTTTCAAATGTATTCAAATGATTTGAAAATAGCAGATCTACAAGCTCACGAGCTTGTAGATCTGCTATTTTCAAATGGCCGAAATCTATATAGGACTGAAGTGGTTAATTTATTTTTTTATTTTTTTTACAAAACATTTTTTCAGAACATATTTGAGGCAACATAAGACCATTTACTGCCTGAAACAATTAGTATATTCTACATCAACATAAACAATATTCTAGCTTCTGTAATCTAAAATATAACTACTGGTGGTCAGATGGCTGTATAGGAGCACGACCACATAGGAGGGGCCTTGTACTGTAGGGTGAGGGGCCAACATATTTGACCATTAACTATGTACATTTTTAGAAAATTGTCGATGGGCCCTGGTCAAGTTTAAAAACACACAAAACCATGCAAAGAACAACCTCATATGACCGCAGTCCACTTTGTGTGTGTGTGTGTGTGTGTGTGTGTGTGTGTGTGTGTGTGTGTGTGTGTGTGTGTGTGTGTGTGTGTGTGTGTGTGTGTGTGTGTGTGTGTGTGTGTGTGTGTGTGACAGCCAGTAATGTGCTAAACTATCACCTTCAACACTTCTGATTGGCTACACAGCTACCTCCATGATGACATCATTGACGTCTCCTCTCTCCCTCGCTTCGGCTGCAGCTGAGAGAGAGAGAGAGATTAAATACTGAAGAGCCATTCATTAAAGGAGAATTCCGGACATTTTAAGTGTTATCTTTGATGTGTCGTTACTCACCTACCGACGTAAAAAGTGGCGTTGTTTTTTTCCAGAGATTCCCCTGTCGTCATATTTTCAACCCCCTCCGTTGTCATAATGGGAGCGCGTGTCATAGGGAAATTCGTCTATTATAACCGATGCAAAGTTATTTTTTTCTCTACTACTACTCATTGTGGAGTCTCATGATAGTCAAACATGCAGTGAAAGTTCCTGAGAGGCTACCGCTAATGACGAACGAGCTAACGCTAGTTGCTTGTTTCTCTCCCAGAACCTGGCAACTTGGTGTTGCCATGTTGAGAAACAAGCAACTAGCGTTAGCTCGTTCGTCATTAGCGGTAGCCTCTCAGGAACTTAACTTTACTTCACAAATGAGTAAAGTTATGTTCCTATAGCAAAGCTCATTATTAACATTTATTATTTTCAGTCTCAGTTTACTCACCAAGCATGTTTGCATAAAGGATTAAAACAAGTTCAGGTCGCAAATGTGTAGAGGTGTGTCCAGCTCCAATATTGTTAGTTAAGCAGCGTGTTTCTTGGCACAAAGGGGTTATATTTTATCCCTGAATTATTCATGTGCGTGTTTAGATACATTATTAGACCAATCCCATTCCCTTTGAGAGCTAGTGGCGCTCGCCGCATGGCACATTGTTATTTAAATGATGAATTCAGCAAGTTGGAGGAAATGTAAAATAATTTCTGCGGAGGAAACGTATCTGAACGTGAAAGAGTGCAAGCATCTACAGGAGCAGCATTAATAATCAGAGGATGGAGGTGGAGTGGAGGATGAATCTGTAAAGAGAACAATGACTTTCAGTATCCAAAAGTCCCGGTAGTCCCAGACACCTACAGATGTTTTAGGCTTTTCCGTAAAGTAAACTACAGGGTTGAAAAAAACGTTTAAATCTCTTATTTAGTCAGTCTGTGCCATGTTTTCCCATTCAACCTGGAAGAACCCCCTACGTCAGATGCCAGTACTGCTCCCGGTTCGGCTACAATGGGAAAACATGGCACAGGCTGTGACTAAATAAGCGATTTAAAAGTTTTTTCCAACCCAGTCCTAAAATGTTTACTTTCCGGAAAAGCCTCAAACATATGTAGGTATCTTCCCCTTTGGATACGATGTGGAAAAAAAGGTGATCCACACTACGTTTGGACGGACTCTACCTCTGCCCGTACCTGCTACAGTGCGACCTCATCTCGGAGCTATGTAGCGGAGAGAGAGGTTCCACATGAGGCTATTGTTCCATATGCCTACATTGTCTTGTTACAGAGCATGGTAAATATGAAGTTTTTCCCCAAAGTCTTGTGTTTATATTCCATTATGTCCGTGTTGTTTTTACGCACAGCAGAACGCACGGTTGACGAGTGTCGACCAGGCGTTGTCAAGAGGCCTTAAAAAACAGTTTTTAAATAAAATCTATACTATTGGATATTTATAATGTGATCATTCAACACATGTTTAATTTTGAAATCATACTACTGGAAATAGAAGTAGCCAGGTAGCCTAGTTGAAACTACTTCACGCTATTGGGAAAAAAACAACTGCTACGGAACGGGCACTGAATCGTTGATTTTTAGGGGGCAGCCAAGGGGGGACCCCTGCCTCAGGGCTCCACGCAATTGCGTGGTCTGTGTAGTGCATAAAACCGCCCCTGTTAACACCAGTGCAGTGAGTGACTGGTGATTAAGCACCAGTGCAGCTGATCAGCCACTCACTGCCGGGTGTATACTGTAAAATGGCCTGAGGAACATGCTGCACTGTGTGATTCAAGTCCTGGCTGCCAGGCAGAGCGGATTTAGGTGTAGTGAGGTACCTGTAGTGGCAGTAACTGTCTCCTTTTAGTATTGTTGGTTTTACTTTTGCTTACCTATAGTGACGTGTGATTCTTTAGGAGATTGTGCTCCCACTTGCGTAAATTACCAGTGTCCTTTATTCATTATTTAGTTATTCCTTTAGTTACCTGATTGTGTATTTATTTAGTAGTTAATTGTCTCCGCCAGTATGGTGGAGAGTATGTTTTCGTCTCCGTCCTTACGTGTGTGTGTCCGTCTCAGCCAAGCTAACACTGGTCAAGCTTCACGTGACACGTGACAATATGTTGTCACCAATGCTTTGATTGGCTAGCGAGACGCATGATGAAACTAGAAAAAGTGCTCCTGGGAGCACAGGTCTCCGCCAGGTCAGCTATGTTATTATGGGCCAACAATGTTCGGAATTCGCCAATCAGGATGTAATATGAAAAAGCGGACAGAACCATCTTGATCACTTGACTATAGAGATAATGGGTACCGATTTGCATGATGATTGGACAACATTTGTAGGAGTAATACAAAAAAGAAAAGTGTTGAAAAAATCGACCTCCTGGTGGCGCTATAATAGGGCAATGTTAAAGGGTGGCATTTGTTCTTCAACATCGTGGGAATGTGCGTGCAAAGTGTCACCTCAATCGGACGCTGCGTTCATGATTTGTGGCATTTTGTTAAAAACGGGCCACTTCTGCAAACTTTAGATGTCAATGTTAGCCAATGAGGATGAAATATGAAAAATCAAACAGTTCCTTCTTGATCACCTGACTATAGAGATCATGTGTACCGATTTGTGTGAAATTTGTATAAAATCTGAAGGCTTAATATCCAAAAATGTGTTTTACATATGTCGGCCTCCTGGTGGCGCTATAAAAGGCAAATGTGAAAAATGCAGGGCAGATGTGATTTCCTTGGCCTCTAGGGAGTGTGCGTGCAAAGTTTCACGCAGATCGGTGCAGTTATACTTAAAAACACAAATCGGCCTTTTATAGCGCCACCATGAGGCTGATTTAAAAAATGTCAAGTGGCATTTCTTCCTCGGCCTAGTGGGAATGTGTTTGTGAAATTTCACGGAAATCGCAAGCTGCGTTCATGATTTGAGGCATTTTGTTCAAAACGGACCAATCCTGCAAATTTTGGAAGCCAACCTTAGCCAATGAGGATGGAATATGGGAAATCGGACAGTTCCGGGTTGATCACATGACTATAGAGATACTGTGTACCGATTTGCATGACGTTTGGATAAAATCTGTAGGAGTAATATAAAAATCACACCCTGTGTGAAGTGGGCGGTGTCTTGCTAGCTAATCACAATACTGAATGGAGTCAACCAATCATGTACAAAAGATAAATATATTTATTGAAACACTCTTTATGATGCCAATCACAGTCCTGAATAGATTGTGATTGGCCAATCACAGCGCAGGATAATTGTACAAATTTCCAAACCTCACTTATAGGGGCGGTTTCACTGCCCAAGATAATTGTACAAATTTCCAAACCTCACTTATAGGGGCGGTTTCACCGCCCAAAAAAATGGGTTTTGCACAAATCGGCCTCCAGGTGGCGCTATAAAAGGCCCATGTGAAAAATTTGAGGCAGAGGTTCTGAATTGGCATCCAGGGAGTGGGTGTGCACAGCTTTGCAGCGACCGGGCCAACAGTGCCGGAGATTAGCTGCTAACACACAGACAGGACGGACGGACGGACGGACGGACGGACGGACAGGGGGTAAAACATACTCTCTCGCCATGCCTTTCGGCCTGGCGGAGACAATAAAAACCTATAAATAGGTGACGCACTTCAAAAAATCTTTTATATTTTTTTGCCAGACCCAAGGGGTCGGGCTTACATGAGGCTTTGTATCTGTTTCGTCCATACATGGTCTGTCCTCATTTGTCCTCCGGCCCCAGCCAAAAAAGTCTTTCGTCCATACATGGGTATACACAGGCTGACACATCATGTGAAGTCCGGCTTAGCCGTGACGTAGTGCATGTAGTGCAAGTCTGTCCCCCTTTCGTCCATACATGGGCATAGACACAGGCTGACACGTCATGTGAAGTCCGGCTTAGCCGTGACGTAGTGCTCTGATCTTATAAAGTAAGATCAGAGCTAATAAGTACTTATTCTAGGTCTGGCAGAACCAGGTCTCCTGGTCTTGTTTGAAGTGAGCTTCCATCACTGTGATGACCACTGTTGTTTCTAAATATGAATGGGGTGTGATTTTTTGTCTCCGCGTTTTACCCTCCGTGTGTGTGTCCGTCTCAGCCAAGCTAACATTGGTCAAGTGACATGTGACAATATGTAATATAAATAGGTAAGACAGGATTAATCAGGATTAATGATGTACGGGAACAGTACTGGCGGAGACCTGTGCTCCGAGGAGCACATTTTCTAGTTGTTTGTGATTTTGTCATCCATTATTGTGTTTATTATTAAATCCTCATTTTATGCAACCTTGATTATCCATTTCCTTTTTGCTCTCGGCTCTTTTAACATATTTAAAATATGGTAAAATATTAACATATATATAATTATATATATTACACCCTTAATCCCTTAGTTACAACTTTGGGTCATAACAGTGAAATAATCTCACAAAGGCTCAAGACTCACTTCTCACTTCCATCCAGCTCTCTGGTGACATTCCACGGTCAGAGATGTGACACTTGTAGAATCCTTCATCAGAGTTGTAAACACTGTGGATGGTCATCTATCCTGTAGACTCGGTCCTGAAGAGGGATCCGTCTCTATAGAAATCAGCTGGGAGGTCAGAGGATGGATTACCAGTGGTCTGGTCTTTGGACAGGCAGCGCAGAGTGACATCACTTCTCCCCGTCACAGGAAGTACAGGACTCTCCAGGATCACGTCTGCATCTAGAACAGGGGGCGGGGTTTATAGAGGGTCATACTGAGTGAAGGGACACTCATTGGACGACTGGATTTGAACTTGAAACACACAGTACTGAATTATGTTAAAACTGCATGAATGTGGTTAACATTACAGACTTACAGCTGTACTGTACTCTGAGGTTACAATGAAAAGATTACTCTCATAAAATAATCCACTTCAATGTCGTATCAACTTTTAATTGAGCCTAAGACTTATTTAGTTGTCTGATGCACCACTTATTATTGTCACTGATGAAACACATTGCATTGTGTTATAGATATGGACTCAAGGCTGACTGTTTCACTGTTACATTATAAACATTTAACATGTGACTCACATGATGTGAGTACATACGGATGGAAACATATGGCACTGAAACAATATCTGTGTTAAACAATGACACTATGTCTGTGTAGTGTGTATATCCACTAGTGATGTAATGATTGGTTGTACCAGAGATCATAATGTTGATGGAGCGGCTGAGTTCTCCTGACTTGGACTGACACCAGTAAAGTCCACTGTCCAGACCATACAGCGTTATGGTGCAGGATGCTCCTACACAGAGAGAAAGATACAGGGTTATGGTGCAGGATGCTCCTACACAGAGAGGAAGATACAGGGTTATGGTGCAGGATGCTCCTACACAGAGACAGTTCAAAGTTATCTGTCTGTCTGTCTGTCTGTCTGTCTGTCTGTCTGTCTGTACCTTCAGTGACGCCCCATTCGTAGTTGCAGGTTCCATTGCCCTTCCCACTGGTGTGTCTTCTCACAGACCACTCCAGCATAGAGTTCTCTTCTTCCTCACAGCTCAGTGAGATGGTCTCATGTTTAAAGAACTGACATCTGTCTGGACTGACTGTCAGAGACACTGGAAGAATGAGAGAGAGAAAGAAAGAAAGAGTTAGACATGTTGTTACGGCCCTAGCCGTATGGTTATGTTATGTGTGGTTATATTTTGGGTATATTTTTGTGCTATGTGTGGCTTGTATTATATTGTTGTGTTTCTGTGTTTCATATAAGGTCATGAGTGGTGGTGGAAGCTGTGAGTGAGTCTGGGTGTGGTGCTGGTATGAGTGAGTGAGTGATTGACTTCCAGCTGTCCAGCTTGACAGGTCCAGCCTCTGGCCCTGTTTCCCCTGCTCCCATTCGTCGTCCCTTTGTCTCCGCCCAAGCCAGGGTTGGCTGTTCTCTGAAGCTCACCTACAAAAGCTCATTCTGCCCTGACTGTCATGGGGACTGGTTGCTCTCATTTGATAGAGCTAGCAGAGATTCAATCCCTCTGTCTCCCCGAACCCTGTAGCCTGTTTTGTTGTGTTTTGTTTTGTTCTTGCTTTGTTCTGTTTGTTCATTTGTCCTTCAGTGACTTTTGATACGATCAGTTATTTTGTTTGCCCTTCAGTTGACTTATTTCAGTTTATTATTTTGAGTTAAGAGTTTTCTGTATATATTTGTCATTTCTATTAAGTATTGTATTTATCTGTTCACTCGCCTTGTAGGGGTGTTTGGTCTTTTTGTTTGGTTCAACCATTTCTCTACTTGTTTTTGTATATTCTTTAGTTAGGTAAGTGAGTTTAGTAAATGTATATTTTTCTTTGGTTAGGTTTAGGTTAGGGGGTAATTTTCTTTATTAGTTAGCCTTTTTACAAATGTAAACCGGCACCCTGAAGTTTCTGGCACTGGTGAAAAAAAGACAAAAAAGAGTTTGAGATCTCTGCATAAAAAAAGGAAAATAAAATCAATTCATCTTTGAAAGCGACTTTGTCCTCCATCATTATGTCACCTCCCCTACCCTAGACAGGGGGTCGTAACATAATTTGGGGGCTCGTCCGTTCCAAATTATAGCGTAATATCGATCCAAATTATAACATAATTTGGGGACTCGGCTCGGTTTAAAAATGTTACCCCTGAAACGTATTCCTTTTTTGAAAGTTACTTTTTGAGTATTCGTTCAATTCGGTTTAATTCGTTAACAGGTTCATGGGTTTGGTTCGGTTCGTTTTGGTTCTGGTGAGTAGTCAATTAAGTTTTGTTCAATTTTTTGGTTGGCAGGTTAGGTAGAGTATTTGATTCATTGGAATGTCCGCTGTAGAAACAGATGAGGTTGCATTCACTTTCCCAACTTCTCCCACTTTAGAGAAATTAGATAAATGCACTAAAATTGAGTTAAATTTGATTGCAAAAGTCTTCAAAATGTATGTCCCATTGGGTGCCAATAAGGCCGAACTAAGGTCTTTAGTGGAGGAAAAACTTACTGAGAAAGGGCTCATAAACCGTGTAATCACCGGGCTGGCGGAGAATATGGCTGGGCGTTCGGGTGAGAATGTGGAGGCGGCTGCTGACACAGACTCCCCTGCGCTCACTGAGCTTGAGGATGGAGTGGCTAAGGCCTCACCTCAGGACTCAGAAACAGACCCGCTTATAGCTCGCATCACTGCTGGGGGGGACTCACATAGTCTAGGGCTGGCCCTCCGCCTCCGAGAGGTGGAAATCGAAACAAAAACCAAGGAGGTTGAGCTGATGCAACTTCGCATCAGGGCCGCAGAGCTCGACAGGTCACCTGCCCCTCAGCTAAGCAGGACAAGTGGTTCTGGAACTTCGGGTTGCCCTCCAGATTTCAACATCAGTAAGCATATTCCTCTGGTACCACACTTTAAAGAAACAGAACTTGATTCTTACTTTGACACTTTTGAGCGCATTGCAACCACGGTGAAATGGCCTAAGAATATGTGGAGTCTATTACTGCAATGCAAATTAGTGGGAAAAGCTCGGGATGTGTGTGCAGCCTTAACTGTTGAAGAGAGCCGCAAGTATGACGTTGTAAAAGAAACCATACTACGGGCATATGAGTTAGTGCCGGAGGCGTATCGCCAAAGGTTTAGGTCTTGCGAAAAGACTGCCAACCAAACACATGTGGAATTTTCCAGGGAGAAAAGTGTCTTGTTTGACAAATGGTGCACTGCGAACAAGGTATTGACTATTCACCAGCTTCGTGATTTGGTATTATTAGAGGAATTTAAATCCTGTCTACCTGAGCGTATTGTTGTCTACTTAAACGAGCAGAAGGTAGATAATGTGGTTAAAGCTGCGGTGTGCGCCGATGAGTTTGTTTTGACACACCGATCTGTGTTTTCTGCTCCCTCTGCACGCCGCAATCCTATGGGCGGCAGAGTGGGGGGGAATCAAAAATTTTCTGTGTCAAAAAGCCCACCTCGTTCTGGATCTAATGTTGTCTCTGGTTCGGAGACTCGTGATTGTTTCTATTGTCATGAAAAGGGTCACCTCATTTCGGCATGTCCCACTCTACAGCGAAAAGAAACTCAGAGTCCGAAAAAAGCAAAAGCTGTTGGGTTCATTCAGTCCATTCCTCCTCCACTTTCCTCTGGCACAGGGGCGCCTGTGTCAGACGAAATGGAGGAATGTTTTGGGCCCTTCCTTCTGAAAGGTTCAGTGTCCCTATCAGGTCAGGATATAGATCAGGTGCCGATCACAATTCTACGTGATACGGGAGCGTCACAATCTCTCATTTTATATGATGTGTTGCCTTTCTCGAATAAGTCCTTTTGTGGATCTGATGCTCTACTGTTGGGGGTGGAGATGAATTCATTACGCGCTCCGTTGCATTCTGTGTTTTTGCGTTCGCCCCTGGTCTCCGGTTTTGTGCATGTGGGTACTCGCGCTCAGTTACCAGTCGGCGGCGTTTCGTTAATTCTCGGCAATGACTTGGCAGGGGAGAAAGTTTTCCCAACCCCAGAAATTGTCGAGAATCCTGTGATCGATTTGGATCAGTCTATGGGCACCTCGGTATTGTTCCCTGCCTGCGCTGTGACCCGTGCACAGGCAAGGAAGGGCTGTGATGAGAACATTAGTTTGAAGGACACTTTTATGTGTTCTGAGCAACCAGTGAAATTTCCTGCCGCCATGGTTAAGCAGAAGATGGTTGATGTGATGCCAATAAAGACTGAATTTGTGTTTGATGTCGATAAAGACGCTTTCGTTTCGGCACAGCAAAATGATCCATCCCTCACTGTTTGCTGGGGAGCCGCTCATGCGCAGGATGCGCAGAGTGCGTACAGTGTAGTGGATGGCATTTTGATGCGCACTTGGTTCCCGCCCGGCGCTGGCAACCTCGGGTGGAACTCCGTTCAGCAGGTAGTTGTACCTGAACCTTTTCGTTCTCAAGTCCTTAGTCTCGCACATGACAATTTGTCTGGTCATTTAGGTATTCGTAAAACGTATCACCGCATTTTGCGTTATTTTTATTGGCCAGGGTTAAAATCTGATGTGTCAAATTTTTGCCGTTCGTGTCATGTTTGCCAAATGATGGGGAAACCTAATCAGGTTATTCCTCCTGCTCCTTTATTACCTATTCCGGTGATGGGAGAGCCCTTCGAACATATCATTATTGACTGTGTTGGCCCACTTCCCAAAACGAAGTCAGGTCATCAGTATTTGTTGACTTTAATGTGTGCTGCCACTCGTTATCCTGAGGCGATTCCATTGCGCACATTAAAGGCAAAAACTGTGATTAAAGCTCTGGTTAATTTTTTCTCTATTTTCGGTCTACCCAAGTCCATCCAATCGGACAGGGGTACGAATTTCACTTCTAAAGTTTTCGCTCAGGTTATCGCTTCCTTGTCCATCGAACACAAAAAGTCTAGTGCTTATCATCCTGAATCTCAGGGCGCTCTTGAGCGGTTCCATCAAACGCTCAAGTCTATGATGAAAAAGTACTGTTCTGAAACTGGCAAATCTTGGGATGAGGGTTTACCTTTTCTGCTCATGGCGGTGCGGGAAAGTGTACAAGAATCACTTGGTTTTAGCCCTTCTGAGCTGGGGTTCGGGCATAGTGTACGTGGTCCTCTCCGGGTGCTCCGTGATCGTTTGTTGGTGAAATCCACTGTTCCATCCTCAAATGTGTTGGATTATGTGTCAAAATTTAGAGACCGCCTGCACAAGGCTTGTGACATCGCACGCAGCGCATTGACTGCGTCCCAAGGGAAAATGAAAAAACATTTTGATCGCAAATCGGTTAAACGTGCGTTTAATGTGGGTGATAGGGTGCTAATTTTGCTTCCGTTTCTCACTTCAGCCCTTCAGGCTAAGTTCTGTGGCCCATATGTCATAGAAAAAAAGCTAAGCGAGACTGATTATGTAGTTGCGACCCCAGACCGCCGGAGTAAGACCAGAGTGTGCCATGTTAATATGCTCAAACCCTATTTTGATCGTTCTGAGAGTGTTGCGCCTTCAGTTCTACCCACCCCGGTAGCTTCAGTTGTGTCTATAGCACCTTCTCTATATTCCCCAGAGAGTGATGGCTTGCATTCAAAGAGCTCTGCTGGCTCTCGTCTGCAAAATTCTGAAATTCTGAAAAATCTGCCTGATTATTTGCAGCACTTGGATTCAGTAGCTCAAGCAGACATAGTTAATTTGATTGAAAATAACCCCATTTTATTTTCAGACATACCTTCCCGCACTACTATCCTATCACATGATGTGGAAGTAGGTGTGAATCCTCCTATTAAACAACATGCTTATCGGGTGAATCCTACTAAACGCTCATTGTTTAAAAAGGAGGTTGATTATTTGCTAGATAATGGCCTTGCCATTCCCAGCTCTAGCGCGTGGAGTTCGCCTTGTCTGCTCGTGCCAAAATCAGACGGCAGTCAACGCTTCTGCACAGATTACAGGAAGGTAAATAATGTTACCAAACCTGATTCGTATCCTCTGCCTCGCATGGAGGACTGTGTAGACCGTGTTGGTGCTGCTAAATTCGTTACAAAACTTGATTTACTTAAAGGGTACTGGCAGGTCCCTTTAACTGCTCGTGCTTCAGATATCTCTGCCTTTGTTACCCCCGATGGTCTATATCAGTATACTGTTATGCCATTCGGACTCCGTAATGCACCTGCTACGTTCCAACGGCTTATGCACAATGTGTTGGCTGGGGTGGAAAATTGTGAGGTGTACCTCGATGATGTTGTTGCTTTTTCTGATACGTGGCCTGAGCACATGCACACTCTTGGTTTAATCTTCGGTAGGTTGGCGGGCGCTAATCTAACTCTAAATTTGTCAAAGTGTGAATTTGGTCGTGCCACCGTTACGTATCTAGGCAAAGAGGTAGGTCAGGGTCAAGTTCGGGCCATCGATGCCAAGGTCAAGGCCATAGTGGACTACCCTGTACCTACGTCACGCCGTAGTCCTCGCCGTTTTCTAGGAATGTCGAGCTACTATCGTGCCTTCTGTAAAAATTTCGCTGATGTAGTTGCTCCCCTTACCAGTTTGACCAGTGTGAAAAAGCCTTATGTCTGGTCGCCTGCTTGCCAGCATGCTTTTGAGTCCTGTAAGGCTCTCCTTTGCAGCACTCCTGTCCTGGCTGCCCCAAACTTCAAAATGCCTTTTAAGTTGGAGGTGGATGCGAGTGGAAGTGGAGCCGGAGCAGTACTGCTGCAGGAGGATGGCGCAGGTATTGACCATCCAAACTGTTATTTCTCAAAGAAATTTAATGCACCTCAGACCAATTACAGTACTATTGAAAAAGAGGCTCTCTCTTTATTGCTTGCTCTGCAATTTTTTGAGGTTTATGTGGGATCTAGCCCATTGCCTGTAGTTGTTTATACTGATCATAACCCTTTGGTTTTTCTGAGACAGATGAAAAATTCGAATCAAAGGCTCATGCGATGGTCATTACTGGTACAGGATTTCAACTTAGAGATTCGTCACAAGAAAGGAGTTGATAATGTCTTGGCAGATGCCCTTTCTCGTGTTTATGCCCCAGCTTGAAAAAACTTCTTTTTTTGGGGGGGGAGGTTTTCTTTAAGGAGGGGGGTGTTACGGCCCTAGCCGTATGGTTATGTTATGTGTGGTTATATTTTGGGTATATTTTTGTGCTATGTGTGGCTTGTATTATATTGTTGTGTTTCATATAAGGTCATGAGTGGTGGTGGAAGCTGTGAGTGAGTCTGGGTGTGGTGCTGGTATGAGTGAGTGAGTGATTGACTTCCAGCTGTCCAGCTTGACAGGTCCAGCCTCTGGCCCTGTTTCCCCTGCTCCCATTTGTCGTCCCTTTGTCTCCGCCCAAGCCAGGGTTGGCTGTTCTCTGAAGCTCACCTACAAAAGCTCATTCTGCCCTGACTGTCATGGGGACTGGTTGCTCTCATTTGATAGAGCTAGCAGAGATTCAATCCCTCTGTCTCCCCGAACCCATGTAGCCTGTTTTGTTGTGTTTTGTTTTGTTCTTGCTTTGTTCTGTTTGTTCATTTGTCCTTCAGTGACTTTTGATACGATCAGTTATTTTGTTTGCCCTTCAGTTGACTTATTTCAGTTTATTATTTTGAGTTAAGAGTTTTCTGTATATATTTGTCATTTCTATTAAGTATTGTATTTATCTGTTCACTCGCCTTGTAGGGGTGTTTGGTCTTTTTGTTTGGTTCAACCATTTCTCTACTTGTTTTTGTATATTCTTTAGTTAGGTAAGTGAGTTTAGTAAATGTATATTTTTCTTTGGTTAGGTTTAGGTTAGGGGGTAATTTTCTTTATTAGTTAGCCTTTTTACAAATGTAAACCGGCACCCTGAAGTTTATGGCACTGGTGAAAAAAAGACAAAAAAGAGTTTGAGATCTCTGCATAAAAAAAGGAAAATAAAATCAATTCATCTTTGAAAGCGACTTTGTCCTCCATCATTATGTCACCTCCCCTACCCTAGGGGTCGTAACACATGTGTGGTGATCAGGTGTGAGCTGTTATCTGTCATTGTAAATAACAACGTAAACATCAGATAAAAAAAACGCATCCATAATTCTTCTGTTTAGGATGTATACACATCATTCCTTAGATAATATATATAATGGAGCAACTGTCCATATAGGCCACCTCTGTTTCCACCTTGCTAGATTTTCCACCACTTTGCATTTTCTTCAAAACACACTTTTTGCTACTACAGCAGATATTGTCCAAAACTCACACAAATCACTATGCATTATTATATTGAGGCAGTTTCTTCCCTGACGGCTGCAACCCAGTACTTACGCAGCCCTGGGTAGGCCATCCAGCCTGGCAGAGATATGTGCTCCACAGAGCACCCCTTTATAATGTATCTTGTGACCACAAGAAAACAAAAGAAGTTGTGATCACAACCATTATGTACTGTCACACTTCAGCCATCTAGGAATGAGGAATGATCACCACTTAGTAACCACCAGTAACCACAAATGGTTGCTATAGCAACCACAAAAGAGCAGGTAACCATGAGTCATGCATGAGTTCTGTTCTCGCTGTTTCAGGTACAAATTGATATGGGCGTAAAAAGATTGCTTCTACTAACTATGTACAATACTAATATAGACTATTCAAATTTTGTCTATTCACTTTCTATGAAACCATATCAATTATTTATTTATGTGTTGATGTGGTTTGTGGTGGAGCCCATAATTAACATTTGCTGTTTATTGGTTGGAACGTGTCTCTAAACAATCACATGTCTTGTCTCACACTACACTACCCAGAATGCAGTGCATGGAAGTTGTCTGTCTCACCATCTGGTTGAGCAGGTCCACAGCAGACAAGCAGATGCAGCACTGTATAGACAGACAGACAGACAGACAGACAGGCTTTATGTGGTGAAAAACAGAAAGACAACCAGATATAATCTTATTGAATCCAGTGTTATTCAAGTTCATGTAATGTTTATCAACTCAGCTCTTTTTGGTTCAATTCATTTACATTTCAGTGTTATTATTCAAGTTCATTTCAATAATCTTTCACTTTGCAAAGTATGATGTAGCCCTAGGTCTCTGAGCTTTGTGTCAAGTATTGCTGGGACAATGGTGTTGAATGCTGAGCTGTAGTCCACCAACAGCATACGTACATATTTGTCCTTCAGCAGCTTGTTGTCCATGTGCGAGAGGACGGTGTGGAGAGCCATGGCAATAGCGTCGTCGGTGGATCTGTTTTTGCGGTATGCATACTGCCACGGATCCAGTGAGGCAGGTAGCGAGGAGCTGATGTATTCCCTCACCAGTTTCTCGAAGCACTTGCTAACAATCGGGGTGAGAGCGACAGGTCTCCAGTCGTTCAGGCATCTCACTTTGGCCTTTTTGGGAATGGGCACAATGGTTCACATAACAGCGACATCTACTGGAACACAATGTAGTAGTTCAGTAGCCATGGTTCACATGACGCTCGTCTGGCACAAGCGTCATGGCACAACTTTGGCTAACACTAGTATTTAGCATATAGCAGTGACATGTGGTACTTTTTTTGCCTTGAATATTCTTGAAAGGCAAAGAGTGACATGGTTTGTTTTTCGCCTTGAAAACAATGCATTCAGACAGTATGGCATACTGTATGAATGGGGAAACGTTTTTATTTTATTAGGACTCATAGAATCACAACATCCCCAACGAACTGAACACTTACTACGGCTGGTTCGAGACCAGCTCCAACCGCGGCAGCCAAGCGGAGCCCCCCGGGGCTGGCGGGTGTCTTCGCTGACATCTTTAACCTCTCCCTCTCCCAGGCTGTGGTCCCTGCAGGGTTCAAAATGTGAACCATTGTGCCCATTCCCAAAAAGGCCAAAGTGAGATGCCTGAACGACTGGAGACCTGTCGCTCTCACCCCGATTGTCAGCAAGTGCTTCAAGAAACTGGTGAGGGAATACATCAGCTCCTCGCTACCTGCCTCACTGGATCCGTGGCAGTATGCATACCGCAAAAACAGATCCACTGATGACGCTATTGCCATGGCTCTCCACACCGTCCTCTCGCACATGGACAACAAGCTGCTGAAGGACAAATATGTACGTATGCTGTTGGTGGACTACAGCTCAGCATTCAACACCATTGTCCCAGCAATACTTGACACAAAGCTCAGAGACCTAGGGCTACACCCAAGCATGTGTGACTGGATACAAGATTTCTTGTCCAACCGACATCAGGTGGTGAGAAGTGGCAGCATCACATCTGACCCCCTGACCCTCAACACTGGAGCACCCCAGGGATGCGTGCTGAGCCCTCTCCTCTACTCCTTGTACACGTATGACTGAACAGCCACACATGTCTCCAACACCATCATAAAGTACACGGACGACACGACAGTGATAGGCCGAATGGTCAACAACAACGAGTCTGACTATAGAGAGGAGATCAACTCACTGGCACTCTGGTGCCGGGAGAACAACCTCGCTCTTAACGTCGACAAGACCAAAGAACTGATCGTGGACTTCAGGAGGCCGCGGAGAGATCATGCGCCCATCCTCATCGACGTTTGCTGTAGTGGAAAGGGTCAGCGAGTTCAAGTTCCTCAGATTACACATCGAGGAGGACCTCAAATGGGAGACACACACCACACAACATGAAGAAAAAGGCTCAGCAGCGACTCTACTGGCTCCGCCGCCTGAAGTCTGACAATAGGCGGTACTGTCCAGCTGGTCGCGGAGCTTTTTTGCTCTTCTTGAACACGCCTGTGGATTATACCAGGGACAAAATGACTTGGATTTAGCTTTTTTTTGGATGTACTGTATAACGCACTGACTTTTTTGTCTTTTATTGTGCTTTTCTTTTTTTTTCTCTATAAGCACCTTAACGTCCATAAGTATATCATGCACAGTATACATTGCTGCTATGCTCAGGCACCTTCGTCATATTGTTTTATCTCAGGTACTAGTGTAAATATGTAGATAACTTTTTGGCCTTTTTGTTGTTCTCATGTTTGATCTCCTTCCCACTTGCCCCCCCCCCCACCCCTTTCTTCCTCCCCCTCTTCTTTTATGGAAATAACGTTGCGATGGGAACGATGTACTAAAACAAATTTCACCCACTTTTTTTACCTTGTAAACCTGTGATGTGACAATAAACCTGATTATGATTATGATTATGATCGTAGCACAGCTGAGAGGGAGACAGACAGTAGGACAGCTGAGAGAGAGTACAGTGTAGGAGAGACAGACAGTCATTTATCTGTCTTTACCATAAAAGGTCTAAGTGCCAGTCAGCAGCTAAGACTGTGTGTGTGTGTGTGTGTGTGTGTGTGTGTGTGTGTGTGTGTGTGTGTGTGTGTGTGTGTGTGTGTGTGTGTGTGTGTGTGTGTGTGTGTGTGTGTGTGTGTGTGTGTGTGTGTGTGTGTGTGTGTGTGTGTGTGTGTGTGTGCGTGCGTGCGTGCGTGCGTGCGTGCGTGCGTGCGTGCGTGCGTGCGTGCGTGCGTGCGTGCGTGCGTGCGTGCGTGCGTGCGTGCGTGCGAGTGTGGTGTGTGTGTGTGTGTAACCACTTCCCTGTACACTACAGGAAGAGAGAACCGTTGCAAACACTCCCCCGGCCTCGTTTAACATCATCATGTCAGCTTATCAATTCTAATGAAAAAACATACGTTTACATTACCAAAGCCAGTGTTAAAACTATTTTAGAACATGGGGAAACTAAGTATGTAGAGTTGGAGGGGGTACAGCATTGTGTTAAACAGAGGTGGTGTGTGTGTGTGTGTGTGTGTGTGTGTGTGTGTGTGTGTGTGTGTGTGTGTGTGTGTGTGTGTGTGTGTGTGTGTGTGTGTGTGTGTGTGTGTGTGTGTCAGTAGGCGGGGTGTATCCTGCACTATAAAACAAGCGGTAGTGCTTCCTGGTTCATGTCAGAGAGTCATTTTCACCTCCTTCTCTGCGTCTCCTCACTGAGTGTCCTCTCCTCTCCTCTCCACCTCTCCTCACTGACCCACACACTCCTAAACCTAGCAGGTGAGTTTTACACTACTTTAAAAGTACTTTAAAAACTCCTTTAAAGGGATATTTCACTTTTCTTTTAAATGGGTCATTTTATCGTCTACTCAGGCTTTTGTCAGCCCCCCAGACAGTTTTTAAGATGCTTGATTCAGTATTTAGATATTTGATATAAATGTTATCCCTTCCTATACAAACCCATTGTAACTTCAAACTCCATCTTAACCATGTTAGATTCATCTAAAACACCCGTGTGTATTTTTTCGATTACTTTTTTCATTTATTTTATTGAAATGTTTTATTGTTTACTTTTTCATTTTCCCCCAAAAATATAAAAAATACTAGAAAAGGTGCTCCTCGGAGCACAGGTCTCCGCCAGGTCAGGTACGTTATTGTGGCCTCCTGGTGGCGCTATAATAGGCCAATGTGAAAAGGGTGTCATTTCTTCTTAGGCCTTTCACGGCAATCGGACACTGCATTCATGATTTGAGGCATTTTGTTCCAAAAATGTGTTTTGCTAAATTAATCATAAGGGAGGAGAGGAGAGGAGAGGAGAGGAGAGGAAAGGAAAGGAAAGGAAAGGAAAGGAAAGGAAAGGAAAGGAGAGGAGAGGAGAGGAGAGGAGAGGAGAGAGATGGAAGAGGAGGAGAGGAGAGCAGAGCTGCATACATGATATGATCTATTTAAAGAGGCACCATGTAACTTTTTTTTAATGAATACAATAAAATGTTGTCCAATCTGTATGGTAGAGTATGTTAATACAATATAACTTATACAATCTGTATGGTAGAGTATGTTAATACAATATAACTTATACAATCTGTATGGTAGAGTATGTTAATACTATATAACTTATACAATCTGTATGGTAGAGTATGTTAATACAATATAACTTATACAATCTGTATGGTAGAGTATGTTAATACAATATAACTTATACAATCTGTATGGTAGAGTATGTTAATACAATATAACTTATACCAGGGGTCCCCACCAAAAATCTTGAAGGTCCACAAATACGTTTTTGAATAAGGCTAGGGTCCGCACATGCACGCGCGCGCAGCATATGCCCCCCCCCCTCGCGCGCACGCGATTTTTTTCGCGGATTTTGGCGGATTCGGGTACTTTCCCCCCCGTTTTTGTTACTTTATTTCGTTTTTTTTTTTTTTATTATTATTTTTTTTATTATAATTTTCCCAGGGTCCACAGAGAGGTGTCCCGCGGTCCGGTCATGGACCGCGGTCCGCCTGTTGAGGACCCCTGACTTATACAATCTGTATGGTAGAGTATGTTAATACAATATAATTTATACAATCTGTATGGTAGAGTATGTTAATACAATATAATTTATACAATCTGTATGGTAGAGTATGTTAATACAATATAATTTATACAATCTGTATGGTAGAGTATGTTAATACAATATAATTTATACAATCTGTATGGTAGAGTATGTTAATACAATATAACTTATACAATCTGTATGGTAGAGTATGTTAATACAATATAATTTATACAATCTGTATGGTAGAATATGTTAATACAATATAACTTATACAATCTGTATGGTAGAGTATGTTAATACAATATAATTTATACAATCTGTATGGTAGAATATGTTAATACAATATAATTTATACAATCTATGGTAGAATATGTTAATACAATATAATTTATACAATCTGTATGGTAGAATATGTTAATACAATATAATTTATACAATCTGTATGGTAGAATATGTTAATACAATATAACTTATACAATCTGTATGGTAGAGTATGTTAATACAATATAATTTATACAATCTGTATGGTAGAATATGTTAATACAATATAATTTATACAATCTGTATGGTAGAATATGTTAATACAATATAATTTATACAATCTATGGTAGAATATGTTAATACAATATAATTTATACAATCTGTATGGTAGAATATGTTAATACAATATAATTTATACAATCTGTATGGTAGAGTATGTTAATACAATGTTAATACTGCTCTTCTATTGAGACATTTAGATCGTGTCAAAGGTCATGTCTCACTTAGACACAGGATCTGACATGAATTGTGACCAGATGTGTCAGTATAGGAAATCAAAGGTTGTTTGTGTGGAGACCAAGCAAGTCGACTTGTCTGTCGCCATCTTGTTTTGACAGGGTGAAGTTCACCGCTGTGCATGTCGGCGCCATCTTGTTTTGACTAGGTGAAGTTAACGGTTGTGCGTGTGAGTAGATATGAAACATCCTCTGCTCTCATGAGAACAGAGGATGTGGTCACAAAGAACCACATGCCTTGCAAACAACACCTGCCTCTCTGCAACCACCATCTCTGCAGGCATGGATGCCGATTTATGTTGGGTGGGTAGGGTACTCAACAACAAGTCACACACACATCAACCAAGTTTTAACCCCTTAAAGGGATATTTCACTTTCAAAAAAACTTTGGGTCATTTTATCGTCTACTCAGGCTTTTGTGAACCCCCCAGACCGTTTTTAAGTTGCTTGGTTTAGTATTTAGATATTTGATAATCATTTTATCAGACACGCCCCCTTCCTATACAAACCCATTATAACTTCAAACTCCATTTGTAACATGTTAGTTTCATCAAAAACACCCGTCCTTGGTTCTGCTGACTCACCCCGCCCTCCTAATACGTGAGGGGGCCGTGTTTTTTTTATTACTTTTTTCATTTATTTTATTTTATTTTTTTATTGTATTTAATTTTTTTCATTTTCCAAACAAAATATTAAAAATAAATGAAAAAAGTTATCGAAAAAACACGGCCCCCTCGCGTATTAGGAGGGCAGGGTGAGTCACCAGAACCAAGGACGGGTGTTTTTGATGAATCTAACATGTTAAAAATTGAGTTTGAAGTTATAATGGGTTTGTATAGGAAGGGGGCGTGTCTGATAAAATGAATATCAAATATCTAAATACTGAATCAAGCAACTTAAAAACGGTCTGGGGGGCTCACAAAAGCCTGAGTAGACGATAAAATGACCAAAAGTTTTTTTGAAAGTGAAATATCCCTTTAATCAGAAATACCTGATGAATGTCAGGGTCCATTTGGTTCCATGTGTACACTCTCAGAGTTACAGACCTGTAAGGGTCCATTTGGTTCCATTAGTACACTCTCAGAGTTACAGACCTGTAAGGGTCCATTTGGTTCCATTAGTGCACTCTCAGAGTTACAGACCTGTAAGGGTCCATTTGGTTCCATTTGTACACTCTCAGAGTTACAGACCTGTAAGGGTCCATTTGGTTCCATTTGTACACTCTCAGAGTTACAGACCTGTAAGGGTCCATTTGGCTCAGATCAGATCCTACATCAGTGAAGGTGTGTCGACAGACAGACAGGCAGGCAGGCAGGCAGGCAGGCAGGCAGGCAGGCAGGCAGAGACAGACAGACAGACAGACAGACAGACGTCTACTTTGAGTAACTGAGGTTCCAGTATATTATTATAAGTGAACTTAACAGTTAATACAAGCAACTGTGTACCGATTTGCGTGATTTTTGGACAGAATCTGAAGCAGTAAGAGCAAAACATGTGTTTTACAAAACTCAGCCTCCTGGTGGCGCTCTAAAAGGCATATGTGAGAAATGCAGGTCAAATGTTTTTCCTTGGCCCCTAGGGAGTGTGCGTGCAAAGTTTCAGGCAGATCGGTGCAGTTATAGCTAAAAACGTGAATCGGCCTGTTATAGCGCCACCATGAGGCTGATTTTAGCCAATCAGGATGGAATATGGAAAATCAGACAGATCCGTGTTGATCACATGGCTATGGAGATACTGTGTACCGATTTGCATGTTTTTTGGACAAAATCTGTAGGAGTAATAGCAAAAAATGTGTTTAGCAAAAGTCGGCCTCATGGTGGCGCTATGACAGGCTGATCTGAGAAATGTGGGGCAGAGGTTCGGCTGTGGCATCCAGGGAGTGTGTGTGCGCAGTTTCCCAGCGACCGGGTCAACGGTGGTGGAGATTAGCTGGTCGCAGACAGAAGGACGGACACACGGACGGACGGACACACGGACGGACGGACAGGGGGCAAAACATACTCTCTCGCCATGCCTTTCGGCCTGGCGGAGACAATAACAACCTGTACACAGCAAAATAGTCAGTGTTAATTCAACTCTGTAGCTGAACAAAATAAATAGAACAAAAATAATCCATATAACTTAATACACAGGATTTAACAGTTTTACGAGAAAGTGCACTGCTCTACAAAAAGTGCTCCACACAAATACAATCAGCAGCATTAAGTAAAACGAATCAATTGAAAAGCTAGTTATTAATTGGAATACATGCAAGTAGTTTTAAAGAAGGGGGGGGGGGGGGGGCTACACTTACCAATCGCCAGATGCAGTCTGTGTCCAAAACACTGTAGCCTGGTCCACTGGTTCAGATCCATAGCCTTTATGACATTTGTTCCGTTGTCAGTAGTGATGCACGTCTGGTCCTCTTCTTTCAGGCCCCAGGTAGATAGACTCTCCTTAAGTCCAGCGGCAATGTTTTCTCCCGTATGGTCGTCAGGGAAGTACAAGGTTTGCAGGCAGCGACTCTTCAACTCAAAGTTGTCATTTATGAAGTGTACCGTGAGACTTAAGGCGTCTCCAGACCAAACAGACTACTTCAGACTACTTCAGACTGCAACAGACTGCAACAGACTCGTATTCGGTTGGCAAAAGTTGGCATTTAAGTCTGTCAGCCGACTGGCCATTCATGTGCTAATTTGACTTTTAGCCTGCCAGCGTTGCCAGGTCTGCTTATTATAAGCGACTTTGGGCTTGTTTCCCTGCAAAGCCACTTGGAAATAGGGATGTTCCCAGCGTTTTTTCTTCACTGACGTGCAGTGGTGTAAAGTAACTAGTACATTTACTCAAGTACTGTACTTAAGTACAATTTTGAGGTACTTTTACTTTACTGGAGTATTTCCAATTGTCTATACTTGTACTCCACAACAATTATTTTAAATGTTTAGTTACTAGTTACTTTGCAGATATAAATCATTATGAAACATACATTAACCACTTTAGCCCTATTTTATACCTATAAGCTATTTGAAAATAGCAGATCTACAAGCTCACAACGTGTTGCGATGCACGCGTTCTGAGCTTGTAGATCTGCTATTTTCAAACATTTTTGTACTTTTACTTTTGGTACTTTAAGTACATTTTTATACCAATACTTTGGTACTTTTACTCAAGTAAATGTTGAATTCCGGACTTTTACTTGTAACAGACTCAGAGTACATCTATTGCATTCAAGCCTGGAATTTCGTCATTTTAGGGGCAAGGCCACTTGGCCTTGGGTGTTGTAATTTTTTGGAGGGCACAAAGGCCAAATGCCAGGGCAGGAAGGCCATCCAAAAAAATAATAAATATTTTTAAGTCCAAAAATGATTTTTAAGTCCACGGCAATAATGCATTTAACTTGAAGGTTAAGGATGATTGTATTTTAATATATTATAAGAATAGTATAACTATCTGTGAAATATAACCCATTTATTTCACAAAATAATGTGTTGGCAAATGACCAATATTTAGTTATATAGGTCTCAATATGTCACATTCAGCCCTGGACTTCACTGACTGAAGTAGGGGTCACATTAATCATATTAGATTCACAGAATGTATTTTACCCACAAGTTATTTTCATTCAAATGAAATGTGAATGAACTTGCACTAATAATGACTTTAGTTGATTTTTCACTCTTTAAAATATAGTATTTCTTAATTAATAATTACAGCTTGTAGATTGGCTATTTTCACGATTTTAAATTGTTTTTAAATAATAATAAAAAAGGAACATACAAGATTTCCACCCGACAGCCATAATATATAGCCAATATGGTTCTGTATCAGTATATGAGTCCGTTTTTGCAGATTTCATTCTAATTGGCTACAATGCCTGAATATGAATTTCATGAGCCTGGGTAGGTCACCCTGGCTTGGCGGAGATATAGGCGGGTGCAGATATGGTTTGACCCCAAAAAAATTGGATCAAAAGGTTTCTCAATGGTTTATTGTAGTATCAGGTGTACTTAATAACATATCAAAAGTTTACCAAAATCGGACCACTAGAAATGTAAAATTTTCAAGATGGCCACCGCCAGTTCCTTAAAAGACCATTACTCCTCCATTATTTATCCTAGGCAAGTAATTTTGGTGTCTAACCCTATGTTTTGGTGATCTAGGAATCCAATTAGCTTATATAAATTATAGTGAAGTGATTATAAGTACAATTATGTATTGATAAGTACAATTATGTATTAAAAAATTGGTTATAAGGGTATTTATGTAAAGAATTAAGAAACTTGTCGTGACATAATGCCCAGCATTGGTGATTTTACTTATAATTCAAATTCTGTTGAAGCTTTCAACAATTTATTTTGGGAATAAATGCATTATTACTGCGTGGTACTGTGAAATTAGTCAAAACAGGGCCGCTGCGTGAAGGCTCAGTACCGCTAAACCCTATTTTTTTTTAAACTTTTTTCTTTCATGCTTTTGTATTTTACTTAGAAGTTCTGCCCGCTACGCGGGCAGAATTCTAGTACCCTCCCTAACCCCCCCAAAGAAAATGTCGTTTGGGGGTACAAAATCATGGGATAAAAAAATAAAAAAATAAAAAGTACTGTACTGTACTGTACTGTACTGTACTGTACTGTACTGTACTGTACTGTACTGTACTGTACGGTCTGTACTGTACTGTACTGTACTGTACTGTACTGTACTGTACGGTCTCTACTGTACTGTACTGTACGGTCTGTACTGTACTGTACGGTCTCTACTGTACTGTACTGTACTGTACGGTCTGTACTGTACTGTACTGTACTGTACGGTCTGTACTGTACTGTACTGTACTGTACTGTACTGTACGGTCTGTACTGTACTGTACTGTACGGTCTGTACTGTACGTACTGTACTGTACTGTACTGTACTGTACTGTACTGTACTGTCTGTACTGTACTGTACGGTCTGTACTGTACTGTACGTACTGTACTGTACTGTACTGTACTGTACTGTACTGTACTGTACTGTACGGTCTGTACTGTACTGTACTGTACGGTCTGTACTGTACTGTACTGTACTGTACAAAGCGCAAAACGAAAGCGAAACCTAACTGCAGCATGCAAACCGAAAGCGAAACCTAACTGCATCATGCAAACCAAAAGCGAAACCTAACATGCAACTGACACCGGTGACTGATTTTTTTCCCGCTTTCAGCCAGTCTGCGGATTGTAGTATAGATATTGTTTTTGTATTTTTCTCACAATTCAGTCCGTATTGTCTGCTACTACACCGTTATGTTTGGCAAGCAGTTTTGCAATTACAGTAGACCATATGCAGGAGGCTTTCTGGGGCAGCAGTTTTATTGGTCATAACTGGCACAAAGTGATTGTCCTCCAATCTCCATCCCCAATCCACCGGATTCATGTCACTCTCCATTTCAGTCCACACCATGATCTGGTAATAAACTCTTTGGCAGTGATATTTAGTCAAGGACTCTGTTGGAGGGAGATGTTCTGGGTTGACAAATGATTTGGCAGACACAATTTTCTTGCTAAGAAGTTTGTAGCGCAAAGATGAAAGTGAATCTGTATTCTTGCCACCAAACATAACTGCCATTGCCTTGCTCCCAAGGTCCTCTACCACATTTTTTGCTTGATTTGGGAGCAGATTTGGGAGCAGAAACCCATTCACCATATTGGTGTATGGTAAAGTCAGCATAGGACTGTGCAATGACACCATAACTGTCACCCATTTTCCATGGCAAGCGATGAATCAGGGAGCCACCATCAAGGACATACTGTTCAGTTGGTGGGATAGAATCCAGTATAGTTTTCTTTGATTCCTCGCTTGACAGTTCAGTCACTGCCTGAGCTAGTTGGGGTTTGTCAGCCTTACGGAATATTTATTTGGCTTCAAACAGGGCTGCAGGGAATGGGCTGAGCTCATAGGTCATTACATCTTCCAGTGAAAGGTCTCCGGTTTTTGACATAATCAGAAATCGTTGGAACAACAGACCAGGATCAATGGTTCGGTCTTTGGTAACTTTGATGCTAGACTCATCTGCAAGGGTTTTTGCCCGGTCTTTGCGTTTGAATGAGATCCCAAAAATGGGCTTTCCAACATTTTTTTCAATGAACTCATTCCCAACAGTCTCAAACTCATGAATATTCACGTCTTCTTTGGCGACTACACCAGTCACAATGTTTCTCAGAGATGGGTCTAGAGAGAATGGTTTAAAAGTGCCACGTTTTTCTTTGATCTTTTCCTGGTCAGCGTGATCTCGTTTCATCCTGGAATCTGTGGATTCTCTGTGTTGCTCACTGGTCGTGTAGATGAGATCATTGAATTCCTGCATGGCATTGTTGTACTAGTTAACTTGAAATGGGAGACCATTTCAAAGGGTTTTAATAGAGTCACAAACTAAATATTGGAATTCACAATTATCTAATTGTATCTCTGCAATTTGGACAAGTCCAATGGATTCCTAGGCCCCAAAAACATACGGTTAGACACAAAAAGTACTTGTCTAGGATAAATAATGAAGGAGTTAGGCTGTTTTAATGATTTTTTGGGCATCGTGGACGCCATCTTGAAAATAACACCTTTCCAGTGATCAAACTTTGGTAGACTTTTAGTATGTTATTCAGGACACCACATACTACAGAAAACAGTTGAGAAACCTTTTGTTCCAATTTTTTTGGGGTAAGGTGCTTTTTTTTCATATATGCACCCGCCTAATATGCCCTGTAGCGCACACTCCGCACAGCAGCAGCAGGTGAAAGCAATTCACTTAAACGAGGGTTGTGTTGCACACCAAAAAACGGACTAAAACTGTCACATTCTAGCTGCTGAAATAAACTTCCCATTTAGATCATTGTTGACAAATGAACAGGGGACTGGTGTCTAAAAAAAAAACGTATTGACAGGAAAATCGCGCATTGATACTTTTACTCAAGTAAAACATTTGAGTACTTTTTCCACCACTGCTGACGTGTACACAACATTTTTGAAAACTAATTTACACACCTGCTCCCAATAAATTACATCACCACAGCGCAAAAGTAGGTCAAATCAATCAATCTCTCTCTCTCTGGGAGCAACAACGAGAAACAGTGAATGTAGGTTTTCATAGACATGGTCGCTTGTTTCTCTCACATAATCTGGCAACACCGACAGCCCTCTGTTGTCACTGCCACTGCTCTACCAGTCGGCTAAAAAGCTGAACATGTTCGGTCGGCTCTGGGTCGGCCGAAAAGGTCCCGACGGACCCCCCGACGGACCCCTAACCGACTGGACGACACTTCCCGACGCCAAGTCGGCCCAAAATCAGGCCGACTAGGATTGGTCTGGAGTTACCTTTAGGTATGGCTCGGTCGTCCTGCTTGACCACAGATCGGTGGTTGTAGCGTAGTAGTCCACGGTGTTAAGCCTCGACACCTTTTCTACACTCCGTTTTACACCTCAGTGAAGTTAGCACCCCATATGATGAAAACTTGAATAAAAATTGTGTCATTCTTTAGTGCTGGATTTGTGCTGAATTGTGCCGTACATTTTAGAATTTGTGCTGGTATCATTTTTGAGATATTTTAAGTTATATGGTTATGAGCTTTGCTGAGCATTGCACCCCACACTTTTTGGCTCCAAATTGACCAAAAAATGTCTCATTCTTTAGTGCTCATTGAGCTCTAATTTGTGCTGTTGAAATTAACAATTGTGCTTTTTTAATATTTTTTATATCAATATTTATATGGTTATAAGCTTTGCTGAGAGTTGCACCCCACACTTTTCCGTTTACAGGTCAGGAATAGCTACTTGACTGAAGTATGTGCGAGATGGTAATGCGTATCTTCGATCCAGTGTTTGGATTAGCTTTTGAAATCCCTCTTTGGTCACCGTATTAATGGACACCATATCTTTGGCGAGGTAGTATGTTACGGCGTTCGTTATTTCACGGTGCCTACGTGAGCTCTTTTCATATGGAGTAACAGTTGAAAATGAATCTTTCAGAGTTGTCTGTGTACTAGACTGGGCCAGAACATCATCAGTACTACTACCAGTACTTTGACCTGCCTTGACCATACACTCGTCGTATAGGTGCTTGTGATGTTTTTTCAAGTGTTGACGAAGGTTTGTGGTGTTGCCTCGGGATGTGGCGACTGTACCACGACAGGTCTTGCACAAAACTTTCTTTTGTTGCACATCTGTAATCTCAAACCCAAAATAATCCCATGTCACCGAAGTGCATGATCTTTTCGGGACTAAATTGTGCGGAGTTTCTTCTGGTTCGGGCTCTGCCGCGGACGCCATGCTGCTAGCTAACTGACTAGCATGCTATGAGCTTCAACGCACAGTCACACACTAGTTGCACAGTGTCAGTGTTGCCAATTTTGCGAGAGAAATAAGCAACAAGGTCTATGAAAACAAGCTCAAAAGAAGCAACTAGGCTATTTGAAAATAGCCGATCTACAAGCTCACAATGCGTCGCGATATGACGCATTGTGAGCTTGTAGATCTGCTATTTTCTTTTTAATCTTGAAAAAAACTTGTAATATTTTTAAAACATTTTAACAACACAAATCTTGTATGGGGGTCCCTGGCACAAATGCATATTAATCTGGGGTCCCTTGACATGCAAATGTACACTGGTTTAAACAACATTAATAAGCAACTACACTTTAGTAACAAGCCAAAAAAATTAACGCGACCCGCAGCTATCAATATTTACAAGAAACTTTACAGAAAAACAAGCCCAAAGTCGCTTATAATAAGCCGATATGGCAACACTGGTTGACGTAAAGGATATGCATGCACTGTAAAAAAAATAAAGTTGAGAAAACTTAAAATGTTAAGGCAACAAACTTCAGCAAACTTTTAAGTTAGACAATCAAACATAAACTTTTAAGTTTTGCATGAGTTTGTTCAACTTTCAATTCTCAGTTGTCCTAACTTATAATTTTATATTGTATCAACTTTGAACCCTTACTTATGTAACTCAAACTTTTAAGTTTTGCTTTAGTTTGTTCAACTTTCAATTCTAAGTTTTCTTAACTCAACTCTCAGTTGTCCTAACTTATAATTTTATATTGTATCAACTTTGAACCCTTACTTATGTAACTCAAACTTTTAAGTTTTGCTTTAGTTTGTTCAACTTTCTATTCTCAGTTTTCTTAACTCAACTCTAAGTTGCCCTAACTTATCATTTTATATTGTATCAACTTAACATTATACCATCTGTCAACTTTAATAATAACAATAATGATGATGATGATAATAATAATGCAATCCAAGTTTGAATCATTTAAATCTGTCAATAGTACACTTTAGTGGAACAATTTAGAGTAAATTAAAATTGCACTGCAACAGTTAGGACCAATACCTCAAAATAAATTATTACAAATGCAACATGTACATTCAAACCTTTTTTTTATTATCAAAAAACATCCTCATGTCCAATTAAATGGGAATACTAGTTCTGTATGCAATTTATCACCCACTTCGATCTCCCAAAATGTTACCTCATTGCATTTGGTGTTCAATATGTGATGCATGCTAGTATATAGGGGTGTCACAATACTTCAAATCCTCATCGATGTGAATGTTTTTTTGATATCGGTCTAATCCTAGTGGTTTTCTAGGTAACCCTTCTGCTGTTGTGAAACCTTCTGGTATATGTGGCTCTTCTATAACTGCAGTGTGCTCTCTTCACATCAAACAGAAGTTGCCATTCAAGTTTTGTATAGAAATTAGATTTTAAGGTCACAAATTATATTGAATAATTTTGATCGATGATTGATTTTCTTATCGATTTCAGTCGAGTTTTGTGTCACCCCCACTAGTTTTGAACTAAGACGTACAGTTAAGGATCTCAGCAGAGCAAAACTATTAATATAACAAAAACGTCTAACATGGCTTCTTCTCAAACTTATCAGCAAATTATTTAGTGCAAAGTGTGTATCAAAATATAATCCAGTGGTATGACATCAACTTACACACAAATCTTAATATAAGCCACATGGTTGATACAGTGCAGGATAACAGTAAGAACATGCAGAACCGTCAATCTAATACATCTATAACAATAACAAGGCTACATAGGTCCAGAACTTTCATTGTAAAGATTACCAGCAAATGCATGTGTCATCATATCATCAATGTACGCATACTCACTAAGGTGCAGGATAAATCTAAGGGAGCATCCATGCATATCTGAGCCTGATAGATGGTTAGGTATAGGGAGACAAAAAATAAAATAAAAAGTTTGAGACAAAAAATAAAATAGAAGCAGTTAGAGGTAGAAAATAGTTTGTGAGTAGCCCATAGCATAGTGTTGGCTGGACATGGGGCAACTTTTAGAGGTCTGAATTTGAGTAAGAAAGAGAGAATATCTTAGAATAAGGGGAGGAGTAGTAGTTAGCCAAGTTAGGATGACAGACTGAGAGAGCAGGGAAGATGGGGAGAAAGAAAGGAGATAACAGAGAAAAGGGGGAGAGAAGAGAGATAACTTGAGATAGAGAACAGAAAAAGCAGAGAGATAATTGAGTACCATCCATTAAACGTGCTGGATTCACTGAAGTAGTTTGTTTTGTAAGGATCTGACCCTTGCTGAGAGATCAGTTTCAAGTCCCATGAAAACCTTCTGAATTGTTTCAAATGTGTACCTCAGCTGTTTTGGGTACTGGAGGTTTAGAGCATAGATCAGCCCAAAGAGGTAAGCCACCGCCGTTGGTAGGTCAGGGAGGTCTTGAAGGACAATGTGTTCTTCAACGATAACAGCAACGTTCTGGACTCTGGGCGAAGGAGCTGAACTATCATCCTCCAACACGGTTAGGATACCCACAATGATGCCCTGTGTCTGCTCCTCCTCTGGGTCAGTTTCCTTGTGATGACAAACAGGAAATGGTCAACACATCAACTGCAAGCTATTTGTCATTAAAATGCTATGGCTCACACAAAGCTATTACTCTAAAATGATTCAAAATATTGCATAAACAATCATTTCCCATTGTATGTGTTTGACATATTAAACATTTTTATCTACACCAAAAATGCACCCCCATATTATACAGTATATAATGACACCAATTACACCAGAACGAGGACAGTGGGGAAAAAGTCAAAATCAAGTACAGCATAAATAAAATCAAATAAGAGTTTTTTATTAATGTTTAGGCGATGTATACACGATGTTTAGGCGATGTTTACACGATGTTTACACGATGTTTAGGCGATGTATACACGATGTTTAGGCGATGTTTACACAATGTTTAGGCGATGTTTACACGATGTTTAGGCGATGTATACACGATGTTTAGGCGATGTATACACGATGTTTAGGCGATGTTTACATGATGTTTACACGATGTTTAGGCGATGTTTACACGATGTTTAGGCGATGTTCACACAATGTTTACACAATGTTTACACAATGTTTACACGATGTTTAGGCGATGTATACACGATGTTTAGGCGATGTTTACACGATACACGATGTTTAGGCGATGTATACACGATGTTTAGGCAATGTTTACACAATGTTTACACGATGTTTAGGTGATGTTTACACGATGTTTAGGCGATGTTCACACGATGTTTACACGATGTTTAGGCGATGTTCACACGATGTTTAGGCGATGTTCACACGATGTTTAGGTGATGTATACACGATGTTTACACGATGTTTAGGCGATGTTCACACGATGTTTACACGATGTTCACACGATGTTTAGGCGATGTATACACGATGTTTAGGCGATGTTCACACGATGTTTAGGCGATGTATACACGATGTTTACACGATGTTTAGGCGATGTATACACGATGTTTAGGCGATGTATACACGATGTTTAGGCGATGTACACACGATGTTTAGGCGATGTTCACACGATGTTTACACGATGTTTATCCGATGTATACACGATGTTTAGGCGATGTACACACGATGTTTACACGATGTTTACACGATGTTTAGGCGATGTATACACGATGTTTAGGCGATGTACACACGATGTTTACACGATGTTTAGGCGATGTATACACGATGTTTAGGGGATGTATACACGATGTTTAGGCGATGTTCACACGATGTTTAGGCGATGTATACACGATGTTTACACGATGTTTAGGCGATGTATACACGATGTTTAGGCGATGTTCACACGATGTTCACACGATGTTTAGGCGATGTTCACACGATGTTTACACGATGTTTAGGCGATGTTCACACGATGTTTAGGCGATGTATACACGATGTTTAGGCGATGTATACACGATGTTTAGGCGATGTTTACACGATGTTTACACGATGTTTACACGATGTTTACACGATGTTTAGGCGATGTTCACACGATGTTTAGGCGATGTTCACACGATGTTTACACGATGTTTAGGCGATGTTCACACGATGTTTAGGCGATGTATACACGATGTTTAGGCGATGTTCACACGATGTTCACACGATGTTTAGGCGATGTTCACACGATGTTTAGGCGATGTTCACACGATGTTTACACGATGTTTAGGCGATGTATACACGATGTTTAGGCGATGTTCACACGATGTTTACACGATGTTCACACGATGTTTAGGGGATGTATACACGATGTTTAGGCGATGTTCACACGATGTTTAGGCGATGTATACACGATGTTTAGGCGATGTATACACGATGTTTAGGGGATGTATACACGATGTTTAGGCGATGTTCACACGATGTTTACACGATGTTTAGGCGATGTATACACGATGTTTAGGCGATGTTCACACGATGTTTACACGATGTTTAGGCGATGTTCACACGATGTTTAGGCGATGTTCACACGATGTTTAGGCGATGTATACACGATGTTTAGGGGATGTATACACGATGTTTAGGCGATGTTCACACGATGTTTACACGATGTTTAGGCGATGTTTACACGATGTTTAGGCGTGTATACACGATGTTTAGGCGATGTTCACACGATGTTTAGGCGATGTTCACACGATGTTTACACGATGTTTAGGCGATGTATACACGATGTTTAGGCGATGTTCACACGATGTTTACACGATGTTCACACGATGTTTACACGATGTTTAGGCGATGTATACACGATGTTTAGGCGATGTTCACACGATGTTTAGGCGATGGGTGTATTTTATTAATATGTTTAATAAAAGTATAATAAGCCACTCACAAGACAGGTCCTGAACAGATGCAAGGGAAGGTCTCGGAGATACAAGGGAAGTCCCTTCAAGGCCGCAGTCTGCCGATGTGTTGTGATGTTAGATGTCTGGAACACACACACACACACACACACACACACACACACACACACACACACACACACACACACACACACACACACACGTAAATTGCATGTAGAAAGCTCTGAGCAAATATGAAAACATGCTGCCCATGGGGAACTGATGACAATTGATGAACAATTTGGGTTAAACCTATTGAGTACACACCTTAAAAGGAATATCAGCAGATTATACTACTGTATAGTAAGATGTAATGTTGTTGTTTTCTTCTGCATTCAAGGACCTATTTTGTAGTTTTATAATTTATGTCCATAATGTCTAGAGAAATGGTATTACGTCTGAAATTTACCTCATTATCCAGCATTTCCAGCAGTCGATCCATCTCAGGTGGAAAAGCTGTGCTTCTGGCCCGATACATTCTAAGGAGCCCTGGAGTGTGCTGACTAATGGCTGCTCTGAAGTCATCCATTAGGTTCTTGTTGGTGATCCGATGAAACTCTTCCATGATCTGTTGAAAACATTTAGAACCACTTTAAATCTTCAATACAAAGTCAAACACAACATCCCAATATGCATAACAGATGTAAGACTAGAGATTCTTATTTTTCAAAGATTAAATCAGTAACACAACATAACATTCTTTGCTCAGCTGCTTACCTCTGACTGGGAAAACAGAGCAGGCCACCGCTCCTGAACCTCTGACACCATGGGCTGCATCTCCACTATCTCCCTGCGCCTCAGGGAGAAAGTCAGTTCCATCTGTCGCTTTATGAGTGCAACATTTTTATTCTTCTTCTTAAACTCCTCAACCATGGCCAGTCTTTCGTCCTCCAGCGAGTCATCAGTATGGTTATCTGGATGGTCAGGGACATGGTTTATCTCCCCTCTCTTTGGTCTCTTCAAGGAAGGACCTGCACCATCACCTTCTTTGCTCCTTCTTTTGCGGTTAATGCTGACCTCAGCACAGCCTGCCTTACGTAGCTTGGACCTGTAATTCAAAAATTTGTTTTTTAAGCTTAATATCCATGCGTCATACCCTGTTTCACCACTTGGTTCTCGTAGGCAGGGGTGTTTAGTGATGAGAGCAGAAGCAATAGACTCAGTCTGGTCTAGTGAAGGATAGGCTTTTACTTCAAACACTGCTTTTGCAATTTTGTCCAGAATGTCAATCAACATATCTCTTGTCAGGATGATAGCTTTCTTGGTCTTCTCATATGCCTCATTGCCTTTGCGTAACTTCAATTCCACATCATAGGAGAAGTCTGGAATGGGGAAAGGGGAAGGCCACTCGGACACACTTCGCATAAAATTCCTGATAAAAGCTGAGGGACTCTGGGGTGACTCTGTGGAGGGCAAACTGGCTGTGTCCAGGGAAGACGAAGAGTCTGATTCTTGCAGGGCAACTTGTACCGGTGGCTCATCCCAAAGAATGTGCAAGATGACACGTTCAGGTGGCAATTCTTGGATATCAAACAGATTACAGGGAATGTTATTAAAGGCTGGGTCCTCAAACTGTAGTGTAAAGCTTCCTTGAAGTTGAAGTTTTTCACGAAGAATGCCTTGCAAATCTTCAACTGATTCAGGTACTTGAGGAAGCACCACTTTACGTGACATTTTTGGTGAGATTTTCACCAGCAGTAATAAACCCTGTGTTAGATGAGAAAAAAGGGGAAAAGAAGACAATTTCCAGAAGATAAAATTAATAAACAAGGCAGTAAGGAGTTTCAGTGAGTCTGCAGGAATAAAGATCTTTTTAAAAATAAATATTAAATAAATGTACAACCATTTTTTAAACAAATCATGTGGTAAGATTTCTGTTGATGTTATCAAATGGGGGTCCACAGGGAGGCCATATTATTATGTCCTGGTACAGTCAGCTCCACAAATATTAGTGGACCCACAGAGACTAGATTTTGTCAGTACTACCTGCAATAAGTCAGAAATGTGCTTCTTCATATACTATTTTAAATGATTAAGTGGTCGTGGTTTAACAGTTTGGAAGAGCATTTAAATATAAGCATCTGATTTGAATGGAAGAAAGAAAATATATGTTTTTCCTATGAAGTGTAATCCATTATCAATTACTTACCATTGTGTGTCCCTTCAATGGAGAAGGCACGCTTTTGGAGTCACCAGCACCTTCCCTCCCACGTGTATGCAGTCAATGGATGATAGCTGTTGAGAGCCTCAGGATCCAGAATCTTGGTGTCTGCATAGATGCTCTCCACAAGCTCATAGGACCTAAAATGTTCCAGGAACCAAGAAGTGAGCTTTTTGCCAACAAAGGCCACTTGTACAGGGTTAACTACTATGGTTACTATTTTGTAGAATTCTGGGGGCCCACAAAAGTGTCCAGCTGACATAATCATGATCTTTGCATATTGGGTACCATGCAAACAAACGTCTTTAGAGAGGGACACAGTTTTAAGGTGTGGATACTGAAAAGACTTTGGCTATCAAAATGGCATCCCATCATCTCCTGATGTTTTGAGGACAGTGTGAGAAGAATATTCTTAAAGTTGTGAACATCATGCACAGTCTTCTTAAGACTCTTCTTCTTGACTCAAACCTCAAAGTTCCACCAAAGGACCAAAGCAGTGTATAAGATAAGGATATATTAAGGGTTAGGATGTTCAACAAAGTGGTGCTTTGGGCGCAAGCTAAAATCAGGAAAAGTGTCTATGAGTAGCCTTCTGTGATCAGACAACTTGACCTCCAAGTAGTTCAATATTTTCTCAGATAAAACAGGTGACACAACAATCTCAACAATTTCTTTGAGGTCCATCAATATCTCCCATGCAGGTTCTTGTTCCTGTATGCTATTTCAAATTAAAAGAGGGAGGAATCGTATCAGCGTCCAATTTTCATGGCCATTGCCACCATAAAGTGCCCTTTTTTTAACTTGCTTTAGAAATGGCCTTTAGTTTATTCACCTTCTCTGCGTGACCTTCTCTGAGGGAGATCTTGAAGGACGATGTGTTCTTCAATGATAACAGCAACGTTCTGGACTCTGGGCAAAAGAGCTGAATCATCGCCACAATGATGCCCTGTGTCTGCTCCTCCTCGGTTTCCTTGTGATGACAAACAGGAAATGGTCAACAAATCAACTGCAAGCTATTTCTCATTAAAATGCTATGGCTCACACAAAGCTATTCTAAAATTATTTCAACTATTGCAAAACAAGAATTTCCCATCGTATGTGTTTGACATATTTAACATTTCCATCTCCACCAAAAATGCACCCCCCATATTATACAGTATATGACACCAATTACACCAGAACGAGAACATTGGGGGAAAAATCTAAATCAAGTACAGCATAAATAAAATCAAAGAAACATGGAGTCTATGTTTAATAAAAGTATAATAAGCCACTCACAAGACAGGTCCTGAACAGCTTCTGATGACAGTCTCTGGGATACAAGGGATGTCTGGAACACACACACACACACACACACACACACAAAATAATAAATAAAATAAAGCAAAGGAAAAAAGTTATTGAAAGGACACGACCCCCTCACGCATTAGAAGGACAATAACAGTCACCAGAATCAAGGAAGGGTGTTTTCAATGAAAAATTGAGTTTGAAGTTACAATGGGTTTGTAGAGGGGGGGTGTCTGATCAAATGAATATCAAATATCTAAATACTGAATCAAGCAACTTAAAAACTGTCTGGGGTTCTATCAAAAGCCAGAGTACACATTAAAATTACCCCAAACATGTTTGAAAGTGAAAAAATCCCCTTTTCACCCTCCCTTTTTGTACAGACCTATCCTTTTAAGTTTTAGCAGTACCAAAACTAGTCTGGAAGTACAATTGGGGAAACTGTTACCTTAATGAGCGGACTAGGAAATACAATATTGGCTAAATATCAAATATGAATTCAACATTTCATTTTTTTTAGGTTAGCACCTCCTCTTGAAACAGATACTTTAAGAATTCAACCCCCATATGATGCTAGACAGTAAATTCCTTTACATAATTTATCCATGTGTAACCAAATGGACCCTTACAGGAACATTTGGTTCCATTTGTACACTCTAAGGGTTAAATTAACACTGATGATCTTAAATTAACACTCAGGATTAGTGTTACATATCACATTCTTAATGTTAACTGATGATGTACAATGCATGATTATTAATTGACTTCAGTGTTGCATCTATATGGTGAAACGGTATTTATGCTCCATGTTGAGCTGAAAATAGCCGATCTACAAGCTAAAGTTATAACTTTGTGGATGATCATGTGCCACAAGTGAGCTTGAAGGTCGTCTATTTTCGGCTCGCGACACCACCATACGACGAAGTATAAACCACGCTTGCTATAATTCACATTATATTCCAGTCAGTCATATGACGTTGGTTTGCCTGCGTCACGACCGTCATGGATGAACTTCAACCTGGTGTTTGTTCTTTCTCCATTACAACCCGTACATCTACATAAACGTTCAAATTTCAAATATAAAGTGCTTAACTCATGGCCACGGATGTTACAATTGTGTATGGGTCCTCAAAAGTACCTGTATCTTCCGTATTGTTCAATCAACATACATTTAATCCAATCGGTGGCCATTTTCTCACAGAGTTATAATGTATTAGAGTGCAATACATCTCCCAACCGATAGGGTCACATAGTTGAAAGCATGGCAAAAAAAACGGAGAAATTGGCCACCGATCGGATTAAAATGCTTTTTATTGAACAATATGTAATATACGGGTACTTCTGAGAACCCGTAGATAATTGTAACATCCGTGGCCATGGGGTAATCACTTTATATTTGAAATATGAATGGTTATGTAGATGTACAGGTTGTACATGGAGAAATTGCAAACACCAGGTTGAAGTACATCCATTCATGACAAATCATGTATCACGGCTAATCGATCCGTGCAAAAGTGCACAACAAAATCCAACGCATGCATGGTTTTTATTCCATGATACATACAGGTCTAAATCAAACCAAATGTGTCTATTTTGGACATTTTCAGTTAAATTAAGACTGATAATAGTAGTACAGTGTCCATGTCCATATGGATCAGTTGAAAAACGCATTGAGATGCAGACAGACAGTTTGCTCAATGTTACAGGATTATAGGATTGTCTCTTTACCATAGAAGATTATTACAGTTACATTTGAGCATAAATCGACATAAAACGTTATTTTTCACTGAACCTGGTGCACTGTTTGTCTCCACCGTGGCCTCTCTGTCATGTTGTCCGCTCTGTGGTGTGTGTGTTTGGGGAGAGAGTGTGGGGACTAGCCTGCATCATTCATCTCTCTTTAACTGTCGGTAATGCCTGCCTAACTTATTAATGTATTTATCACACCATAAATAGTGACACCATTTTTTAACTTAAATGAAAAGTAGGTTCAAACTTACAGTGAAAGGGATTCAGCTGCTCCAGACAGAGATGTGCATTCAGCTCCAGAGAATAAAATGCAGAATGTGGGCGGAGTTCTTCAATTAACAGAAAGTTGGTATTTGCGCCTTTTTTCAACAAGGACTCATGAGTTAGCAGAACATTTTCTCCTTGTACTGACTCCAAACTGAAACAAGTTACTTTGTAAAACTCACAAAGTGATGTTGCAACATACAACTGGTTAGGTTTGTTGGTCTGACTTAAGTTTTTGCCTCAATGTTAATAATTTATAGTTTAATGTCTTAACAACTTAAAATGACATTTTAGGCCAACATTTTTAAGTTGGTTTTTTTACGGTGTGCAAGCAGACACATTGAAACACTTCTGATTGGTTAGAATAGAGAGCACAGTACTTGTGATTGGTTAGCACGACTGGCACTCAGACGGCAATAAGAGTTGCTGCAGTGTCGCAAACATTGGAGTAGACTCGTTCCGGCTGATTAGTATGAAAAAATGAAATAAAAATAATATTGCGGCCTTTGCGATTCGCTAATCGCGTGGTTTCAAATCGCGATTTCGGTTTGAAAACGATTAATCGTTCAGCCTTAAGCACCACCCACCTGTCCTAGTCCCTCCTCCTCCTCATGCCCACACCTGTTGTGTTATGATAATGAGGGGGAGGGTATGTTTTTACTATGTCACTAAAGGGCTGTTTTTCTATTGGCACGTTTGATCCTCAAGGTTTCAGCCTCCAGGAAGAAACTCAAAGTAGTCAGAGAAGACATAAAACACCATAAAACACCACCAAGGGGCTTAATGAAGTTCTATCAACCTCATAGACACATGAAAAACAGAAAAAGTGCAAAAACATGGCACCAGCTCTTTAAAGTACCAAAAGTAGAAAGTACTCATAATGCAGAATATGTCCCATTTCACAGGTTGAAAATTGGAAATACTCCAGTAAAGTAAAGTACAGTACTTGAGTAAATGTATTTAGTTACCACTGGCACTCAGCAATGTGTTGAAGTGTTGCTGAGCAAGACACTTAACCCTTACTAAAGATGGTGCCCAGATTTCCCTAGTGCCCACCTTCCCTGTATTCTTTTATAAAGCACTTTGAACGGCCTTGTTGTTAAAATATGTTGTTTTAACCTTTTGTCTACTGTGTGTGTGTGTGTGTGTGTGTGTGTGTGTGTGTGTGTGTGTGTGTGTGTGTGTGTGTGTGTGTGTGTGTGTGTGTGTGTGTGTGTGTGTGCAGGCTGGAATCATCAGAAACAGCTCCTTGTTTGTCACTTCTCTCGTCTCTCCTCAACCATAGAGTCTTCTACTTGAGTAGGTGAGTTTATACTAATCAATAATATCATGGATGAAGCTTAAAATATTTACTGATTAATAACATCCTACTGTACTATTATACATCTTTCTATCCTACTTCCTAGTACAGTAACCTACTGTCCTATTGTCATATAAGGCACCATTAGTTTAGTGCAATTTCACAATGTGGAAAACTCTGTGGTTGACCGGAGACCCTTATTTATACTGTCTATTCCCTGGTGTTAGGTAGGACACCTAGCAGGTTGACAAGTAGCCTTTCCTGAAGCTCCTACCTATATACAACTTATTATTATAACTTAAAGGTTATTACAGTGTAGTGACGGATAGAGAAGTGAGCGGCTGCAGATGTTTTTAGTGGATCAGTAATGTCAGGTAGGCCTACTATACACTCTAGGACGTGAAGTACGTGCGCCCAATATCTCCCCTGCCTAGTGGGGATTCCCTCTTGGCTCCCATGCAGAAGACCCAGGTTCAAATCCCGGGTCTTACAGTTGTAATTAACCACTTGAATTCTATTCAGGGGCTAACAGTGAACATCTGATCTACAAGCTCACAACGTGTCACAAGTAACGTTATCCTGCATGTTGTGAGCTTGTAGATCGGCCATTTTCGGTTATTTGGTGTACAGAGAAAACAGGAAAGGGCCAATTATAGAGCCCTGGGGAACTACTAAACTACTCAACTAAGTAGGTTTAAGTTGTTTTGTTCGGCATAAAATAGACTAAATATACAGTCTATTAGAGACACACATTTAATAACAAAGTCTCTATTGCATATTAAAAGATTTTTAAACAATTTAAATGCACATTCTTCATGTTAAGCTGGTCTGCACCTTTGGTTCAGGAGAGTCACCACATTGTGAAATTGCACTAAACTAATACGGGAGTGAATTGTGGAGGCATCAGGCACCTAAATGTGACTCAACAGTGACATCTACTGGCACACATTGCATAGACATGTAACGTTGTGTAAAATAGGTCAAAACTAAAGTAAATCTGTACTTTTCTCAAGGAGCAACAACAATAATGGAGTATTGTTCCATGAAGTCATGGATGTGGATTTATTTCAACATTCTCCTGGTCATATGGAGCAGCTGTTACAACACATCTGTGACAGGTAACGTTATATACAACTTATTATTACAACTTAAAGGTTATTACAGTGGAGTGACGGATAGAGAAGGAGCGGCTGTAGATGTTTTTAGTGGATAATGTCAGGTAGAACAACTACTATACACTGTAGGACTAGTAAAGTGGTCTATTCTAAACTATACTATACACTGTACTGACTGTAGGACTAGTAAAGTGGTCCAGGAGTCATACATCGTTTCACTCTATAAATGTTTGTTTAAGATGGCTTCACTTTACTTTTTACTTTATTTGTTTATTTAGACAGGACAGAGCATATTAATGAACGTCACATGAACGTAAATACACCGGATTTAGCAAAGATGCTAATTTTCATCCGCAGTCCTCACACAAAACAGAAAAACAGAAAAACAATAACATCAGAAAACAGACAAACGGTGAAATACAATTACATTACATCATATAGCCTAAAAATGAACCTAAAATATGATCACAAATGGTTGCAGCTTTGGTTTTCAAGCAACCATCTTTTCACATTGAATTTAAAAGATGGAAATGTAGCACAATCCCTTATATGTAGAGGAAGGCCATTCCATGCTACACAACCCTGTACTGAGAGGACATTTTGACCGAAGGTTGTTTGCCGGTGCGGCACTTCACAATCTCCTCGAGTGGTTGCTCTGGTACTGATTCCTCTTTCAGGCTTCCTTTTAATGAATTCCCTTAGGGGGGGCGGGCACAGACCATGTAAGGTCTTGTATATGACCCCAACCTGTTTGAACTTTTTGAAATTGTCGAAGCTTTGTCAGGTGTGGTTTCCAGAGGTATTCTATGTTAATGAGAAAGTATGGGACGATATACGATATTGTCGTTTATCGTGATAAAAAACATCCGCGATAACTGTATCGCGGGGTACTGTAATTATCGTGAAGAAAATAAAAAAAATGTTCGACCAAAAAAAAGTTTTGTGTCGATTGGCTTTGCCAGGTTGCATATCCAGCCTAGAGACAATCAAAGGAAACGGAAACAGCTGTGAGCATACATATGTGTGTGGACTACACCAGATACAGTCCCAGAGAAGGCAGGTGTAATGTAATAGGCAGCGAGTGCACTCACATCCCTTGTAATTAGCTGTTTGTGCTAGCCTACGCAGGTGTCCGTAGCTGAGATACAATTTACGGCAGTGCCGTAGACTAGAACATGCGTTGTACCCAGCTTTATTATTATGTTGAGCTGCTGATCTTTAGTAAACTAAGTCACCTTCATATCAAGTTGTTGTCTAGCCTGGAATCCAGACGGATTCACTCCATTGAGGGCGCACTCCCACCAAAACAACGCAGGTTGTGCGCGGCCACAGTTTTTTGCAGCCAGCGGATTCTAAAAAACGGGAGTGACGCACCTGTCACTCACTTTCAGGACCCTCCCCGTAGCCCGCACCGCCTTCTGCCTTGAGCACCATGGTGCTTCCTGAGTCTTCGCCTTCGACTCACCCGATTGGACAGAGGGGGAAAACCAGCTCCTGCCTCCAGCAGTTTTATGCTGGACAAATGGACAAGTCGTGTAGAGCAGATAAACGCAAGGTCTGCGCGACATGCGGAAAGATCCGCTCTTGCGTGAATCCATGCATTTACATTGACGCAAGAGCAGATTTTTCCGCTTGTCGCGCAGACCTTGCGTTTATCCGCTCTACACGAAGAAGCATAAAACTGCTGGAGGCAGGAGCTGATTTTCCCCCTCTGTCCAATCGGGTGAGTCGAAGGCGGACCGTCCCAAGACTCAGGAAGCACCATGGTGCTCAAGGCAGAAGGCGTGCGGGCTACGGGGACGGTCTTGAAAGTGAGTGACAGGTGCGTCACACCCGTTTTTAAGAATCCGCTGGCTGCAAAAAACTGTGGCCGCGCACAACCTGCGTTTAACAGCGGCCAGCCAACTTTTGGTGAGAGCGCGCCCTGAGCGGACTTTTCTTTTTCTCACAAGTGAGAAATAAAAATCCACCGAATGGAATCCTCCATGGTGGAAACCTTGTGACGCGAGGTTAGTATCCCAGGCTAGTTCTCATCCATATAACAGCGTGGAACAGGATAACACGAAAAAGAAGCCATGCTTTCCACATGAATCAAGATGTCAGAAGATGTAATTAACGTAACATTTATATCCTCCCCAAAATAGGGTGAAATCCAACATGTGGAAATACTATGGGTTCAGTAATAAAATAACAAAAAGATGAGGTGCCGATCTGAATAAAGTGTTTTAAGAAAGTGTTGCCCCACAAGAAACCACACATTGTTAAGACTCATGTTTGGTCTTGTCGTTAAGATTTAAAAAATACGTCCACTCCTTCCTTCTACTGTTTTTGAGAGCCAGGGACATACATGTTTGTACTACAAATACGTAGGGTTGTAGTACTCGAGGACGGTCTCGAGTCCGCATTTTGATTTACTCGGTCTTGTCTCGGTCTCGCCCATAATTTGACTCGGTCTTGACTCGGTCTCGGTCTCGGTCTCGGACTAAGGGACTCGGGACTCTACCCCCACCGAGTCCACTCGAGTCCAAGTCACTACAATGCAATGAAATAATCTTATTATACCCATATTATGAGGAGCACATTCACATTAACATTATAAGAGAGCTCTCTGGCGCTTATGGACAGCTGTCTTGGAGTGCATCATCTCGTGGTTGACAGCACAGCGGCAGCAGAACACCATAAGCCTGACAGACAACACACTCCTCCACCCTGTCCCTCTAGTTAATATTATTTGTACATTATTTCCACGAACAGCGCAAGCTTTCCAGGTGTTTATTTATTGTCTCCGCCAGGCCGAAAGGCATGGCGAGAGAGTATGTTTTGCCCCCTGTCCGTCCGTCCGTGTGTGTGTGTGTCCGTCATTCTGTCTGTGGACAGCTAATCTCCGGCACCGTTTGCTTGCTCGCAGTGAAACTGTGCACACACACTCCCTGGATGCCACAGCAGAACCTCTGCCCCAAATGTTTCACATGGGCCATTTATAGCGCCACCAGGAGGCCGATTTGTGCAAAACATATTTTTTGACAGTGCTCCTACAGATCTTGTCCAAAAAACCCGTAAATCGGTACACAGTATCTCTATAGTCATTAAACAAAACGGGTCTTTCAGATTTTTCATATTCCATCCTGATTGGCTAAAAATGGCTTCCAAAGTTTGCAAGAGTGCTCCGTTTTGAACAAAATGCCTCAAATCATGAACACAGCATGCAATTTCCTTGAAATTTTGCACGCATATTCCCACTATGCCGAGGACGAAATGTCACTTGAAAATTTTCTAAACAGCCTCATGGTGGCGCTATAACAGGCCGATTCGTGTTTTTACCTATAACTGCACCGATCTGTGTAAAACTTTGTAAGCTCACTCCCTAGAGGTCAAGGAAAAACCCTTGCCCTGCATATTTCACATCTGCCTTTTATAGCGCCACCAGGAGGCCGACTTATGTAAAACACATTTTTTTATTTGATTCCTTCCGATTTGATCCAAATTTCACGCAAATCGCTACACATGATCTCTATAGTCATGTGATCAAGACGGATATATTTGATATTTCATATTCCATCCTGATTGGCTAAGATTGACATCTAAAGTTTGCAGTAGTGGCTTGTTTTGAACAAAATGCCGCAAATCATGAATGCAGCATCCGATTGCGGTCAAACTTTGCACGCACATTCACACTATGTTGAGGAGCAAATGCCACCCTTTTAACATGGGCCTGTTATACTGTAGCGCCACCAGCAGGTCCAATTTAGCAAAACAAATTTTTTGAACAAAATGCTTCAAATCATGAATGCAGTGTCCGATTGCCGTGCAAGGCCTAAGAATAAATGGCACCCTTTTCACATTGGCCTATTATAGCGCCACCAGGAGGCCACAATAACCTACCTGACCTGGTGGAGACCTGTGCTCCGAGGAGCACTTTTTCTAGTTTACTGTGTGTTCACTGTGTAGCCTGTGGTTGTTTTAATAAACAAGGTTATCTACAGATGATTAGAGACTGCTTTCAGTAAGATATCTTTGCGCACATTATACTGTGTGTGTGCGTATCTAATCACAAAACCTGACGCTTGATCAACAGCAAAATATAGATTAATACATTTGACAAAATTCAGCGAAATCCCAAAATTATTAGAATCTTAATATCCAGCAAGCAATATAAATTATTAACTGCAAAGAAATTCAAAGTTTATGCTATCAATATCACACAAAAGCAGAGAGAAGCTGTGACCTGACCTCACAAACAAATGGACAATAAATAAATAACCCTTTTGCAAACAACATCCATGCTCTGTTCCTTTGTCAACAATGATCCAAATGGGAAGTTTATTTCAGCAGCTAGAATGTGACAGTTTGACATTGTTTGAGCCTGTGTTTGGTGCGCAACACTGTCCTCGTTTAAGGTAATTGCCTCGCGCACAACAGGGCAGAACCATATATAGGCTATATATTGTCGCTGTTGGGTGGAAACCTTGTATGTTCCTTTTTTATTATTATATTTAAAAAAAATGTTGAAATAGCCAATCTACAAGCTATAATTATTAATAATTAAGAAATATTATATTTTAAATAGTTAAAAATCAACTAAAGTCATTGTTAGTGCAAGTTCAATCACATTTCATTTGAATGAAAATAACTTGTGGGGAAAATACATAAAATCTCTAGTCTGTGAATATAATGTGATTAATGTGGCCCTTACTTCAGTCAGTGAAGTCCAGGGCTGAATGTGACATATATTGAGACGAATATGACTTTGTACAAATATTGGTCATTAGCCAATACATTATTTTGTGAAATAAATGGGTTATATTTCACAGATAGTTATACTATTCTTGAACTATATTAAAATAAAATCATCCTTAACCTTAAAATAAAATTCATTATTTCCGTGGAATTCATTATTTCCGTAGGACTAGGCCTACTGTAGCCTGTGATTATGACGTTTACATATTTCAAAACTGAAGATGCAAACGCGTATTGAATGACTGTGTTTAAATCAAATGTCTCAACACTGATTGATTGGGGGTGTGAGACTTCTTGATTGGTCAATAGCTTCACCATTCACATGTAATTCAGTCATTAAAGTAGCACATATCGATGTGCTATGTAATGGTGGCTCCTTGTCATTAAAGGGTAGTAGTTTGCATTGTTCTGTCTGTAAGGAACATTAATGTGTAATGATGTGTAATGTAAAGAACAAACACTGGGGGCGCGGTTTTTCTTTTTCTTTTTACCTGGGATCCCAGATTGCAACTACAGTGCTGCAGTCTCCCCCCCCCCCCCACAGTGTTCCCAAGGGGGTCAAGTGCAGTGAATGGCAGGGTAACAATATTCATTATAACCAGTAGAGGCAGCCATGTCATGTTACATGTTGCTCCTCTAATTTATATATTCCCCAGCCATTCTCTTAGTTACACCAACATTGAATTAGTTAGTTGGTGCTTATTTTTTAAGACTAGTATTTCTATGACACATTGCACATTGCATGATGAATGCCCCTGCGCCGTGTTTGAGCGGTTCTATTTTAGGTCATCAGGACCTCAAAATAGGAATCTATGACTAACTTAACAGCTTTCACATATTATATGGATTATTTATATTCATGGATGGCCTCCTGTGCTTTCAGTAAAAGGTCTCTATCCAGCTCTCTAGTTGAGGCATTGGCACAACGATTTGCCAGTTCAAGAATCATGGAAGTAGATTTGTGAAAAAAGTTGGGAGTGGTCCTGTGATGTAATGACACACCTTGCCTTGTATATGCATTCCTGAATTGAATGCAGGCATATCAAACTCTTACATACTGATACTTGCCACAGACCTCAGTATTGAAAAAAACCTGTGCCTCCTTCTCAGGCCTGTTTTTTCGGATCCGTCAGCCTATGTCCTGCTTGCTGTGGAGTCAATCAGGTTTTTGACTATCAATGTGGAGATAGTTGTTTTGTCCATCATTGATTAGAATCAATCAGACAAAAAAAAAACCTGAGTTAGAGTTAGGAGGTTTGACCAACAGTTTGAGGATCCAATGGAGTTAGGAGGTTTAGTCAGAAGCGCCTTTTAATACTTTTCATTGGTTCAATATTTGTAAAACCCACACACAGACGTAAAGAGTGTTCAATAGCACTGATTTATTAAAGACAATTAAAAAAGTTGAAAAACAGAGATAATGAGGAAGCCCTATTTAAAGAGACCACCCTGTTTAGAACATGAATGGAAACAACCAGCTGATGACAGTATGAGTCCAGTGTGCATCATGAACTAACACCATGGTTCATTTGGTTTGTTTTAAGGACAATATCAGGTGATCGGGTCTTCTCAGGACATCCTGGTCAAAGTGGGAGATGAGGTGATCCTTCCATGTCTCATTAAACCACCTTTCAGCATGGCCAGGAAGACAGTGGAGTGGTCCAGACCTGACCTGAAGCCGTACCTCATTAATCTCCTCCAAGATGGACATTTCAAACATGACCAAGACATGAACCCGTTGTACAAACATAGAACGTCTCTGTTTCCTGAGAAGCTTCCTAATGGTAACATGTCACTGAAACTGTCCAGGGTGCAGCTCTCAGATGAGGGGACCTACAGATGTTCTGCTCCACAACTACAGAGATTCACTTGGATCCAGCTCCTTGTTGGTAAGTTTTATTGTCCTATGTAAAATCTAAAGCTATGGATGCTACAACAAGCGAGAACATGTAAAACAGTCTTTCCTGGCTGGAAATAGCTTTAGATTTTACATTTGTAAATATTGTCAGCATTGTCGATGGATGGATGGATATATTGATGGATTATTATTATGTTTTTGTTTTTGCAGGGAATGTGTCTCATCCAGTGGTCTCTTCAAATGGACCAACAGACGGTGGTTTATCTTTGACATGTGACTCTGGGTGCTGGTATCCACAACCTGAGATGTCTTGGCTGGACGGAGATGGAAACAACATCACTGCTGATCCCTCAGTGACACACAGACCTTCTCAACACTGTTATGTTGTCCAGAGGAATGTGACAGTGGCTCTAACAGATCATGTGACCTGTAGAGTTCACCTACCACGCTTCAACTACACTGTTGAGACACAGTATAACATCTCAGGTACTGTTTATGTTTATTAAAGAATCCCCATTAGAGACACATGAATGAGCCTCTAGTCTTCCCGGGCTCCTGAACAAAGCAAATACAATACAGACATACAACTAAAATACTAGTAATAATAGTGTTGTAACCATGTTCACAAGACAGATGTCACTGGTGAGCCAAGCTGGACGGCTTATTGGTGCTAATAATGGGCCGTATTCACTAAGCAATTTACGACCATATTTTGATGTACCGGCATTTAAGACAATTCCTACACTAGTAGTCAGATTTATTAATGTTTTTTTGTCTGTGATTTTAGCGGAAGGTCCGACCATTCTCAAGTCAGCTCTAAGGCTGATTTACCAGTGATCAAACTGTGCGTATGTTGTTAGAATGCCTTATTCTTCAATCCACAAATTCTGCAAAATCAATTACAACAGTGCCAAACCTCAAATAAAATATGTATGTGGCCAACATTTGTCAACACATATATAAAAACGAAAATATATGTCAAACGATGCTGTAGCCTATGCATGATGTAGATTCCACCGCTTTTTATTTATTTTGTAGGCTATCAGTTGCATTTAGAGCTGAATTACTAGGTCCCTCAGTGTGTTTGCAAGTGTTGGCTGACTCAGCCAAAGTGTCACGTAATGATGAAAATAGACTTTGATGCCTTACTGTCACTGAAGGCACAGACGCACCTCCACTGTCCGTGGTATTAATTTAAAATACTGTAGGCTACTGTATATTGATCACATGAACGCCACATACAATAGCCTAATATGTCTTGCAAATTGAAAATAGCTGATCTGCTGTAAAAGCTCTCAACGCTTCGCAATGCGACGCGTTGTGAACTTGTAGATCTGCTATTTTCAAAACAAATCTTTAAATAAAATGTGGAATATTTGGAAGATTTTTTAAACATTCTAACACAAATCTGGTAAAGGACAAAACATTTTCAGATTGGGGTTATAGGTTACAATAATTTAAACATTGTTGCTACCAATATTTACATGCAACTTCACAGAAAAATAAGCCCAAATTCGCTTATAATAAGCGGATATGGCAACACTGTTCAGTATGGTGAAGTTGAAGTTGGATGTTTCATTTCCTGTTGCCTTTTATGGTGTGAAAAGGGGAGTGGAACAATGCAAATGAACTACTCGGGAACGCGCTTGACGTTTTACCACCAGCCGACATACACCTGTGATCTGCACTTTTGAAGGATATACACAACCCTTTGTGAATTGCACGTCAGTTTTAGCTTACAGAAGATACACCTTCCTTTAGGAACTTTATTTACACCTTATTTACAACCAGCTTAGTGAATCCGGCCCAATGTTCCTCGGTAGCTTTAGAAAGAAATGGACAACCAGTGCAAAGAAGCTAGAATGGGTGTTATATGAACAGACTTTCTGGAGACCGTTAAAAGCTGTGCAGTTGTATTCTGAACCAGCTGTATTCTGAACCAGTTGTATTCTGAACCAGTTGTATTCTGAACCAGCTGTATTCTGAACCAGTTGTATTCTGAACCAGTTGTATTCTGAACCAGTTGTATTCTGAACCAGCTTTATTCTGAACCAGCTTTATTCTGAACCAGTTGTATTCTGAACCAGTTGTATTCTGAACCAGTTGTATTCTGAACCAGCTTTATTCTGAACCAGTTGTATTCTGAACCAGTTGTATTCTGAACCAGCTTTATTCTGAACCAGTTGTATTCTGAACCAGTTGTATTCTGAACCAGTTGTATTCTGAACCAGTTGTATTCTGAACCAGCTTTATTCTGAACCAGCTTTATTCTGAACCAGTTGTATTCTGAACCAGTTGTATTCTGAACCAGTTGTATTCTGAACCAGTTGTATTCTGAACCAGCTTTATTCTGAACCAGTTGTATTCTGAACCAGTTGTATTCTGAACCAGCTAGTGTAGATTTTTTGGAGAGTCAGAACTAGATACAATTACAGTCAAGGTGTGAATAATCTATGCATGCAACCATTTTTATCTGTGGTATGTGTTATTTGATATTGTTATGTGTGTTTTGGACCACAGGACTGTAACCATTTTAACACCACTGTTGATTTGATTGATTTCATTGTATAATGTTTACAGCTGTGTTATAACTGTGTTTCAGAGGATATGATTCACACAGAGAAATAAAGTTTACAGTTGTGTCATATCTATGTGTTTCAGAGCATATGATTCACACAGAGAGAGGATCAACTGCAGTGATTAGAGGGATTATTAAAGTGATCGTCATCATCTTAGTGGCAGCAGTACTGGGATATTTATACTGGAAAAAGAAGCACCTTGGTGAGTCTTGAACTGATTTGAACTGATTTATTTTTAGTAATCATTGCTATTGTACTGTGTCTTCAATATAAGTTGCTAGATATCTTGACAGTCAGATAAACTTGACCTTAAAACTTTGAAGACAGTTGTTCCATATCCACAGGTTTAATAACATACAAGGAAGGTGAAATGAAACATACAAATATGCATAATCAAAATCGACAATTTGTTAAAAATAGTCAATTCTACAATCATCAATAATCATGTAAGCATTATGTCAGTGGCGTCAGTTCAGCAAAAGCTAAGGTATGGCAGGGTGAACTGTCCGTGAAATGTCCGGCCCCATTTTTTTGGGGGGGTCAAACCAAAACACTCCCAAAATGCATTGAAAACTATGCATTATACACTATAACACAATGGTCTTACACCTGCATTATAGGCTGATAACGCAGATAGACAGAGACATTCATGGACTTATTTTTAAAAGTACATTTTATTTTTTTCCCCCTGGAGCCAGGGTATGGCAGCTGCAATACCCTGCCATACCCAATTGACGCCTCTGCGTACATACCCACAATGCTATCAAAAGGCGTATATGATGTAGGTAGATGCAGCTGTATTCTCACAGACAAAATACACATCCTCTTCTTCTTCTTCTTCTTTTGGCTTTCCGGTAGTCTAGACGTCCGTCGGCGTATTGCTGCCTCACACTGTTTGTGTTAGGTACTGCACATTTCCTTACACCTCATGGTGCATGCCTGTGTCCACAAGAAACTCCATAAAGTATCATTCATAGTCGGACGTAAGGATACGTAACGAGCGCCAGCGCTCCTTGCGTTGTCGTTTTTGTCTCCCCCTCCGTCACTTACGGCTCCAGGATTTCCGTCCGTGCAGTCGACATTCACCGTCAGGCCGACGTACGTTCGTTTGTAAATTGCCTGTAGTACCAGTGGAGCCCGTTGGCAGTATAAGGAAAAAAAGTTTTCCTCGGGCCCTCTTTCTCCAAAAAAAGACACACGTTGGTTGGTGGAAGTACTTGAGTAAATGTACTTAAGTACTTAGACCCGTCGATCCACGGTCTGTGACAATATATAGCACAGTGCAGTAGGGGTCGAAACTCACGTTTTGTAGACAACCATTGTTTTTGTCTAGTTTGTGGACTAGTTTGTGTCTTTTATTGCGTTGTTTTGGCTAGATGCTACAATGGTAGCTTCATGTTGTTAGCTACGCTGATGCCAGCTGGCTGTGTTGCCAGGTTTTGTGAGAGAAATAAGCAACCAGGTCTATGAAAACAAGCCCAAAAGAATCGACTAGGATATAGCAGATCTACAATATATGTTTGAGAATCACTGGTTTAAATAATAATTGGCCCAAATAAGCAACTACACTTTAGAAACAAGCCCAAATAAAACCGCAACCACCAATACAAAATTGCTTGTTTGTTTACAAGCAACTTTACAGAAAAATAAGCCCAAAGTCGCTTATAATAAGTAGACATGGCAACATTATGGGTACGGCGGTACATACTAGTGGCCATCTAGTGGATGAATAGGTGTATTACGCCTGTACACTTTAAAATAAATAAAATAACCCCTAAATAACGTGAGCGACTATGCATGCGTCCGTAAAGAACGGACGGAATCCCTCACCCCCTGACGCACGTTTTAGACCCATCTAGGGACTATGAACAGGCCTTAACAGGTTTCACTGAGTATTTTCCTCAGTGAGAACTAATATACACAGACCCACTGTCACTTCTTTCGTCTACTTTCTTTATAGGCTCTGCATACGAAATCTTATGCTGCTCTTTAACCTCCTGGACCTGCTTTGCCTTTTCAAAGTGATGGCATCCCAGAAAAGATGCTGTAGCGCCCAAGTCCTATACTTGAGGTGCTACTGGTTGCCGAGGGAGTTCTGACGTGTGCTCCATACAAACTGATGTCCACAAGTGTCCATTGAGTTCATAAACAAACGTTTTATTCTGTAGCCAATCTGTCACTTCAACATACAATAAATAAATACATAAATAAATAAACAGTCAAACTCACACAGACCTCCATCTCTTTAGTAACACAGTCAAAAGCTGTTTGCCTCTGCCACTGGCAACGCCTGCGCTTGATTACAGACCCTGTTTAAGTACCTAGGCAACCTTGGCCTTGATTTTTCTTTCCGTCATCACTGGATCTCTGTGATGGGGAAGGATGCTTTTCTGCACTGAGAAAGCACCTCAACAGCTGGTGGCTCATCTGCATCACTTTGATGTTTGACCTCACTGACAGCCACTGCCCTCTGCCACTGCTTCTTCCTCAGAGCCTCTGCTTGCTTACTCTGTGTCCTCCTCAGAGCTTCAGCTTGCTCTCTATGTCCTCCTTAGAGCTTCAGCTTGCTCTATGTCCTCTATGTCCTCCTCAGAGCTTCAGCTTGCTCTCTATGTCTTCCTGAGAGCTTCAGCTTGCTCTATGTCCTCCTTAGAGCTTCAGCTTGCTCTCTATGTCCTCCTTAGAGCTTCAGCTTGATCTATGACCTCCTTAGAGCTTCAGCTCAAGTTCCACCTCATTGTCATTCTTTGACAGCTCTTGGTCAGCGCAAAACTAAAATTGGTATCCTGGCCTGAAAATGCATTTTCTGTTTACTAAAGAGCTGGAGAGACATGGAGACTCCTGTTACTGAACAAACACTCTATAGCAATGATTACTATCACAATATAGATCTATAACACTGTTACTGAACAAACACTCTATAGCAATGATTACTATCACAATATAGATCTATAACACTGTTACTGAACAAACACTATAGTAATGATTACTATCACAATATAGATCTATAACACTGTTACTGAACAAACACTATAGTAATGATTACTATCACAATATAGATCTATAACACTGTTACTGAACAAACACTCTATAGCAATGATTACTATCACAATATAGATCTATAACACTGTTACTGAACAAACACTCTATAGCAATGATTACTATCACAATATAGATCTATAACACTGTTACTGAACAAACACTCTATAGTAATGATTACTATCACAATATAGAGCTATTTAACACTGTTACTGAACAAACACTCAATGAGTACTTTGTCAATATATTGATCAAACATGTGTTCATGTAGTTAATGTATATATAGTGTTTGTAAGAGTTAACATGATGTGTATTAACCTGTAATCGTTCTCCTCTGTAGATCTAGAGACTTGTGATGTTGTATATAAATCCATGATGTACTGAGTTCCACTGCATGCAATCAACTGCTGTACTGCATCTGTTATTGTACTATGATTAAATACAATAAAGTATCAATAATAATATGTATGTATTTATTTATTTATTTATAAATGTAATACTGTATTCATGAAGTGTTAGCACACATCCTGTAAGCTCCAGTCAACAGATTAAAACAGTTCTTCAAGTGCAGAATGCAGATCGACATGATTTTACTCTTATGTGTTTCAGAGATGAAACCATTGGTGAATCCAGCAGACCAGCCTATAACGTATTCAGGTAGGTCTTCTGTTTTATTATTACTCTGTATTCTGAGGTGATTCATTCTACTGGTTGTTCCTCACTTTGTATTCTGACTGTGGTCCTCTGATTAAGTTCTAGTCGATTTGAAGTCTACTTGTGTCTATCTGTTCAATACTAAACATAGAAATGATCTTTCCCATTACTTTTATGTTGGTGATTTGCATTCATATGGGGACCTAGACTGATTTTACTGAGATTGACCTGCAATTTAAAATATAACATCAGAGATGGATTCTACACACATGAAAACCCGTTCAGTGGCCATCTTGAATTATGCAATGTTTTTCGCAATTTTAGAGCATACCCGCGTGATAATGAGGACATATCTATCATTAGATTAGTACATTAGTATTTTTATATCAAAAGTCTCTAAAAAGGTTGAATTTTAATTACTTCCTGTACACAAAAACGTACTGTGTGATGACATAGATAGACCTTTATGAATATAAATTCATCTTGATTTCATTCACCTGTCTGATTCCCTTGTTTGATTCCCATAGCTCACGTTCTTCCACTCACACCTGATTTTAATTAGGGAGACACTGTTGGGCTGCTACAATCTTTATATAACTGAAGTTGACGGCCAGATGGTGCAATACTTGTTTTAAACTCAAACAGTACACTAAAATAAGTATCTGGAAACATTTTAGGATAGTAATAAGCAACATAGTAACATAAACATGCTTCACATTTTCTCTCTCTTTCTCCCTCGGGCTGCGTGAGATGCAGGCTACAAACATAGCCTTCTCTGGCTAATGCCTTTCCCATAGCCCAAGGAGATTGGACCTTCTGATTGGTTCAGAAACATACAGGCATATACAGTTTCACACTGAAACTTAAAAAATCACACCCTGTGTGAAGGAAGCGGTGCCTTTGATGAGGTTATTTCATTGGTGTGTGTGTGTTTGTGCGTGTGCATGTGCACGTGTGCAGTGCTGGCGGGCCCCCTGGGTGCCACACGTGGTCCCTGGTGTGACTATTGTGATGGCAGACCCCTGGCAATTTTAGTGCGGATCGGAGCTGCGTGCACCTCGCAGGTCCGCATGTTACGTGTATATGTGTGTGCGTGTGCGCACGCACATGTGCAGTCCTGGCTTGCACGTGTGCAGTGCTGGCTTGTGTGTGCATGTCTTTAAGTGGCGCATGTGCTGCAACGGTGCGCCTCGCAGGACCGCATGTTCTGTGTGCGTGCGTGCACGTGTGCAGTGCTGGCTTGTGTGTGTGTCTGTGTGTGTGTGTGTTTGTGTGCATTTCTTGAAGTGCCGCATGTGTTGCATCTTTGCCGTCCGCAAACATACGGACAGACGGACGGACACACAGACACGGTCAAATGTAGAGCGGAAAATTACCGAAAAACCCATTTCACCAGGACTTTGTGTTTGTGCATGATGCATGTGCGTATGGATAACACATATCTGAAGGAGACCATGTGTGTGTGTGTGTGTGTGTGTGTGTGTGTGTGTGTGTGTGTGTGCGTGTGCGTGTGTGTGTGTGTGTGTGTGTGTGTGTGTGCGTGCGTGCGGCGTGGCGTGTGTGTGCCTGTGCGAGCACACCGTGCTGTAGCTTCAATCCTTTCCACATTTCTGGTCCTATTATTTATTCATCTAATACATACATGGGCAACTGGCGGCCCCCACCTTCACTTAATGCCGCCCACAGGATAATTAAGTTAACATAAGCATAACTAAATGCATTTGAAATTCCTATGACCATCAAATAGAGGTAGACATCACCATTCAAAGTAATAGGGTGACAGAAAACAACATGGTGGCCTCATCCATTGGCACACTGGCTTTATCAGTAAGTGCATAGATGACATAGTCCCAAAAAAGACAGTTCGGATCTATCCCAATCAGAAACCATGGATGGACAGCGGAGTACGTGCACATCTGCATGAACGGGATGCTGGTTTCAAATCTGGGGACGTGGAAACGCGCAACACGACGCGCGCGGCCCTAAACAGCGCCATCAGGAAGGCGAAAAAGGCCTACACAAAAAAGATGCAAGACAAACTCAGCAATGGCGACATCAGGAGCACATGGCAGGCGGTACACACCCTGACAGACTGCAAAACAAGAACCAGAAGCGAGGTGAACCCGCCTGCCTGCCTCCCCAACGAACTGAACACTTTCTACGGCCGGTTTGAGATCAGCTCCAACCGCGGCAGCCAAGCGGGGCCATCAGCAGCACCAGCAGAGGACAACCCTCTAACCATCTCGGAGAGAGAAGTGCGTACAGCCTTCACACGGGTCAACATCCACAAGGCAGCCGGACCTGATGGGATTCCAGGCCGGGTCCTTAAGACATGTGCAGACCAGCTGGCGGGTGTCTTCGCTGACATCTTTAACCTCTCCCTCTCCCTGGCTGTGGTCCCTGCAGGGTTCAAAATGTCAACCATTGTGCCCATTCCCAAAAAGGCCAAAGTGACATGCCTGAACGACTGGAGACCTGTTGCTCTCACCCCGATCGTCAGCAAGTGTTTCGAGAAACTGGTGAGGGAATACATCAGCTCCACGCTACCTGCCTCGCTGGATCCGTGGCAGTATGCATACCGCAAAAACAGATCCACCGACGACGCTATTGCCATGGCTCTCCACACCGTCCTCTCGCACATGGACAACAAGCTGCTGAAGGACAAATATGTACGTATGCTGTTCGTGGACTACAGCTCAGCATTCAACACCATTGTCCCAGCAATACTTGACAAAAAGCTCAGAGACCTAGGGCTACACCCAAGCATGTGCGACTGGATACAGGACTTCTTGTCCAACCGACATCAGGTGGTGAGAATGGGCAGCATCACATCCGACCCCCTGACCCTCAACACCGGAGCACCCCAGGGATGCGTGCTGAGCCCCCTCCTCTACTCCCTGTACACGTATGACTGCATAGCCACACATGTCTCCAACACCATCATAAAGTACGCGGACGACACGACAGTGATAGGCCGAATCGTCAACAACGACGAGTCTGACTACAGAGAGGAGATCAAATCACTAGCACGCTGGTGCCGGGAGAACAACCTCTCTCTTAACGTCGACAAGACCAAAGAACTGATCGTGGACTTCAGGAGGCCGCGGAGAGACCATGCGCCCATCCTCATCGACGGTGCTGCAGTGGAAAGGGTCAGCGAGTTCAAGTTCCTCGGAGTACACATCGAGGAGGACCTCAAATGGGAGACGCACTCCACACACGTGAGGAAAAAGGCTCAGCAGCGACTGTACTGGCTCCGCCGCCTGAAGAAGCTCGGAGTAGGACGTCGCATCCTCAGGCTGTACTACAACAGTTCTGTCGAAGGCATCCTAACAGGCTGTGTCACGGCCTGGTACGGGAACTGCACTGCCCGAGAAAAGATCAGCCTACAACGAGTAGTGCGATCGGCAGAGCGGATAATGGGAATCGAGCTCCCAGCGCTCCAAGAACTGTACAAAAAGCGGTGCGTGCTCAAAGCCAAGCGCATCATCAAGGACAAGCACCACCCAAGTCACAGACTGTTCAACCCCCTACAACGACCGCGACCGGGCAAGGGGCTCTACCGCAGTATCAAGAGTTCCACCACCAGGTACTGGTGTAGTTTCAATCCGGCCGCTGTCAGAATGCTGAATGGGGAATAAGCCTGAATGAGGCATAGGCCTTGTTCAGCAGCCTGACAACAGGCAGCGCAGACTTTTTTCTGGCTCTTCCTGAACACACCTGTGGATTATACCAGGGACAATGACTTGGACTTTAGCCCCCCCTCGGACACACCTGTGGACTACACCAGGTACAAATGACTTTTTGTTGCACTCTCTCATGGAGCTACTTGCGGATTATACTAGGGTCAGTCCACTCTAGGTGGACACGCACTGACCTTTTGCACCTTAATCCCTTGTATAACGCACTGACTTTTTTTTGGTCTTTTTTTATTGTGCTCCTTTTCCTCTAAGCACCTTAACGTCCATTGTCTATCATGCACAGTATAAGTATAACATGCACAGTATACAATACATTGCTGCTATGCTCAGGCACCTTAGTTTAGTTTTTTTTTTAGTTTTTATTATCTCAGGTTTTGTAAATATGTAGATAACTTGTCTGGCCTTCTGTTGCTCTCTTGTTTTGATCTCCTTCCCACTTACCCCCCACCCTCTTCTTCTCCCCCCCCCTCTTCTTTCTATGGAAACTAACGTTGCGATGGGAACGATGTACAAAAAAGAATTTCACCCACTTTTTTACCTTGTAAACCTGTGATGTGACAATAAAACTGATTCTGATTCTGATCCATTGAAGTTCAATGTAGCACCATGTTATATTCAGTCCCTCAGGCTTGATTATGTTGTCATGTTATTTAGTTCAGGAGAAATTATGCTACATACATCATTTGGTTATGGCCACCAGTGGATGTTTATGTGATGGCTCCATATCTGAAAATGTTCAGGGCCCCAAACTGTGTAGCAAGTTTCATGCTTTTATGAAAAACATATATTTTTGGACATATCCACCAGACTTATTCGCACTATTATTATTATTAATCTATTATTATTAATAATACAAAATACAATGATAATTCTAATGAGAGAGAGCCTTCTTTAACTTTCTTTCTTTCTTTCTTTCTTTCTTTCTTTCTCTTTCTTTCTTTCTTTCTTTCTTTCTTCCTTTCTTCCTTTCTTCCTTTCTTCCTTTCTTCCTTCCTTCCTTCCTTCCTTCCTTCATTTATCAGATCTCATAACAAATAATGAAGAAATTCGGATTGTGATGGTTGGGAAGACTGGAGCTGGAAAGAGTGCCACAGGAAACACCATCCTGGGTCCTGAAGCATTTGAATCAAAACTTTCACCCGATTCTGTGACATTGAGCTGTAATAAGGCCAGTGGTGTAGTGGCTGGTAGAAAGGTTTCTGTTATTGACACTCCAGGCTTGTTTGACACTGGGTTCAATGACGATGAAACCATTAAAGAGGTCAGAAAGTGTATTACTTGTTCTGCTCCTGGTCCTCATGTGTTCCTGGCTGTGATCAAACTAGACAGATACACAGATGAGGAGAGGAACGTTGTGGCAAAGATTCAGAAAGAATTTGGACAAAGTTCAGACAAATACACCATGATTCTCTTCACTCATGGTGACAAGCTTAAAGGTTCAATTGAAGAATTTGTGAATGATTCTCCAGAACTACAAGAATTAATCAGCAAATATAGTGGTTTTTATCATGTCTTTAACAACGAAAGTAAGGATGCCTCTCAGGTCACAGAGCTGCTGGAGAAAATCAACAAGATGGTGGAGGAGAACGGTGGAAGCCACTACACCAACCAGATGTTCCAAGAAGAAGTAAGGAGACAAGGTGAGAGAAACAAGTCATTACTTATTAAGGTGAGTTGATATTGGAGGAGTATCTGGTGGAAGAGTCTTGACTCTAGAGTCCCAAACCACAATTCCGTGACCATTCTCTGGCTGAAGATGTTTTGATGATTTATAATGATGATGTGTGTGTAATCACTCTCCTTCAAACATTAATATCTTAACATTAAATTAAATTGTTAACCAAAATAAAGAAATGGTATAGGCCTAGCCTACCTAGTGTGAAAATGCTCATCTCCTCAAAAACAAAACATAAATCCTTATGTGGTTCATATACAACTTTACAAGTGTGCTGTCTTTACAATAATGTACTCACAACAGCTCTAAGACACTAAAACCTCAGTTTAACCAATGGTCCCAATAACAGCAGACCTACAAGCTCATAACGTGTCACATCACGGTGCATTCTGAGCTTGTAGATCTGTTGAGTGTTTGTACATCTGTTGTGTGCTTGTAGATCTGCTATTTTGTGCTCTACTGTAAGGTGGAGTCTGCAGAGGTGAGTGCTAGGGGGTGAGGTGGAGTCTGAAGAGGTGAGTGCTAGGGGGTCAGGTGGAGTCTGAAGAGGTGAGTGCTAGGGGGTGAGGTGGAGTCTGAAGAGGTGAGTGCTAGGGGGTGAGGTGGAGTCTGAAGAGGTGCGTGCTAGGGGGTGAGGTGGAGTCTGAAGAGGTGAGTGCTAGGGGGTGAGGTGGAGTCTGAAGAGGTGAGTGCTAGGGGGTCAGGTGGAGTCTGAAGAGGTGAGTGCTAGGGGGTGAGGTGGAGTCTGAAGAGGTGAGTGCTAGGGGGTGAGGTGGAGTCTGAAGAGGTGAGTGCTAGGGGGTGAGGTGGAGTCTGAAGAGGTGAGTGCTAGGGGGTGAGGTGGAGTCTGAAGAGGTGAGTGCTAGGGGGTGAGGAGGAGTCTGAAGAGGTGAGTGCTAGGGGGTGAGGTGGAGTCTGAAGAGGTGAGTGCTAGGGGGTGAGGTGGAGTCTGAAGAGGTGAGTGGTAGGGGGTGAGGTGGAGTCTGAAGAGGTGAGTCTTCAGACTACTACTAATAATAATAATACATTTTATTTATAACGCACTTTACATTCTTACGAATCTCAGAGTGCTACAATTAAAAGCAAGGTATAAAAACAGCATAGGCAACAAAACAATTATAATAGACCCAACTAGGCTAAACTAAGAGCCAAAATTTAGAAATTAAAACTTAATACGAAGAACAAACAAAGTCCATAAAAATTAGAAAAATGCTTTTTTTAAAAGGTAGGTTTTTAGTCCATTTTTAAAAGCATCAGTGGACTGTGGTGCTCTCAGGTGGTCTGGGAGGGCATTCCACAGACATGGGGCTGTGTGACAGAAGGCCCGGTCGCCCATGGTGCGGAGGTTGGTGTCAGGGACAACAAGAAGGTTGGTGTTGTTGGAGCGGAGGCTTCGGGTGGCGGGTTTTGGGGTGAGGAGTTCTTTGAGGTAGGGGGGGGGGGGGCGTTGCCGTACATGCATTGATGGGTGAGAAGGGAAATCTTGTATTCGGTCCTGAAGGAGATGGGGAGCCAGTGAAGTGAGCGGAGGGTGGGTGTGATATGGTCATATTTTCGCACTCTCATCAGGACCGTAGCAGCGCTGTTTTGGATGTATTGGAGCCTTTGGAGGCTCTTGCTAGGGATCCCGATGAGTAGTGCATTGCAGTAATCGAGCCTGGAGGAGATAAAGGCGTGGACGAGTTTCTCAGCATCTGGCAGGGTGAGTGTGGAGCGGAGTGTGGAGATGTTCCTGAGGTGGAAAAAGGAGGTCTTATAGAGGTGTTTTATGTGTGCCTCGAAGGTGAGGTGCGGGTCCATTTTCACACCCAGGTTGGTGACTGTGGATGAGAGGGGGAGATTTTGACCGGAGAATGAGATGCTAGTTATGGGGCATGATTTGATCTGGTGGGGGGTGCCAATTAAGATGGCTTCAGTCTTGGAGCTGTTTAACTGAAGAAAATTGAGGTTCATCCACGCCTTTATCTCCTCCAGGCAGGTGGTCAGTGTGGATGAAGGAGATGGTGCCGGCAGGTCTGCAGGGGGGGGTGACGGAGATGGTGGTGGCTGGTTTGCGGGGGGGTGGGTCAATTTTGAGGTGCAATTGAGTGTCGTCGGCATAGCAGTGGAACGAGATGCCATGCCGACTGATGACGTGGCCGAGGGGGAGCATGTAGAGGGTGAAGAGTGTGGGGCCGAGTACGGATCCCTGGGGGACACCGCAGGTGACATGGTGTGTCCGGGATTTTCTTCCTCCCAGGGATACGCACTCGGTTCTGTCGGAGAGGTAGGAATGAAACCAATTTAGAGCAGAGTCAGAGAGACCAATGGAGTGAAGGCGGTTGAGGAGGATGTCGTGGTGAACAGTGTCGAAAGCTGCAGTCAAATCAAGCAGGATGAGGAGTGATGGGGAACCTGCATCCGCTGCCATCAGTAAGTCGTTTGTGACTCTAACTAGGGCTGTTTCCGTGCTATGGGCTGCACGGAAACCAGACTGAAATTTCTCAGCAATGCTGTTTATGTCCAGGTGGTCCTGGAGTTGTGCTGCCACCACTTTTTCCAAAATTTTGGAGAGAAAAGGGAGGTTAGAAATGGGTCTGTAATTGGCCAAGCTGTCGGGATCTAATGAGGGTTTTTTGAGCAGAGGTGTGATGATGGCTGTCTTCAATGCAGAGGGAACAAGGCCAGACTGGAGTGAGAGGTTTATGGTTTTAGTTATCAGGGGACTTATGGCACTGATGTTAAGGTGTGGGGAAGGGGTCCAGGGCACAGGTGGAGGGTTTCATCCTTTTGATGATGTCCACGACCTCTTGCTGCATGGTGGTGGAGAAACAGCCGAGAGGCTGAGAGATCCCAAGCGGGGGGGCAGGGGAAACTGGAGATGTGGAGTGTCCGGAGAGCTGGGAGCGGATGGTGTTTACTTTAGTGGTGAAGAAGGAGATGAAGTTATTGCATTGTTCCTCTGTGAATGCTGAGTGAGTGGAAGATTGCGGTTTGAGAAACTGATTAACACTTGCATGACTAAGCCATCAATATGACCGATTTTGAGAATTTAAAGTGGATTATCTTCTCTCATGAAGCTCTGAGAAAGTTCCCCTTTCATGACTTTTCCTAAATATTTGTTTCAAATCATCTCCGTTTTTTTCTTCTTCTGAAACGTATTATAAATATGAAATATATACCATATATACCATCCCAACCGTTATATTTCGGCTAAATTGACCGTTCTCCCCCTCTCTCCCCCAGGCAAGAGCAGTCGACACCTCCAGACCCCCCGCAGAGCGGCCCGTAGACGAGCGGCCCGTAGACGAGCATACGCAGCGAGTCTATGCAAGTCTATGTTGCCATGTCTGCTTATTATAAGCGACTTTGGGCTTGTTTTTCACGTCTTTCTATTATTATTATTATAATTATATATATATATAATTACATTATAATGGTAATAATAATATAGCTGCCCACGTGTTTTGTGCACAGTTTGCACACTGGGTTGTTTACAAGTTACTATAGTTCGCTTGCTGCTACTAAATTTAAAGCAGCATTACATGACGGTCATATTATGACAGTCATGACGAAACTTCAACCTGTTTTTTGCACTTTCTCCATTTACATACATACATAGGTACATCTACATAAACGTTCGGATTTCAAATATAAAGTCTTTATTCCGTGGCCACGGATGTTACAATTTACTTCGGGTGGGTATAAGTACCCGTAACTTCTGTATTGTTCAATAAAAAGCATTTTAATCCGATTGGCGGTCATTTTCTCATAGAGTTATAGTGTATCAGAGTGCAATTACACCTCCCAACCGATAGGGTCACGTAGTTGAAAGCACGGAGAAAATACAGAGAAAATGGCCACCGATCGGATTAAAATGTTTTTTATTGGACAATACGGAAAATATGGGTACTTATGGGTTACCCGAATAGAATTGTAACATCCCTGGCCATGAGGTAAGCACTTTATATTTGAAATCTGAACGTTTGTGTAGATGTACGGGCTGTAAATGGAGAAAGTGCAAACACCAGGTGTAAGTTTATCGCTACATGCTAAGAAGCTAACGTCAGTTCGTCAGCATTAGTTTGGGCACTTTGGGGTCGGATTAGTGTTTTTGTTGGAACATTAAGCCGACACGCAACACCACGTTTAATGTTACGTTGTAAACAACCACCACCAAACCTTTTGTTAACTTATAACTCGATCTCTTTGTGGTGAACGCTTGTGTCTCTTCAAGTTGTTGTGTTTTTCCCACATTGCTTGCCTTCGGATAAAATCAAGCATTGTGTTTTGTTCTCCACATCGATGTAGCGAAAATGTGTCCATATCACCTCTTCTCTTTCTCCCGAGCCCAGTGCAAAGCATTTTACCGTTTTATTTTGTAAAGTTTCGCTCTGAAATCTGAATCCTCCTGCCATTCATTTGACGGTGGTGTGACTCTGTGTGTGTGTGCGTGCGCGGCTGCAACTTTAAAAGGGGGTGTGTGTGAGTGAGGAACAGCATGCCCTGCGCTGCGCATCAAAGGAGACAGGGAGTGACAAAATCATATATGATATAATATTTCGTCTCGTCTTTGTTCGTGAACTAAAATGACCATAGATTTTAGTCCAGTCTTTATTTAGTGAACTACATTTTCGTCTCGTCTTTATTAGTCAACGAAATTGCATAATGATTTAGTCCCAGTTATTGTTTATTCATATGGGTGGTGGTCTCGTCTTGTCTTCGTCCTTTGAAAAATGTGCGTTGACGAACATATTTCGTTTCGTTTTCGTTAACGAAATCAACACTGCATGGAAGTAAAAATGAGATCCCCACATACACAAATCACAAATCATGATGACATATAGGAGACAGATAGAAATACACACTAGCCTACTGCTTCATGTCTCACTGTTTTCTCAGGGCACAACGCATGCAGTAACACTTTCATAGACCTGCCTGCTTATTTCTCTCTCAAAATTTGGCAACCCATTTTCAACTCTCAGCTTTTTAGAAGACAATGGAACCCCCCACTGTTTGGGGGAGAAAGTGTGAACTAGTCTGGAGTACAGAGGGGAGACAGTGGCCAATAGGATAGCCTGATTTGGGGATCAAAATGATCGTTTTTCAGGCATGGTGGAGGATAATGAAACCTCAGTCATGCGAGTGTTAATGGTGGAAAAAAGCTGCTTGGAGTTGCCGGGGGTATTGTTAATTAAATTGGAATAGAATTTAGCTCGTGCATCTCTAAGGGCTTTAGAGTAGGCCTTCTGGTGGTCTTTGTAGGCCAGTTTGTGCACGGTGAGTCCTGTGGCTTTGAGACGCCGCTCTAGGATGCGCCCAGCTGTCTTCATTTTTCACAGCTCACAGGTGTACCAGGGGGCTGTGCGTGAAAAAGTGACAGTTTTGGTTTTTGTTGGGGCGTGGAGATCCAAGAGACCGGTCAGGGATTTATTATAAAAATCCACTGCTTCACTTGCTGAAGGGAAGTTTGCAGAGGAGAGATGTTGAAGGTCCAGTGTTATTGAGTCTTGGTTGATATTTCTGATGTTTCTGAAGGACATTTGGCGCTTGGGTTTGGCGTAGGGGGGTGGGAATGGCAGCTCCATTTGGATGAGTCTGTGGTCAGACACACCTACTTCGTGTACTTGGATATTGGTGATGGGGATAGAATGAGAAATGACTAGGTCCAGGGTGTGCCCCTTGTCATGTGTGGGGACGTTGATGTGTTGGGTGAGGTTTAAGCAGTCCAGTAATTGCAGTAGGTCAGAGGCAGGGGGGCGGGAGGGGTTGTCAACATGAATGTTAATATCACCAAGAGCTATCAGATTTGCAGATGTAGTACAGAGGGTTGTGAGTAGGTCATGCAGTTCTGGAATAAAGGCAGGGTTAGGTTTAGGTGGCCGGTAAATGAGTAGTACTGTCATGGGAAATGGGGGTTTACATTTGAAAGCAAGTGCTTCAAACAATGACTGTGTAGGCAGAGGGAAAGGGGACAGATCCAGGTCGAGGCGGTGAAATACTGCTAAGCCTCCGCCACGACTAGTGCTGCGGGGTTTTACCAGGTATTTATAGCCAGGTGGACATGCTTCATTTAAGGATTGATAGACATCCGGGAGCTGCCAGGTCTGTGTTAGGCACATAATGTCTAGTCCTTTGTCCAAAATGTGGTCGTTAATAAATGAGGATTTTTGTTTAAGTGCTTGGATGTTGAGAAGGTCCATTTTTACAGTAGTTGGGGTGATGTATTTCTGTAGGGGCGAAGTAGTGTGAGATCCACTCCACGTTTTCCATGCTGTTTGGGATCCACTACGCGTTTTCCATGCTGCTTGGAGTGTGGCAGCCTCGCAGAGCTGCTACAACATCCAAGTGCGCCGATGTTCTGATGACGCAATCGAGGTGCGACGGAGCGGGGAGCAGAACAGATGGTTGTAATGGAGTGGCCAGGCTGAGTATACACAAACTTTCGGCGTGTGCTTCTGTGAGTGTAACGGGGTCGACGTAGGATTCCAAGTTGTTTGATGAATGGGATGCATTTTGGAATAGTGCCGTTATTGAGTCCCAGTAGGAGTGAGGTAGAGTATTTGAGCATATTACGGAGTATGAGAGGTTGAACCTGGAGTTAGCCTGGTTAGCTGCGGCCACCGGTCGCCTGTCGACTGAGTGGCTGCAGCTACCGGCAGGTGGGTAGGAGGCACTGAGGGACAGCTGGGAGGCTGTCCGGGAATATACCTCAGCAGTAGCCACCTTAGCAGCAGAATCCAGGAGGTTATGGAGGACTGGAACAGCGGGTTGTCGGCAGCTGTTAGCCACGTTGAACAACCGACGGCTGTCTGGCAGAGGAGAGGCGGTCCCAGGCAACGAGGCCTAACCGCACCGGGGACAGCTGGAGGGCTGCCCGGGTTATTGGAGCTCTGCAGCGCTGGACGGAGATGGAGGTGTCCAGGCAAATGACTGCCAACAGCGGACATGACTGGTCCGACGCTTGCCGGAGTTGGAGAACGTCGGCAGCAGGTAGGAAGGACAGTAGTCTCTGTTCGTGTTGGACATACACAATATCCACTCACAGATGTAGTCAGTGGCGTCCGCTGTGTAAAATAAAAGGGCTAAACTCACTACAAAAGCTAAACTCTAAAACTCTAAAACTCTAAAAAGTTAAAACAAATCACATAGAAGCTAGCTAGGGGTTGGAGAAGCGGCGAACAAACAGCGCCAGCGTCCTCTCACCCACTGTGCATCATTGTGAGTGAGTCTGCAGTTCTAACTGCAATGGGGAGTTTGGGAGCCAGGAGGAACAAGAGTCTAGGACGTGTGGAGCGTTGTCCAGGGTGTTTTAGGGAAGAGAGAAGAGTCTAGGACGTGTGGAGCGTTTTCCAGGGTGTTTTAGGGAAGAGAGAAGAGTCTAGGACGTGTGGAGCGTTGTCCAGGGTGTTTTAGGGAAGAGAGAAGAGTCTAGGACGTGTGGAGCGTTGTCCAGGGTGTTTTAGAGAAGAGAGAAGAGTCTAGGACGTGTAGAGCGTTGTCCAGGGTGTTTTAGAGAAGAGAGAAGAGTCTAGGACGTGTGGAGCGTTGTCCAGGGTGTTTTAGAGAAGAGAGAAGAGTCTAGGACGTGTGGAGTGTTGTCCAGGGTGTTTTAGAGAAGAGAGAAGAGTCTAGGACGTGTGGAGCGTTGTCCAGAGTGTTTTAAGGAAGAGAGAAGAGTCTAGGACGTGTGGAGCGTTGTCCAGAGTGTTTTAGGGAAGAGAGAAGAGTCTAGGACGTGTGGAGCGTTGTCCAGGGTGTTTTAGGGAAGAGAGAAGAGTCTAGGACGTGTGGAGCGTTGTCCATAGTGTTTTAGGGAAGAGAGAAGAGTCTAGGACGTGTGGAGCGTTGTCCAGAGTGTTTTAGGGAAGGGAGAAGAGTCTAGGACGTGTGGAGCGTTGTCCAGGGTGTTTTAGAGAAGAGAGAAGAGAATTGGTTGGTTTTTACCTATAACTGCACCGATCTGTGTAAAACTTTGTATGCACACTCCCTAGAGGTCAAGGAAAAACCTTTGTTCTGCATTTTTCACATCTGTCTTTTATAGCGCCACCAGGAGGCCAACTTATGTAAAACATATTTTTTTATATTAAGCCTTCAGATTGTATCCAAATTTCACGCAAAACGGTACACATGATCTCTATAGTCATGTGATCAAGACGGATCTGTTTTGGTTTTTCATATTCCATCCTGATTGGCTAAGATTGACATCTAAAGTTTGCAGTAGTGGCTTGTTTTGAACAAAATACCGCAAATCATTAACGCAGCGTCCGATTGCGATTAACTTTATACGCACATTCACACTTAGTTGAGGAACAAATGCCACCCTTTTAACATTGGCCTGCAGCGCCACCAGCAGCTCTAATTTATCAAAACATTTCTTTTTAACAAAATGCCTCAAATCATGAATGCAGTGTCCCATTGCCGTGCAAGGCCTAAGAAGAAATCGCACCCTTTTCACATTGGCCTATTATAGCGCCACCAGGAGGCCACAATAACCTACCTGACCTGGCGGAGACCTGTGCTCCACGGAGCACGTTTTCTAGTTGTATTTCTTTTTGTGTGTAAAACACTTTTTTATGTGTTTTATAAATAAAGCCATTTTAAACTGAAGATGATCATGCGGAAGCTAGGCATAGGTTTATAGACATTAGGCATGGTTAGGCTGACAAATCCTGGTCTTTTGGCTAATGTTACGACGTATCATAACCAAGTAGCACCATGCTGATAGAACATAGAACATACTGTACTCTACACTCTATAATGAAGTCTGATTCTGAACACTAACCTACGTTACCAGGCTTTCCACACTGGAAAAAAAAATGCCAACCGAATGCGAGCATGCTAATCCCCCCTTTCACATGTACAATTCATTTAAATACAGCCTCCCTTTTGTAGACACAAATTAAATGCATTTGCAGATCCCACAAAGTTTACCTGTTGTAATGTGAAGATTGTACAACAATCGAACTCAGGACACAGGAAATGTGCACAATCTCTCTCTCTCGCTGTGTGTGTGTGTGTGTGTGTGTGTGTGTGTGTGTGTGTGTGTGTGTGTGTGTGTGTGTGTGTGTGTGTGTGTGTGTGTGTGTGTGTGTGTACACAGAATATGATGTGTCCATGTGTACCATTACAGAGCTATTAGGATCCAATGCTAACATGCCAGGAGAAGAGGAGGAGCAGAGAGATGACATCATTCCTATTACATCACCAGAACCACGGAGATGGATCCCAGTCAGTAAAAGATGGAGGAAACAGTTAGAGAAGCTTGCAAACATTGATGACTGTAAAGTTATCAAAGTTGGGAGTCTTCTGTTTGTGGCAGAAGAAGAATTCCGCATCGCAGTGGGAGGTGATGGAGTTGAGGTCTTCTTAGGGTTAATGATGGCACTGAAGTCGCAGTGAAAAGAATGTCTAACTTCTTTCATGTGCTGAAGAACGAGAAAGACTTTTTACGTCTTCCAAAGCTTAAACATCCTTCAATTGTTCGATATGTTGACTTTGCAGAAGATACAAACTTTGGTTATCTTGGTCTTCAGTTGTGTGAATACACACTGGTAGAATACATCAGTGAACACAACCTTTCTGAACTGGAGAGGAAACAACTTGCACATCAATTTGTCCAGAGCTTATGTATTCTTCATTGCCAGGATCCTACAATTCTCCACCGTGATATCAAGCCCCAGAATGTCTTGATTGGTAAGCTACGGAAACAAATTAAATAAGCAAATAATATCCGAAATATATTCAACATATGCTGAATTTATGATCTAAAACCCTGTATTATATTGATATACACAATTGTCCTTGCAGATATTCAAAGCAAGGCAAGACTGTCAAATTTTGGAATAAGCCGAGAATTACCCAAAGAACAAACATTCCTACTCACAAGAGTTCAAGGAACGAAACACTGGAAGGCAAAGGAGACTCTATGCAATGATCAATTCCCATATGAAAGAAGCACCGATATCCAGGTTGTTCTTTTATTCTGTGTGAGAACAATTCAATTAATAACAACATAAAAATGTTCTTACTCATTTTATATGCTCATCTTTAAGGTGGCTGGGATGTTGATATATTACATCCTTTCTGGAGGACATCATCCATTTGGCAAAGGCGTTAGATGTGAAATCAACATTCTGGAAGGACATTACAACCTGGACCATGTTCAGGATGTGGTTGCCAAGGATCTCATCGAGAGGATGATCAATGAAGACCCAAAGAAAAGACCTAGAGTGGAGGAATGCTTGGATCATCCTTTATTTTGGTCAAACGACAGGTAGGCTATGATAGAAATATTTTCCCATTTCCACAGTATTCATTCATTCACTGATATCTAAACGTTATTTCAGTTCATCATAGTCTAATGCGTTCAGTATTATTTTTCCAGGAGAGTACAGTACTTGAGAAGGATTGGAAAGGAGTACATCACTGTACTGGGCCAGTTTGCTGATCAGGGACACAACACATGGAAACACAAGGTGACTTTATTACTAATAGTACATAAATGTATCCAACATTATGTAAGTCTATCACTATCATACCCCCTCCCCATATCTCCCCCCGCAGCCCCCCCCCCCCAACTCACATCGACGTGACTTCAACTTTCAGACAGAAAGTCGACTTGCAAAAATCGGAAATCGTTAATGCCCTAAATTGTACTTAATCTTTGTTTTCTCTATTGTTCTACTTTTTTATTCATCATATTCTGTATTTCACTTTAAAGGGATATTTAACTTTCAAATAAAATAAACATAAAAAATATATGAAAAATAAATGTTGTAAATGACGGTTAGTGCTTCTTATGTCAGCTTATAGTCTCAGATCTTGTAGCCTGAGGCTACGAGCTCAATCCATGGTCTTGAAGGGCGGACCCAAACACAGCCGCCCGGATTTGTGCGTGGCTTCCTATTGCTTCACCAATCTATGTCCCCGCCTCCCCTCCCCTCCCCCCCTCGGCCTGTGCACGGAGCACGCTGACGTCACCAAATTTAGAGCGACGCCCCTCTGCACTCTGATTGGTTAGGAGATAACAAGGTCCAAGACCATCGTTCCTGCATGGCTCCCCCAGGCTTTTTTTCTTTTGTAACAAAAAAAAAAGCCTGGGTTTCCGAGGCTACAGATCTTGTGACGTGAGGCACAGTTAGACATGAAAGAACAGATCTATAATGTGCTGAGTCAACAGCTGCCATGATAAGAATGTTTACACTGAGGTTCTCTAGACACTTATGTTCTTCAAAATGTTCATCCCAGCCTTTTAAGGATAAGGATAATTCCTTTTAACAGGTCGTTCATGAAAGTCCTTGCGGTCTTGTTTCCAATGAGAACCTGTGAGCAATTAGGGGTTAAGAGTCTTGCTCAGGGAAAAATTTCATTTCATCAACACATATGCTGGCGTGGCCTGGAATCGAACCTGGGGCAACCAGGGCCTCTGGCTCCCTAGGCGGGCTCACTAACCACTCAGCTATGGCCGCCCCTTAAGTCAGTCTCCAGTCTCACCAGAGCCCTCAGTTGGAATGAATGAATATTGCATTATCTCTTCATTCCCTTACAATACCTTTGTAATGCCTATGTATACCAGAGCTGTGTATGAAATGTGCTATTTAAATATAAAATACACTTGTAGGTAACTACAAGTGTATTTTAACTAAAGCATCATTTGAAGCTCATATCCTTCCTTTAAGTCATTCATTTAATCTTCAAGCTGTGTTTTTCCAGTCCCCACCAGAGTTGCTTCTTCTCATTGGATACTGTGTGTGTGTGTGTGTCTGTGTCTGTGTCTGTGTCTGTGTCTGTGTCTGTCTGTCTGTCTGTCTGTCTGTCTGTGTGTGTGTGTGTGTGTGTGTGTGTGTGTGTGTGTGTGTGTGTGTGTGTGTGAAAGATCAAGTCCCTTTCATTTTGATCTTTCAGTTGTATATATTTTTCCAGTTTCCACTTGAGTTGAAGATGGATGAAATGAAGTCGTACCCTGAGAACTCTTTTGGACTGCTGCGCTTCATTCACCATCTCCATGAGCACTAGTAAGTTTAATTACATTTAAAAACACAAACAGAAGTCAATCCTGTCCATTTATAAATAAATATTTGATCCCCACCAAAATGTATGGAGCATTTCTCATGGAGCACTTTCCCTGGGTGTAAAACTAAATAATTCCCTGAGTGTTCCGTTATCAGTGTTACAATTGAATTGTAGGATAATGATACTAAAGGTATCATCTTCTATTGAATCTTGTTTAGGAGCCTGCATTCAATTATTTTGTGTTTTACTGCTTATAAAAGGAGAAGTTTGGCCATAAGACTAACATAGTTATATGGTTATAATATGGTTATATCACTGTAGATGTGTGTGTTCACCATCGGATGTTGTGACTCCAGTGATCACTGCTTTGTGTTCACAGTGCTGAAGAGGTAGCTGGTGTTGACCTGATGGAGATGTTTCCTGATCTGTTTGGATGTGTTTATCAGTTTGCCCAAAAACAAGACTGGAACTCAAGGCCAACCCTGAAGGACATGTTTCACACAGTGGTGTGATCTAGTTTTTTTCGGAGGGTATACGATAATTATTCCCTGCACGACATGCGCGATACGCTATCGCGTTTTCAATGGATGAAATGGTTATTAGACTGTATACGCTTTCCCCCAAAAAAATCTGCACTGTATACGGCGTATACACCGTACCACGGTAGAACACATCACTGGTTTCACACATAAGATGTTCTATATGAAAGTCCACAAACCCTTTAGAGAAAGACACTTTTCAGTCTATAAATGACTCAGTGTCTTGAAGGACTCTCATGATTCAAGAGTTCAATATTCAGTAGCCTGGAGAAAACATGTTCCCCTCTCATTTTAGTTCCCCACCGGAAGGACGTTGAGGGCCCTATTCTTGCCAGTGCCTTACCCGTTGACAAAATCATCAAGAAGGCCAGCTCTGTGGTTGGCCTCCGCATGGAAGGGCTGCAGTCGGTCGCAGAGAGGAGGATAAGGGATCAACTTAATTACATCCTGGCTAACCCCTCCCATCCACTCTATGGCGAGCTGCAGGATAGGATAGAATAGGATAGGATAAAACAACAGATCTGTTGGGAATTGATTACATGAAACAGGTGCCTGCGTGTTTAGTCTCAATGTTTGTAAACAAATAATTGGTCTCTACAGCTTCAGGTTGACTATACTGTTTATGTTTAAGTTTATGTTTATTAAAGGATCCCCATTAGAGACACATGAATGAGCCTCTAGTCTTCCTGGGGTCCTAATACCTCTACTACATGGTACAGTAGCACCCTGAAGGTGATTCAAACAGCTGAAAGTAAACTAGACAGTTGTCGGTGTGATACAATGTGAGGGTGTTTTTTATAACATTGGGTTTTTGTTTTTATTGTTGTTTTTTACTTGTCTTTTGTTTTTTGTTATGATGTATGTGACGTACGCCTGTGTTTCGCTCTGTTACATCGTCCAGTTGTTTCCTTCTTTGCTCTTGTTGTTTTTTTTAATTGTTGTTGGACATACAATCCCATATGACAGACAAGCACTGATGGACATCAAAACGGCCATCACTCATGTATATCAATGTTTATGGATGGATATGCTATGTGTAAATATGTAGATATGTTGTTGTCTCTTTTTTATTATTCTTTCTTTATTTTTTATTTCTTTATTACCCCCCCCCCCCCCCTTCTCTCTCTTCTGGAAATAATCAAAACGATAGAACTTGCACAATATAGAGCTATTTAACACTGTTACTGAACAAACACTCTATAGTAATGATTACTATCACAATATAGAGCTATTTAACACTGTTACTGAACAAACACTCTATAGTAATGATTACTATCACAATATAGAGCTATTTAACACTGTTACTGAACAAACACTCTATAGTAATGATTACTATCACAATATAGAGCTATTTAACACTGTTACTGAACAAACACTCTATAGTAATGCTTAGGCCCTACTATCAGAATATAGAGATATTTAAAGTTTTAACTAAAAACGTTTTGTTTGAACAAAAGGCCTCAGCCTGTGTTCACTCAGGGTCAGTTCTAGATCATTCTTCAGGAGAAAGACAATCAGTATGAATGTTTTTATTGTCTGTGATGTGGAGGAATAACTGACAACTTTGTTTATAAGGAGCTGCTTTAACTGTCTGTGACTCATTCAAACATATTTGTAATAAGTTTGCTTTGATAATAAAATAACATTCTCTATTAATGTCAAATTCTCCAACGACTTCTGCTTTTCTGTATAAATGTAGTTTATACAAACTACATTTATACAAACTACATTTATACAAAGATACACAAGAGTGTATCTTTGTACCTCTACTACATGGTATCCTTTCCATGACAGTTCTGGAGTATATTTAAACATTGTATCTCTGATACAATAGAACATAATCTGATCTAATCATAATCTTATTTCCTTATCTTAATCCATATATTTAAAGTTGTTTTGCCTTTTAATTGCAGCTTGAAGCAAGCTTTTATCTTGATGTCAAATACATAATACAAATTCTTCCTTATACAAGGTTTAGGAGTGAATGTCAGCATGCAGTGAAGAATGAATGATATTTGAGTCAGTAATCTTCATTGTAGCCTTACATATTTACGATGATCCTTACATATTTATAATGATCCTTAGTTTACATCTTTATTATGATCCTTACATCTTTATTATGATACTTTAAAGTACATTTTGATGGCAATACTTTTGTACTTTTACTCAAGTAAATGTTGAATTCCGGACTTTTACTTATATACTAACTAAATAGAGTAAATAGAATTATATACTAACTAAAATATACAGTACTAAATAGAGTATTTCTATATTGCAGTATTGATACTTTTACTTACAGTAAGTAAACATTGTGAGTACTTTTTCCACACTGCCAAACAGAGGACAGTGAAAGTGTGACTGTGTGAGAACAGTCTGCTTTGACAACAAGTCACTGCATGATGAGGCTGCTGGTGACTCACCTCCACTAACATGCATCTGGCCCAACCCAATACAAAGGTTCAGCCAATGGAACAATAGCACAGATAATAACAGTAATCCATGCCGCCTACGCCGTACTTTTACTTTTGATACTTTAAGTATATTTTGAAGCCAATACTTTTGTACTTTTACTCAAGTAACATTTTGAACACAGGCCTTTTTGCGAACGCGGGAGGAGGCGCGGCGAAGCCGCGCCTCCGACCAAGTGGAGCTTACTATGTAACTCTGCCTGGGTTGTGTCTCTGTATCTCTGTCTGTATCTCTGTGTGCACTGCCTGTGTGCAGCTCCTCTGAGATAAGTAAATGTCCAATTTAGACGTACCATACATCAAATGAAAGGTCTTTGAAAACTGAACACACCTGTCAAGGTTGCGTTTAAGCCCGCCCCTTCCCCCGGAAGCCACGCCCCGGAGAAGGCTCCTAAAAACTCCCCATTGAAACCCCATGTTAAATGAAAAGTGCCCGAATCGCTCCCAAACTTTTTCTACCCCCCCTAAGTGGGGGTCTACGAACAAATACATCGGGCTCGGATTTTGGCTCCGCCCCCCGGAAGTGGGTGAAACAGGCACTTCAAACACTTTGTTGAATTGTTCAAAAACATTCCAAGTTTTTTTTTTGTGAATTTGTATTTTTCTAAGATGCTCCTTTTAACGCAGATTTTTTAAAAAAAGATTTTTTTTTTTTTATTGGTTACTTTTTTTTAAATATTTATTTGAATTCTTTTTTTGCGTTCGCTTACCGCGTTCGCGCGTCTTACTTGTACTTGTAACAGAGTATTTTTATATTGTGGTATTTCTACTTTTACTTAAGTAAAATATCTGAGTAGGCTACTTCTTCCACCACTGGTAACAGAGTATGTTTATATTGTGGTATCGCTACTTTTAATTAAGTAAAATATTTGAGTACTTCTTCCACCACTGGTGACAGTGAGATCTAACAGCTTTCATCCTGGTGTCTCTATTCAGGGCAGATCTACAAGCTCACTATGCACTGGGTTGAGTGATCTTGTAGATCGATTATTTCACTATTAAAATGTTAGCATGAGTTTGAACCATTTAAGTGGTTAAAATACTTCTCTGTGACCTCTGACCTCTATGTCTTATAGATGTGATCAGTAAGACATACGGACATGTCATGCAATTTACAACCTGCAGAGGGCAGAAGAGGACACTGAACAGACACTAGTCAGAGAATACAGGTCAATCAGGGACGTGTGTGTGTGTGTGTGTGTGTGTGTGTGTGTGTGTGTGTGTGTGTGTGTGTGTGTGTGTGTGTGTGTGTGTGTGTGTGTGTGTGTGTGTGTGTGTGTGTGTGTGTGTGTGTGTGTGTGCGTGCGTGCGTGCGTGCGTGCGTGCGTGCGTGCGTGTGTGTGTGTGACTGTGTGTGTGTGTGTGTGTGTGTGTGTGTGTGTGTGTGTGTGTGTGAGTGAGCAGTGACTAACATGAGAGGAAGAGGAGGGTTTACATTGAGGAGACTTTGGAGGCGGGGCTGTAAGCTGCCCATCCAATCAGAAGTTAGAATGCTACTGTATTGTATGTGCTATTGTTTCATTGGCTGAACTTCTTTGGTTCTTTGGGTTGGGCCAGATGCATGTTTGTGGTGAGAATGCATGCAGTGACTAGTCAGTCACAGCAGCCTAGTCTCACATTCATAGATTCATACCCACAATGTGAGTTGAGGGTTTGTATGTCAGTATTTTAACTATCATCTTTAAGGCAGAGGGTTTGTATATCTTTGGACAACAGGGGAAAAGGGCTCCCAAAGCCCCCCCCCTCACATGCCTGTAAATAGTTATAAAACACCATGAGGTTTATCAAAGGATCAATGAAGTCAACAGAACTGAAACATGATGTTGTTTGATGCATGTTTTATTGTGACTTTTTTCTTGTACGTTGTTCAAAACAAATACAAAGAAAGAAAGAAAGAAAAAAAGCTCACTTGAGGACACACACACACACACACACACACACACACACACACACACACACACACACACACACACACACACACACACACACACACACACACACACACACACACATATTGCACACACACACACACACACACACACACACACACACTGTGTGTGTGTGTGTGTGTGTGTGTGTGTGTGTGTGTGTGTGTGTGTGTGTGTGTGTGTGTGTGTGCGTGCGTGTGTGCGTGTGTGTGTGTGTGTGTGTGTGTGTGTGTGTGTGCATGCAAAGGGAGGCTAGTTAGTTGCATCATGGGTACATGATGTCTTTGTTCCACAGAAAAAAGAAAAACATAATGAGTGTAATATACATTCCTGTTTACACACGTTTGTTTTTATAGGACAAAAAGAAGTGTGATTTATAACTGTCTCAAGCTTAACACTTTATTATGTATTTATTGCTATTATGTAGCAGGCCAGTTGTTCTCAAAGTGTGGTCCGGGGACCCCCAGGGGTCTTTGAGGGCGCTACAGGGGGTCCCCAACAAAAAAACTGTCATTTCAGCCCTGTTTTATTTTTCGGCTTTATTTATACAAGAACATGTTGACAAATCTTGATGCATTTTCTCTCATCAGGGTCCCTGGTTCAACATCTTTTCAACATTGTAATCAACCACCCACTGCTATGACATCATCACACTGGAACATATGTGTGCTATGACATCATCACACTGGGACATATGTGTGCTATGACATCATCACACTGGAACATATGTGTGCTATGACATCATCACACTGGGACATCTGTGTGCTATGACATCATCACACTGGAACATATGTGTGCTATGACATCATCACACTGGAACATCTGTGTGCTATGACATCATCACACTGGAACATCTGTGTGCTATGACATCATCACACGTGACCTACATGCATTGTGTCGTTCCTGTGCTTTTGATACTTTTAGTGCACGTGACCTACATGCATGTTGTTGTGCTCCTGTGGTTTTAACACTTACAGATCATGTGTATATTAAAATGTGTATTTTGTGTAAGTACTGGACAGTTTCACAGTGCATTTTGAGTCTAGTTGACAAACATCATTGTCTATTATTGTTACTTTAGTTCATTAGTTTATTTGTAAGAGAAGTACAGAGAAACACTGACAGTGTGATGTACTGTACACATTAGTAATACAGTAGATGAAGATCATTTACAACACCTTGGATATCAATAGTTCAACTCATTAAAATGACATAACAAATTAAAATCACTGCAGTAGGTTAATAAAATAAAAAGATAGAGCACATTTAAAACAACAGTGTTGAACCAAGTGCTGTACACTCAGTAAGCAAATATATACAAAGAAATACTAACAATAAACAGGGGGAAATATTAAAGTACATAAAACTAACATCCACTAAAAACATAAATGATTAATTGATGGATAGATAATAATAATAATTATCCTTTCCTTGTATATGCAATGAATGTATTCCATAGAAAGAAGCAGTCAAATAAAAAATACATTCTTAGAATACAATTTAAGTCATGCAAGGACTAGAAAATATATCGTTTATAATATATAATAATGATGAATTTCTACCCTAATTTACAGATATCAAAATATAGGAAAGTGAACTTCAAAGACTGCCTGTAAAAAAAATATCTCTCTCTAAGTGTTTCACTTGTTCCTCATTCTGCTGGGGACCCCCTGGAACCCTCTCAAGGACCCCTGGGGGTCCCCAAACCTCACTTTGAGAACCACTGATATAACCAGTGAGCTGTACTGTCATGGCATTTAACACAGTGTTGCCAGTTTTGTGAGAGAAATAAGCAACCAAATATACAAAAACCAGAGTGTAGAAGAGAGAGTAACGTCACGCTTTGATCTCGCCGCAAAGCGGGCCTCTATGGGCTATAGTTCCAAACATTGGAACTATCTCATTGACGTAGACAGAGCACTTCCGCATTCCATTCTTACAATGGGAGTCGACGCTACTGTCGTTACTCTCTTTCTAAATTACTCTGACAAAAACAACATGAGCGCTTTAAACCTATATACTGTATGCATCGGCTATTTGAATGCTTTTTGAATTTAATTAATTAATTAAGAAGGTAACAACGCATCGCGATGCGACGTGTTGTGAGCTTGTAGATCAGCTATATAAAAAAAAACATGAAATAAAATGTGAAATATTTGGACGTTTTTTTTAAACATTCCAACAACACAGATCTGGTACGGGGGGGGGGGCGTAGGGACAAATACTACATTTAATTTGAGGGGTGGTTTTAATAATAATTAAAACATTAGGAAGCAAGCCAAAATAAGCAGCTACACTTTAGAAACAAGCCCAAACAAACGCTTATAATAAGCGGACACGGCAACGCTGATTTAACAAAGAAAATCTAGACTGGTATCAAGTGTCTGCTGGAGGTTCATCCGGTCTGGGTCTAAAGCGGATACGGAAACAGTTTTTGAATATATGTGTGATTTTAAATAACCGGATATGGAAGGCGGGCTCTAGACCGGATTACACTGGTTCAGTGGCCATGGTTCACATGACGCTCCTCTGTCACAAGCGTCATGGCGCAACTTGCTCCTGGTTTTTGAATTTTCTCCATTTACAACCCGTACATCTACTTTAACGTTCATATTTCAAATATAAAGTTTGGACCCCACGGTCATGGATGTAACAAGTTAAAACGCTTGGGTCTAAGTACCCGTATTTACTGTATTGTTCAATTAAAAGCATTGTAATCTGATCGTTGGCCATTTTCTCAGAACTGTCTCCATATGTTTTCAGCAACGCGACTATCGGTTGGGAGGTGTACTGCACGCTGATACATCATAACTCTATGAGAAAATGGCCGCCGATTGGATTAAAATACTTTTTATTGAACAATATGGAAAATACGGGTACTTAAACCCAGGCGTTTCAACTTGTTACATCAATGACCGTGAGTTCAGCACTTTATATTTGAAATCTGAATATTTATGTAGATGTATGAGTTGTAAAGGGAGAAAACCAGAACAAGTTGTGCCATGACTGTCATGTTTCAGGGCTAAAAGTTCAGATGAATCCAGGATGAAATCGAAAGTATTAAAGTAATAATCTAATCTGAGCACAAAGCAGGAGGACAACATGATGGCGGATCTGTCCTTCCAACTCAGTGTTTATTTCAACATTCTCCTGGTAATATGGTCCAGCTGTTACAACACTTCTGTTACAGGTAAGGTTAAGTTATAATGTTTAATACATAATAATACAACTTATTAGAGTTATTACTTATTACAGTGGAGTAACGCATAGGGAGAGGTAGCTCTGGGCCAGAGTGTTTAGTGAGTTCTCTCTAAAGCTCTGCTTATAGACAAAGCATTCCACTGTCCTGTGAGGCTCTAACTGTAGTAAAAAATAAACTAAACTATTTCGCTTTTCACCGAAACAAAGAATGTTTTGTGTTGTTGAAAGTCTATTCTCCAGGGTGGAAAGTCTCTCATGGACATTATTGTATTTATTCCACTGCGCCCCCTACAGGTCTGCTCAATGGTAATTTATATTGACCAGATCTGTAGGGGGCGCAGGTGAGTAAAATAAATAATATCCGTCTGGCGGACATATGTTTTTTTTTCGCCCAAAAATATATATTATACAGAGAAGGTGGGGTGGTGGGAGGCCTCCCACCATGGAGAATAGACTTTCAACAACACAAAACAGCCTTTGTTTAGGTGAATAGTGAAGTAGTTTTGTTTATTTGTACTAAAGACGGAGCCCTTGCAGGGCAGTGTAATTCTGTGTCTATAGAGAAGTCACTAAGGCTCTGGACCAGAGCTAAGGGAGGGGCTGATAAAGTTGTGTAGAAAATAATGTGCTGGCGTTTTCTTTTTGTTTAATTGATTGATTTGATTTGATTGAATACTTTATTAGACAGAAATGCAAACAGTACAGTCATACACTTGGTCTAAAAGGATAAAGTCATGAGGACTTGTTTCCATTAAGGTCCTGTGTATTCAATTCATAGACATTTAAAGACATACAATAATATACAATACTACTGTATATCCTAGACATCATCATAGTAGCCTGAAGCCTAATAGTAGCAACATTATATACTGTAAGCCTACATACTGTAAGTATGTATATACATATGTATATATATATAATGTGTGCGTGTGTGTGTGTGTGTGTGTGTGTGTGTGTGTGTGTGTGTGTGTGTGTGTGTGTGTGTGTGCGTGTGCGTGTGCGTGCGTATATATATACACACATACACATACACATACACATACACACATACACATAACGTTTTGTGATGAAACATCTGAAATTAAAAATCTAAAATCCAAAACATTGTCTCATGTAAAGGTCCCATGCAATGAAGCTTTTATTTTTCCATCCTTACATGATAACAGAAGCTTTTACTCTGAAGAGACACCAGTCCTCCAAAAAGGTTGGCCGTAGCTTAGTGGGTCACTGGTTCACTTCCCCCTGCCCCGGTCTATGAGTCCATGAGCAAAACACTAACTTCTCCCCCTTGAGTGCTCAATACGTCTGTCTGTCTGTCTGTCTGTCTGTCTGTCTGTCTGTCTGTCTGTCTGTCTGTCTATTTTTTTAATACAATTTTTACATGTTGCTGAAGCTCTTATCCAGAGTGACTTACAAGATCATAATAAACATGTAACATCTATAGACAGTATTGTAGAGTAAACAGTGTTCTAAGAAAACAAACACTAGGCTACAAAGTAACTACCATAGCAGGTAGGTCGACTTATATGTCCACAAGCAAACAGCATACATCTGAATAAAGATTATTCAAGATCAATGTCTGTACTAAAACCTTTTCCTTTTTTTTTCTTCTTTTGTTTTAAGGACAACCTCAGGTCATAGGGTCATCTCAACCCGTGATGGCCAAAGAGGGAGATGATGTCATCCTTCCTTGTCACATTGAACCATCTGTCAACGCGGCCAGGATGACGGTGGACTGGACCAGAGTCAACAACACGAAGCCGGTTATGGTGTATCTCCTCCAGGATGGACATTATAGTAATGCCGAACAGAACCCGTTGTACAAAGGAAGGACGTCCCTGTTTCCTGAGGAGCTTCCTCAAGGTAACATCTCACTGAAGCTGACCGGGGTGACGCTCTCAGACAACGGGACGTACAAGTGTTTTGTTCCACGCCTGAAGAGCAGCAGCAGCAAGAGCAGTGAGATCCAGCTCCTTGTTGGTAAGATTTACTGTTCATAAACATGGAGGGAAAAACAACAAGGAAGAAAAGAGCAGGAAACAACAACTTTTATTAAATATTTTTTGAGATATCAACTCCAGAGCAATGGTCACAGAGTTTTGGCCATTTGAAGTGTTAAACACTGCTGTAACACTGCTGTAGCCCCATATGTGTACACAGGCCCGGATTTATAGGAGTTGAGGCCCGTGGGCTAGAGTAATTTAGGAGCCCCCCCTGGCGCGCGCGCGTGCATGCGCGCCCCGTTTGCGCGCGCGTACGAAGGCATCTTTCAAAGCAATGTTACAAAGTGCTTCACAGAAGAATCAATATAAATAATGTAGATAAATATACATTAAAACAGGGGAAAATGCAGCTTTATTAAAGTGTGTTTTCAGGAGAGATTTGAAAAAAGGCACAGGCTCTGCTCCTCTGATCTCCTCCAGGGTGTTAGAGCTCTAACTGTAAAAGCCCTGATCTCCTTTTATTTTTATCCAGCACTTTGTAATGACCAGCAGAGCTTTGTCTGAGGATCTCAAGCTACAGGTCGGCTCATAAATGACATAACACCCTATAGTGTAAGGCCTATAAAGTATCCTGCACTATGCAGGAACAAATACATTAAACCTGTGAGCTTTGGGCCACGAGATAGTGACTCTAACCATTTTAACACCACTGTTGATTTGATTGATTTGATTTGATTTGATTTGATTTGATTTGATTTGATTTGATTTGATTTGATTTGATTAATTTTCTAATATATAGTTGTGTCATGACTCTCTGTCTTTCAGAGGATAAGAAGCTCAGAATGGAGGAGGAGAAAGGATCAACTGTAGGAGTGATTGCAGGGATTGTTATTCCAGTGATCATCATCTTGGTGGCAGCAATACTGGGATATTTCTACTGGAAAAAGAACAAAACTGGTAAGACTTGAACTGATTCATTGACTACTTTATTTTTCAAATGCACATTTGGTATATCCTCTAATATTATATAATTCTATTCTATTCTATTCTATTCTATTCTATTCTATTCTATTCTATTCTATTCTAGATATATCATCTTCTTTTGGGTAATTCCCATCAGGGTCACCACAACAGATCATCTGTTTCCATCTGGTTCTGTTTTCTGTATCTTCCTCACTCACTCTAGTCACCTTCATGTCCTCTCTGTCACCTGCATGTCCTCTCTGTCACCTACATGTCCTCTCTGTCACCTGCATGTCCTCTCTGTCACCTGCATGTCCTCTCTGTTACCTGCTTGTCCTCTGTCACCTCATCCATAAACCTCCTGTTTGACCTTCCTCTTCTCCTCTTGTCTGGCAGCTCCATCTTCAGCATCTTTCTCCCAATGTACCTCTCATCCCTCCTCTGCACAGATATAGATACAGTATATAATATATTGTATATCTATGATAATGATAATAATATTAGTGTCTCCACACTGACCTCTCACTGTCTCACATCTCAACTTTTACAGAACGAGGCAGCGGCAGAAATCAACAACGAGGTAAGAGTGTGTGTGTGTGTGTGTGTGTGTGTGTGTGTGTGTGTGTGTGTGTGTGTGTGTGTGTGTGTGTGTGTGTGTGTGTGTGTGTGTGTGTGTGTGTGTGTGTGTGTGTGTGTGTGTGTGTGTTCTACACACAAGTACAGCTGATAGTATAATCCAATATTTCATATTGTTTCAGATGAAGAACAGATCACCCTGCAGGGTGAGAAACTATAACTTCAATATTATTTATTATATTGATCAAATATTTGTTCATGCAGGAAATGTAGTTATTGTGTTTGTCAGAGTTAACATTATGTAACAACTGTTCAAGGTTATTTGTACCTAAATGTGTATTATTGCATAATGGAAATAGAGCAATAATAGAAGTGCTGATGTCACTCCCACTAGCCCTGGGTCACTGTGTTATTTTGTGTATTGGAATCCCCATTAGGCAAATATCCAAAAATAAACAAACTTTGTGTTCCATTACAGACCAATCACAATCCACCACTAACATGAGAGACATGCCGGGACATGACGTCATTCCACCAAAACCACGGAAAAGGCCCCCAGTCAGTAAAAGATGGAAGCAACAGTTAGAGAATCTTGCAAACGCTGATGACTGTAAAGTTACCAGAGTCGGGAGTCTTCTGTTTGGTAAAGATGATGAATTCTGCATCGCAAAGGGAAGTGATGGAACTCAGGTCTTCTTGGGGTTAAGAGATGACGGCACTGAAGTCGCGATCAAGAGAATATCTAGACTCAACTTAAAAGCGCTGGAGAAGGAAGAAGAGTTTTTACGTCTTCCAAAGCTTGATCATCCTTCAATTGTTCGATACGTTGACTATGCAGACGATGAGAACTTTGGTTACCTTGCTCTTCAGCTGTGTGAATACACCCTGGCAGAATACATCACTGAACACAACCCTTCTGAACTGGAGAGGAAACAACTTGCACATCAGGTTCTCCAGAGCTTAAGTGTTCTTCATGGTCAGGTTCCTACAATTCTCCACCGGGATATCAAGCCCCAGAATGTCCTGATTGGTAAGATACACTGTAGGGAGACATAGTTGTTCCAACAATGTTTTGTCCAAACATCACGCAAATCGGTACACATTATCTCTTTTCTAGTTATTCTAATTCTTATTATGCTACAAGCAGATGATATCTGAAATATAAGCAACATGCTGTATGCTGAATGTATTTGCTCAATCTAAAACTCTTGATTTTATTGATCTACCCAATATGCTTTGCAGATATTCAAAACAAGGCAAGACTGGCAGATTTCGGAAAAAGCCGAGAATTACTCAGAGGACAAACGACCCATTGCACAAGCAGTGCAGGAACATCATGCTGGAGGGCAAAGGAGACGTTGGATGAAAACAACAGTGTTGTCAGATATAAAAGAAGCACTGACATCCAGGTTGGTTTGTTTTATTGTGTGAGAACAATTGAATGAATGACAACAACATAAAAATGTTCTTACACATGTTCATGTTCATTCTAAAGGTGACTGGGATGTTGATATACTACATCCTTTCTGGAGGAGAGCATCCATTTGGTTCAGGCACTAGATGTGAAAACAACATTCTGGATGGAAAGTACAACCTGGACCAGGTTCAGGATGTGGTCGCCAAGGATCTCATCGAGAGGATGATCAATGGAAACCCAGAGGAACGACCAACAGTGGAGGAATGCTTGTATCATCCTTTATTTTGGTTAAACGACAGGTATGATAGAAACAGTCAAACATTTCCCATTCACATATTATTAATAATAATAATAATAATAATACATTTTATTTGTATTGCACTTTACATTTGAAACAAACCTCAAAGTGCTACAGTACATAATAAAATCACACCCTGTGTGAAGTGGGCGGTGTCTTGCTAGCTAATCACAATACTGAATGGAGTCAACCAATCATGTACAAAAGATAAATACATTTATTGAAACACTCTTTATGATGGACGAAACCATAACTTGAAAAAAACAAACTTTTGGTTTTTTTCAAGTTATGGTTGCTTATATAGGGCTATGCACATGTGTCATGTGACACTGGCCAATCACAGTCCTGAATAGACTTTGATTGGCCAATCACAGCGCAGGATAATTGTACAAATTTCCTGGGCCCAGATCACAGCGCAGGAAAATGTACATTTTTCCAAATCTCACTTATAGGGGCGGTTTCACCGCCCAAAAACAGATGAAAAAAAAAACATTTGCAAGAGAATCAAAAAACAAAAGTCTAAAACAGGATTAAAACATGTTTAAAACAAGTTTAAAAAGGAGAGACAGGGTTATTAAAACCGGCTTAAAAAGCTAACCAAATGCTTTGTTAAAATGGTAGGTTTTTAGTGCTCTCTTAAAAGTGATCACAGATTGTGGAGCTCTGAGATGGTCTGGGAGTGAGTTCCACAGCCGGGGGGCGGCTGCATAGAATGCTCGGTCTCCCATGGTGCGGAGGTTGGTGTGCCGTTCCTTCAGTTTATTAGTGTTTCCGGAGCGGAGGCTGCGGGTGGCGGTCTGCGGTTCGATCATTCACTCATTCACTGATTATTTAAGCTGTTCTTTATCATTTTGAGGCAATGGTAAGGTGCTTATATTCTAGCCCAATGCTATCATTATCTATTGATTTATTTTCCCAGGAAAGTAGAGTACTTGAGAAGGATTGGAAACCAAAAGGAAGTTGAGAACTGTCCAGATGATGACAAGGACCTCATCACTGTACTGGACCAGTATGCTGAGCAGGGACAGTTCAACACATGGAAACACAAGGTGACTTTATTGCTAATTGTGTGAGAATTTCTTAATCACAATTTCCATTTCATCCGAACGTATGTTTCTGTTCTGTATTTTGCTCCTTCCATTCTTTATTTCTCTTTAAACGCTATGCCTTTAATTAACGCATTGTTTATTAAATGTACTGTACACTTGCTTTGCCAAAGTATCATAATTTAAAGCTCACATCCCTCTTTGATCTTTAATGTTGTTTGTCCAGTTCCCACCTGAGTTGCTTCAGAAGATGAGGTCCTACCCTGACAACTCTTTTGGACTGCTGCGCTTCATTGAGCACCAGTAAGTTCAATGACATTTGTCAGAATCACATCACAGGTTTTACACGTGTAAAGAAGTGGGTGAAATCCTTTGTTGTGCATCAAGCTCCATCATTCACAGTTCTCAGAAGTGGGGCAGAGAGAGGGAGAGCAAGGAGAAAAACAGGAAACAAACTAGTCAATGTATACATATAGCATTAAAAGAAGTAGCCGCACAGCCGGGGCGCCTGATGGAGGGGAAGGGAACTGGTTGGAATAACGTGTTCCTTCCACGCGCTACGTCCAGTGTAGGGCTGGTGTAGCGCTGGTGTAGCGCCCAGGATCACTTAGGAAATTGGCACCGGGTGAAAAAAAATAGGTAAAAAAAATCGTGGGATACATTTTTTTTAAGTAGCCACACATCGGTATTCCACAGAGGAAGGTAGTCTGCATACGGTAAAATCCATACAGGTAAAATAAACATGGTAAACCCACATACTGTAGGAAAAAAGCAGTCTGTCAAGTAGCCCGTGAAGTATAAGTATAGCCTAAGTGTGTTCCAGTGGCAAACTGTACCAGGCTGGTGACGGCAGGTGTTCAGGCCTTGTTCAACAGTCTGATGGTAGCCTGGTGGAAGAAATCAACCCAATGGGTCATCATGGGTTGTGGTTCACACAAACAATGATCAGGGTGTTGATATATTTATACATGTCATACAGTAATGTGTTCATCTAGAACAGTGGTTCTCAAACCTTTTCATGCCAAGGACCCCTAAATTGATATACATTTGGCCGCGGACCCCCATCTCACAATGTTTTGTGCCAGGGACCCCCAGAAGAGAAGATTTGTGTTAAAAAAAAATGAAAAATTCAACACAATTCTTTAAAGACTTTTCAAGATTTTTTTTCAAACATTTTCTAAAATAGCAGATCTACAAGCTCGCAGCGCGGCACGAAGTGACGTGCTGTGAGCTTGGATATCTGCTATTTTTGAATAGCCAACATATACAATATGGATAAAGGGGTGAAAATGTATCAACACATTTAGCTGGGGACCCCCTAAAACCCCCTCAAAGACCACTGGTTGAGAACCACTGATCTAGAATGAACAGAACCGTACAGTACAGTACAGTACAGTACAGTACAGTACAGTACAGTACAGTACAGTACAGTACAGTACAGTACAGTACAGTACAGGACATTAAACAACTGGGGCCTCCTATTAATTATTTAGAATTTCATAGATTTGACTTTATGTGATGGAAAGTGACAAACTGATGAAACCCCATATATTTTTTTTATTAAATATTGTCTTTGATTATCATTACTGAATTAAGTTATTTGGTGTTTTACTGCTGTGGTATCAGTGTGTGTGTGTGTGTGTGTGTGTGTGTGTGTGTGTGTGTGTGTGTGTGTGTGTGTGTGTGTGTGTGTGTGTGTGTGTGTGTGTGTGTGTGTGTGTGTGTGTGTGTGTGTGTGTGTGTTCACCATCAGATGTTGTGACTCCAGTGATCACTGCTTTGTGTTCACAGTGCAGCTGGTGTTGACCTGATGAAGATGTTTCCTGGTCTGTTCGGGTGTGTTTACCAGTTTGCCCAGGAGCAACGCTGGAACTCAAGGCCAACCCTGGAGGACATGTTTCACACAGAAACCAGTGCTGTATGAAAGTCCACAAGCCCTTTAGAGAAAGGGTTTTCTGTTCACTGTTTTAACCCAGCAACCCTATGTACATTACGCCACAGTCTGAGAAGCAGCCCAAACATTAACGTAACTAATAATTGGGCCGCGCGGCCCGGAAATGACCGTAATAATCCTAAAACGGGAGCAAGTGGCCCAGCGGCCAAATAAAATACAATGTTGCTCTCTACGAACTGCGAGAGATGGCCAACCCACTTTATCATATAAAATGCAGTGATGGGTGAGATAGTCATCGCCAGTAATAAAACGCAAAGCACTGTGGTAGACTGCATCCAGAGGCTTCAGTGTGGAGAGTGAAGCATTTATGCATTAATGCTCCATGTTTCATTTTGCATGACGTGTTTGGCCGTGTTGGCTTCATCAGGTGATTTAAACATTTGGGGGCGGGGTTGAAATCATCACTTGATCATGCACTGAGCTGATACTGTAACGTACTCCAATCATAACTGCTACTGCTCTGTCATTGGACCATGATTTCAGCTCCGCCCCTATTAGTACCTCTGTACGCTTTTAACATCTTTGTTTTCAATGAGCATCAGCTTCATATCAACCCAATTTTATTCTCTGCATTACTATGATGTCACCAGGCTAAAACTGTCAGTCCACAAGCGTGTGAGCTTGTAGATCGACTATGTCTTTGCCACATGACACTGTGTCTTAACAATAGCATCTATACTTTAATTTTAAAACTGATCGTATACATGATTACAGTTCTTATATCATTTTATAATAAAGTTTGAATGTTACTTTGATTGATTGATTGATTGATTGATTGATTACTGTATTAGTCATAAATGTAAACAGCAGGTGGTACAGTCAGACATTAAGGCTAAAAGGAGAACACAACACAGTCCTGGGTCCTATGTATTCAATTACTAAACATATCATAAACAAATGATCACAATAATACATGTCATCAACAAATACAAACACTATTATGTACAAAGGAAATGAGAATTTACATTGACCTCTCCTTGTGCTTTCCTGATAGATTCTTTTCAGGCTAGTTTTGAAAAAAACAGTGATTCACATATTTTAATGGATGATGTGAGGACATTAAACATTATATATATCTTTATTATTATTATATTACACATAGTTTAACCGGAATATTACGCACCGGAAGTGCGTAATATTTCAAATGATTACAGTGGATATACAGTATGTTACGCACCACGTGTATACATACAAAATAAAACAATTAAATGTTTTACCTCTGGGTAATATAGGGATGATGGCCAATTTACAGTGATAGCCTAAGCCTCTGATTATGATAATGCAGTGCAATGCATTCTGGAGGATGCCCAGCAGGGGGAGCCACATAACAAATGATATGGTATGGTAGTGGTATGGTAGTGATGTGGTAGCCTGGTAAACCCTCCCTCCGGAAATCTCATTTCCATTTGATTCCCTGGGATCAAATGGAAATGAGATTTCCGGAGGGAGGGTTTACCAGGCTAGTGATGTGGTATGGTAGTGGTGCATTATGGTTTTTCTTTTGTATTTTATGTGGGTTGATGATCTGGCAATCAGGTAAGAGGTTGCTATTTCTCAATAGAAAAATGAAATGTAAACATTGATAACTGATGCTTGTTGATATTGACACAAATACGCTAGAAAAAGGTCGTTAGGCCCCTTTCTAAGTGGAAGCCCCCCGTAACCTCTAAAACTGCCGGGGCCCCTCCCAACTGTCTCCATCACGTTTGAATGTAATATATTTACATATGTATGTATCTTTGTATACATGTCAGTAAAAACAAATGTTGTTTTATTTCTAAAAAAAAAGCAGAAGTCGTTAGAGAATTTGACATTAATAGAGAATGTTATTTTATTACCAAAGCAAAGTAATTACAAAGATGTTTGAATGAGTCACAGACAGTTAAAGCAGCTCCTTATAAACAATGTTGTCGTTTCTGTTTAATAAAATATTCAATCAATTCTCTGCTGTGATAAAAGAAGGTAAATGGAACACAACCACCCTAAGGACTATTAACCATTGAGTTTCCTGCACTATCTGTACCCATATATAACATGTATATAACGTTAACGTCACAATGTGACATAGCTCTGTTCAACACAATGCTGTACTCCCTCCAACTCTTTTTTTTTTCTTAAATTGTTTCTTTTTTCTTAAATACCCTATACCTTTATTGAGCAATATATTGTTGTTGTCCGGCAGGAACCAGCTAACTCCATTTTGACGGTTTTGCTTTTTTTTCTATAAATCAGTGCTATTGAACACCCTTTATGTCTGTGTGTTGGTAAAAAAAAAAGAACAATGAAAAGCATTAAAAAGTGCTTCTGGACTCCAGGCTCCACCCCCTTTTGACCTCCAACCTCATTGTGAGCTTAGAGGTCCATTCAGCTGTTCTTATCAATGATGAACAAAACCTCCTAACTCCACTTTTTTTTTTCATTTCCTGAAAAATGAACATTTTGGCGTTAGCTGGTTAGCTGCCGGACAGCAGAGATATGATACAGTGGATACATACTGCAACAATATATGATACAGTGGATGCACACTAACAATATATGATACAGTGGATACATACTGCAACAATATATGATACAGTGGATGCACACTAACGATACAGTGGATACATACTGCAACAATATATGATACAGTGGATACATACTAACAATATATGATACAGTGGATACATACTAACAATATATGATACAGTGGATGCACACTAACAATATATGATACAGTGGATGCACACTAACAATATATGATACAGTGGATATATACTGTATATATATATGTGTATACTGGATTTAGCAAAAAAGTAGATTTTCCTTCACAGTAAGAACATAAACCAGATGACAACATACTGTACGTTACATACAATACATCATAAACAGTAAAAAAAAATCACACCCAGTGTGAAGTGGGCGGTGTGGTCACAGTGGTCATCACAGTGATGGAAGTTCACTTAAAGAAAAGTAATATTGTGGACCAACCATTGTACACCCCTAACTTTAAAAAAAACATAAATGTGTTTTTTTTTAAAGTGCATAGTCCTATTTATAGGGCTATGCACATGTGTCATGTTTCACTAGCCAATCACAGTCCTGAATAGACTGTGATTGGCCAATCACGGTGCAGGGTGGTGGCCAATCACAGCGCAGGGTTGGGGGGGTGCAAAATGTCCAAACCTCACATATAGGGGCGGTTTCACCGACCAAAAACCACAAAAACCCAACTCAAAGTATGTTGTAAAAATAACAAGGGAACCAGGAGACCTGGTACTGCCAGACCCCTAGTGGTTGAATTCTGAATGGCCGGACTTCGCATGACGTGTCATGCGAAGTCACGTCATGCGAGGTCCCTTCTATGCCCATATATGGACGAAAGGGGGACAAAAGATGGACCGACATTTATGCCCATGTATGGACGAAATAGGGACAAAGCCTCATGTAGGCCGACCCTCTGGGTCTGGCAGAGAGAGAGAGAGAGAGAGAGAGAGAGAGAGAGAGAGAGAGAGAGAGAGAGAGAGAGAGAGAGAGAGAGAGAGAGAGAGAGACACAGACAGACAGACAGACAGACAGACAGACAGACAGACAGACAGACAGACAGACAGACAGACAGACAGACAGACAGACAGACAGACAGACAGACAGCACTCACACCTTCCAACAAAAGAAACAATCAAATTCTGCAATCGTGATTTGCATATCAAAAACTCAAGGAACTAGTAAATGAACATGAATGGCTGTGGTTGCATATCAGTGAGGGGAGTGAGGGGAGGTCTTATATGGGGCCAAAACAGTAGAAAAATCACACCCAGTGTGAAGTGGGCGGTGTGGTCATCACAGTGGTCATCACAGTGATGGAAGCTCACTTCACTTTTTTTTTTTGAAGTGCATAATCCTATTTATAGGTTATAAATTTCATCATGTGTCTCACTAGCCAATCACAGAGTCAGCCAATAGAGTCAGCCAATCACAGTACAGCTAGGGTTGTAATAATGCTAGGGGTGTACTAATATTGGCCAATCACAGTGCAGCAAAAGATGTACTAATGAGGTGTCCCAACCCCACTTATAGGGGCAGCTACACCGCCCAAAAACTGGAGAAATGGAAGAACAGGAGTCGGTCAGGAGAAATTGTCAAATAACAGGACTCTCCTGGTAAAAACAGGAGAGTTGGCAGGTATGATTAACTGGGGGAGGGTGATCTTTGTTTCTACATGTACTCCTATTGGCTGGGGGAGGGGGATCTTTGTTGCTACATGTACTCCTATTGGCTGGGGGAGGGTGATCTTTGTTTCTACATGTACTCCTATTGGCTGGGGGAGGGGGATCTTTGTTGCAAGTACATATACTCCTATTGGCTGGGGGAGGGTGATCTTTGTTGCTACATGTACTCCTATTGGCTGGGGGAGGGTGATCTTTGTTGCTACATGTACTCCTATTGGCTGGGGGAGGGTGATCTTTGTTGCTACATGTACTCCTATTGGCTGGGGGAGGGTGATCTTTGTTGCTACATGTACTCCTATTGGCTGGAGGAGGGTGATCTTTGTTGCTACATGTACTCCTATTGGCTGGAGGAGGGTGATCTTTGTTGCTACATGTACTCCTATTGGCTGGAGGAGGGTGATCTTTGTTGCTACATGTACTCCTATTGGCTGGAGGAGGGTGATCTTTGTTGCTACATGTACTCCTATTGGCTGGAGGAGGGTGATCTTTGTTGCTACATGTACTCCTATTGGCTGGGGAGGGTGATCTTTGTTGCTACATGTACTCCTATTGGCTGGAGGAGGGTGATCTTTGTTGCTACATGTACTCCTATTGGCTGGGAGGCACATGTCGATTAGGAATGTTGAATGGGAGGAGTAGGGTGGAGGCTCTATGTCCTCCCGGTGGAGACAACTAGATTAAGAAGGGAACATGTTGTGTTACTACAGGATACTGCATATTGGACTCTTTAATCATGAGAGTCCTTCAAGACACTGAGTCATTTATAGACTGAAAAGAGTCTTTCTCTAAAGGGTTTGTGGACTTTAATACAGAACATCTTCTGTGTGAAACATGTCCTTCAGGGTTGGCCTTGAGTTCCAGTCTTGTTTTTGGGTAAACTGATAAACACATCCAAACAGATCAGGAAACATCTCCATCAGGTCAACACCAGCTGCCTCTTCAGCACTGTGAACACAAAGCAGTGATCACTGGAGTCACAACATCTGATGGTGAACACACACACACACACACACACACACACACACACACACACACACACACACACACACACACACACTCACTCACTCACTCACTCACTCACTCACTCACTCACTCACTCACTCACTCACTCACTCACTCACTCACTCACTCACTCACTTCAATAATATTCAAGTTTCAACAATACTGATAAACAGAACAGACTTGGACCAACACTCATTTTACACCATGAGAAGTGCTCCATACAGTTTGAGGTGATAACATACAGTAGTTTGTTTATTTATAAATGGACTTCTGTTTGTGTTGTTTTTAAATGTAATTAAACTTACTAGTGCTCATGGAGAATGTGAATGAAGCGCAACAGTCCAAAAGAGTTCTCAGGGTACGACTTCATTTCATCCATCTTCAACTCAAGTGGTAACTGTAAATAAATATACAACTTAGAGATCAAATGAAAGGGACTTGATCTTTTACACACACAGGCACGCACGCACGCACGCACGCACGCACGCACGCACGCACGCACGCACGCACGCACACACACACACACACACACACACACACACACACACACACACACACACACACACACATAATATAATGTTATAATGATAATGATAGGCCTACATAATGTTGGACTAATTTATCCAACACTATTAGTAATAAAGTCACCTTGTGTTTCCATGTGTTGAACTGTCCCTGCTCAGCATACTGGTCCAGTACAGTGATGAGGTCCTTGTCATCATCTGGACAGTTGTCAACCTCCTTTCCAATCCTTCTCAAGTACTCTACTCTCCTGGGAAATAAATTATACTGAAAGCATTAGACTGAGATAGAATATAAGTACCTTCACACTGGATCACACTGATTATGATGAACTGAAATAATGTTCAGATATCAGTGAATGAATGAATAAATGATGTGGAAGGGACAATGTTTCTATCATACCTCTCGTTTCTCCAGAAGTAGGGATGGGCCAAGCATTCCTCCACTCTAGGTCTTTTCTTTGGGTCTTCATTGATCATCGTCTCGATGAGATCCTTGGCAACCACATCCTGAACATGGTCCAGGTTGTAGATTCCATCCAGAATGTTGCCGTCACGTCTAGCGTCTGTGCCAAATGGATGGTGTCCTCCAGACAGGATGTAATATATCAACATCCCAGCCACCTTTAGAATGAGCATGAAAATGAGTAAGAACATTTTGATGTTGTTATTAATTCAATTGTTCTCACACAGAATAAAGTAACAACCTGGATATCGGAGCTTCTTCTATATGGGATTTGAGCATTGTCCAAAGTCTCCTTTGCCTTCCAGTGTTTAGTTCCTGCAACTTTTGTGACTAGGAATGTTTGTCCTTCGGGTAATTCTCGGCTTATTCCAAAATCTGACAGTCTTGCCTTGCTTTGAATATCTGCAAGGAAAATTAGGTATATCAATATAAAAATGGGTTTTAGATTTAGCTAAATCAATTCAGCATATTTTGCTTTGAATTTTTATTTCTTAGCTTACCAATCAACACATTCTGGGGTTTGATATCACGGTGGAGAATTCTAGGATTTTGACAATGAAGAACACGTAAGCTCTGGAGAAACTGATTTGCAAGCTGTTTCCTCTCCAGTTCAGAGAGGTTGTGTTCAGTGATGTATTCTTCCAGGGAGTATTCACACAACTGAAGAGCAAGGTAACCAAAGTAATCATCCTCTACAAAGTCAACATATCGTACAATTGAAGGATGATCAAGCTTTGGAAGACGTAAAAACTCTTCTTCTTTGATATGTATATGACAGTAGGATATTCTAGTCATTCTCTTCACTGCGACTTCAGTGCCATCAACTCTTAACCCCAAGAAGACCTCAGTTCCACCACTTCCGTTTGCGATGCAGAATTCTTCATCCGTCACAAACAGAAGACTCCCAACTTTGGTAACTTTACAGTCATCAATGTTTGCAAGCTTCTCTAACTGTTCCCTCCATCTTTCACTGACTGGGATCCATTTCCGTGGTTCTGGTGATGTAATAGATATGATGTCATCTCTCTCTTCTCCTGGCACGTTAATCATCTGATTGGATTCAGATGGCTCTGTAATAATAGTACACATGGACACGTCATATTCTGATGTGTGTGTGTGTGTGTGTGTGTGTGTGTGTGTGTGTGTGTGTGTGTGTGTGTGTGTGTGTGTGTGTGTGTGTGTGTGTGTGTGTGTGTGTACTGCACACACACACACACACACACACACACACACACACACACACACACACACACACACACACACACACACACACACACACACACACACACACACACACACACATATATATATATATAAAACAAGACCAGGAGACCTGGTTCTGCCAGACCCAAAATGAAGTCCTAGTATGTAACACACCTACAAACCACTTTATAACTGAAGTTCATGATGTCATGAATAGTTCGTGAAAGGGGACGTCACAAACTTTTTTTTGGCTGGGGCCGGAGGACAAATGACCCATGCCCATGTATGGACGAAACAGATACAAAGCCTCATGTAAGCCCGACCCCTTGGGTCTGGCAAACATGACATCTAATCTACTCAAACTGAACAGCAATACAACTGATCTCATGGTTGTGGCTGCCAAGACACAGCACGCGTTGGAGATGTTCTTCTGTCAGTGGACAGCTGCTCTATCTCCTCATCTTCAGAAGTCCTCAACCTGGGTGTCATCCTTGACTCCACCCTCTCCTTCCAGTCACACATGAAATCCATCCCAAATGTGACCACCTAAAAAACATCTCCAGACTCTGGCCCTCACTCCCAGACCCTCATCTCTGCCTTCATCACCACCTGTCTCTACTACTGCAATGAAGTCTTGTTCAGTTTACAGGCTCCAGTACGTGCAAAACTCAGCTGCCCAGGTTCTCACCCACACCCAGCCCTGGCAGCACATCACCACCACCCTTACCCACCTTATTTCATCACATACAACCCCCCCCCCCTGTAGTTACCTGTCTGATCTCTTACATCATCATCCCTCCATCTGATGTGATGTGTCGGCTCCTCCTCTTCGATGTCTCTCATGTTAGTCATCTCATTGGATTCTGATGGCTCTGTAATGGAACACAATGGAAACACATGGAGATATGTGATATATATATATATATATATATATATATATATATATATATATATATATATATATATATATATATATATATATATGCATACACTGCATACATAGTGTTTCCCCACCCACAAAAAAGAAACATGTCACCTTAAAAAACAAACACCCTATAACATGTCCATTTAGGGGCTCGTTATCGTACACCTTTGTACTTTTTGAGTGGTGCCAACGACTCCAAGAACTGACCGAGTGTGTTTGTATGTATGTCCCTGTGTATGAGTACGACAACAACAGCTGCAACTGATTGCAACACAAAGATGCAAAAGTTACACTAATTAAACACACACAGGAGTGCAACACATGCGCCACTTAAAGACACACACACACACACACACACACACACACACACACACACACACACACACACACACACACACACACACACACACACACACACACACACACAAACAGGCTGGCTTCGTGAGCACGCACACACACACACACACGCATACACACCTGCATGCACACACACACACACACACTCACATTGAAATTACCGATCTACAATTTGAGTAATAGTACTTAACAACTCATTCACTGCCAGGCTTATTTCAAGCTTGTTGATCCATATGCCACAGGCAGGAAAAATGGAAAAGAGTAATTTTTTTCTCCGTTTACATTTTAACATTGAAGTGGATGGAGCATTAACTTTTTGAAAATCGTTTTCTCCTAGTTCCTTTGAGATAAATAAATAAATAAAATACCCCAAAAATGGCACTAATGGCACACTGAAAACGGCCGTCAAAAGACGTCATTGGCACTCAATGAGTTTAAGAAAGTAAATAAATTGAGTAAAAATACTTAAAATGAGTAAATATACTTTAAAGTACGCTACCTAAAAAGAGTAAAAAAAACTTCAACATTTGTAAAAAATACTTTAAAATATGTTAAAATGAATACAATAATGTAAAAGTCAGTAAAAACGCTTTAAAGTACTTACAATTAGTAAAAATACTTAACAGATGTTAAAATGAGTACAGATACTTAAAAGTCATCAAAATCTGTAAAAAGTAACTAATTTAAGTAAAAGCACTTGAAAGTTACTAAATTGAGTAAAAATACTTGTGCGAACACTCACACGTGCACACGCGCACACACACACACACACACACACACACACACACACACACACACACACACACACACACACACACACACACACACACACACACAAACACACTCTCTTACCTCCTTGACATATGATGGAGGGTGTGGCTTCGTCTCGTTCTGTAAAAGTAGAGATGTGAGACAGTGAGAGGTCAGTATGGAGACACTAATCATTTAGATCTTCACATTGTTATCATTATAGATTATAGTTACATGAATGGATGGAAAAATATATACATTAACACATTTAGTTCAAGACTTACTGGTTTGCTTCTTCTTTTTCCAGTATAAATATCCCAGTATTGCTGCCACCAAGATGATGATTATGATCACTGGAATAACAATCCCTGTAATCACTCCTGCTGTTGGTCCTCTCTCCTCCACTCTGGGCTTCTCAACCTCTGAAACACAGTGAGTCATGACACAACTGTTACATTATGTAACATTATAATGAATCCATCAATTCTGTGGTTATTATTATGTGTCCTGTACAGTAAGTCACTCTGGATAAATATACATTTATGAATAAATGAACACATCTACATGTACATTCATTAATAAGTAAATACATAAATGTACATTTATTAATAAATAAATAAATAAATGTACATGTACAGTATTAATACATAAATAAATAAATGTACATTTATGAATAAATAAATAAATGTACATTTTCTTATCAAGGAGCCTGAGAATGACTTTCTTCTGCTTTGCTGTGAGTCCAGAGTAGAAACAGCTTCACATGTGGATGAAGACTTTATGATGAAATGATAATCTGATGTAGTTGTTCACATCAAGTTATATGTTTTTGTTTTTTTGTTTTTTTTACAATGTGTTCTTTAGGCCCACAGTTCAATGTATAGTTTTAATAAATGGTTTAATAGTTGACAGTTATATATTGATCAAACACCATTTCCATGTTAGTGCATGACATAATAGGGCATAGCAGTGGCGGCCATTTTGTGGCCCATTAATTTTTATTTTTATTTAGATTTCTGGAAATATTTATATTAATTATTATAAGCCTAGAACCAAGCCATCCAGGCTCCTTGTGAAACAAGGCCATACAACATTTCATCATGTGTCAAAACATATTTGAAAACAGCAAAAAAGGGTATTTCTTAAATATAGTATCCTACTATATCCTACTATATAATTGGAGTAACCTCTGTCTGTCTGTCTTGGGTGGTGTCTTGGGTCGACCGGGTATGGGCTAGTATAATATAATTAAAATACATTTTCAAATAGGTTTTACACAGAATGTTTTATGGTCTTGATTCACCAGGATCCTGGATGGCCCTATAGTGCACAACCAATGTGATAAATACATAACTGTAATACAACTATAGTAACAAGAAGGGATGACAGATGTAAATGATTATAAAGCTCACTCTGGCCCAACGGTTGTGTTGTGTAAATACAGCAGGTAAAAGTGTAAAGAGTATGTACAGATAAAGGGTGCAACAGTTAATTGAATTAATAGATTTAATAGATTATAAAACATAATCGATAATCCATTTAAATTAAGACTAATTTATTTAATAATAAATATCTATTTATCTGTACATCATCCTCAGACAAGCCCTCCATCTGTGTCTCCAGTCATCTCCATTCTCCATACATCTGTCCAGTTTGTTTGTGTTTTTTACACCACCATCTTTCTTTAATTAGCACATCCACGTATGTAGGTGTGGGACGTGCTTTTGATCAATGACCGTTAATCACATGGAGCATTCATAATTATCACTCTGCAATCGACTCGTGTTATTTCTTAGAGTTATCAAACTACTTTCAAACCTTCATTAATCATTACAGTGAGTGAATACAGTGTTACAGTATGACAGAAGTGTTTACAGAGGTTCCTCAAGGTGTTAAACAGTGAAGGAAAGGTTCATTACCTGGTTTAAAACTGTGTGTCTCAACAGTGTGGTTGATGTGTGGTAGGTGAACTCTACAGGTCACATGCTCTGTTAGAGCCTCTGTCACAGTCCTCTGGACAACATAACAGTGATCTGAACGTTTCTCTGTCTCTGAGGGTTCAGCATTGATGTTGTTTCCATCTCTGTCCAGCAAAGAGACTTGAGGTTCAGGAAACCAGCACCCAGAATCACATCTCCAAGAAAAGAGATTCTCACCTTTTACACCAATTAAAGAGATCACTGGCTGAGACACAGACCCTACACAAACAAACAAACAGATCATCAGTCAGTTGTCAGTCAGCAGTTGGGCTCGTTACCAAAAATAAATAGTAATTTATAACGAATTATTCTTTTAAAAAGTAATATTATTACTTTACTTATTATTCCCTGCACAGTAAGTACTTACATACTCCTTATATTACTTTTCCTCTACAACTCTCACATTATGTAATTGCATCCTTTCCCCTCCATTTTCAAACTGAATGTGAACCAATAGAAATGTTCCTCTTCAGCCTACACTGATCACTGTGGTCGGCTCTGTTCCTTTATTAGTTTATGCAATCTGTTTGCAGACTTAGATAATTATTACAAAACATAAATAAACCACTAAAATGTTATACTAAGTTTATTCACATCATGACACGTTGCAAGCTTTTGAAACATGTTGACACATTTAAGTGGACATTATACATGCAAATGTTTTTTATGCAAATGTTTATTGTAGCACTTTGAGATTTTCCAACATGCAAAGTATATCATAAACTATAATAATTACAATTATAATAATTATTATTGTTATTATAATTATTATAATATGTTTTATTATAATTATTATTATAATAATGAGTAGCCACTTTTACAACTCATTTACTACTTTTGATGCTGTAAGTGTACTTTGATGCTGATACTTTTGCACTTTTATTATCATTATAAGTGTAATAATAATAATAATAATAATAATAATTATTATTATTATTATTATTATTATTGCTTTTACCCAAGTAAAATGTTGACTACAGGCCTTTCACTTGTAGCAGAGTATTTCTACATGTGGTATTGAAACTTTTACTTGAGTAAAAAACTATCTGAGTATTTCTTCCACCGCTGTCAGTGTGTGAGTCTCTCTCAGTCAGCCTGACTCACTGATAGGACCCTGAGCCTTTTAGTATTGACTTAATGACAGCTATGTTGTCATGATCTTTATTGTTGTTTTTACATCCATTGTTTATGAACAGTAAATCTTACCAACAAGGAGCTGGATAGAACTTCTGCTGTTCAAGTGTGGAACAGAACACTGGTACTCCCCCTCATCTGAGAGCTTCACCCTGGTCAGCTTCAGTGAGATGTTACCATGAGACAACTGATCAGGAAACAGAGACGTCCTCCCTTTGTACAACGGGTTCTGACGGGCAGTATCTACATGTCCATTAGAGAGACGGTGCACACCGTCAGGCTTCAGGTCAGATCTGGACCACATCACCGTCTTCCTCTCCATGTTGACAGATGGTTCAGTGTGACAAGGAAGGATGACATCATCTCCCTCCATGGCCCTCACATGTTCTCCTTAAAACAAAACAATGTATTTAGAGTAGAGATATTAATGTGTAATGTTTAATGTGTATTTAGACAAATGTACAGTGTGTTGTGTGTGGTGTCAGGTCTGGATCTCATCCTGGTGAAATCTCAGTGTGTGTGATCAATCATATAGTGCAGTGATGGAAAAAGTACTAATTTTTTTTACTTAAGTAAAAGTATCAATACTGCAATGTAGAAATACTCTGTTACAAGTAAAAGTACTGATTATGCAGAATTGTCCCATTTCAAGTTTTCAAAACGTATAAAACCTTTTGAAAATAGTCAGAATATATAAGGCTGAAGTGGTTAATGTATACTTTGTAATAATAATAATAATAATTATTATTATTATTATTATTATTACTTTTACCCAAGTAAAATTTTGACTACAGGCCTTTCACTTGTAACAGAGTATTTCTATATTGTGGTATTGATAATCTTACTTAAGTAAAAAACTATCTGAGTACTTCTTCCACCACTGTCAGTGTGTGAGTCTCTCTCAGTCAGCCTGACTCACTGATAGGACCCTGAGCCTTTTAGTATTGACTTAATGACAGCTATGTTGTCATGATCTTTATTGTTGTTTTTACATCCATTGTTTATGAACAGTAAATCTTACCAACATGGAGCTGGATAGAAATGCTGCTGCTTCTCAGGTCTGGAACATAACACTCGTACGTCCCCTC
>NC_137620.1:49780331-49787831 GCF_963280865.1 Gymnoscopelus braueri | reverse complement strand
ACTAAAGGAGATATTGTTGTACTGAAGTAGAAAAGAATGCCAATGAATGAATTCAAATAGTGACTGTAGCCTATTTAGAATGAACTTATGATGATACAAACGTAACACAAAGGGTGCGTTCGGAAATACAGCAATGAGCGCACTGGCCAATACAAACTAATAGGCGAGTGCGCTCCGGTGCGCAATTTCCGAACGCACCCAAGGTGTTACTCAGGGGGGGTGCTCAGGGGGTCGGCGACCCCTTAGTTCGGACACTATGGGGGCTGGGGGCTCGCACGCAGAGGTGGACAGAGTACTCGACCCTAAGAGTACAGAGTAGTCCTGGTTAAATTTACTCCACTACAAGTGAAAGTATAGCTCAGTCAAAATATTACTCAAGTAAGAGTAAAAAAGTCCTTGCTTTTAAATGTACTTAAGTATTCAAGAGTAAATGCTTTTAAAAATACTTAAGTACAAGTAAAAGTACATTTCTTATTTTTCACATCAATGAATTTCACATCACATCAATTACATTTTGTATATGTCTTTTTAAAATCACAAGTCAAATTAGTGCTAAATTCATATCTTTATAGCCAAGGTGTTGCAACACAAAATAACCAAATAACCACAAAATATTACATTTAAATATACTGTCTTGAACAAACTAAAATATGTCTAAAACCTCAGCAATGCTAATGCAACAAAATAACTCCTCATCTAAGCAGTAGCAGTGATGTTAGGTTTTCAATGTAGTTAGTGGGTGTCAGGACCCAGGAGTGGTCAATTGAATGGGTCCTAGCCCAGGGTCATTTTGTGATTCTATTAGTCCTAATAAAATAAAAACATTTCCCCATTCAAGGTGCATGCATTGTTTTCAAGGCAAAAAACAAAGCATGTCACTCTTTGCCTTTCAAGAATATTCAAGGCAAAAAAGTACCATATGTCACTGCTATGTGCTAAAGCTAAATACTAGTGCTAGCCTAAACTCCAGTGAGATTTATAGTTTTAAACTCTCTAAAGCAGGGGTTTTCAACTGATTGTGAACGTCAGATCTAAAAAAAAAGAAAAAAGAAAAGCTATTAAAATACGTGATCTAGCGCAAGGCCTATCCGCGCACGTTCTAAGCTGTGGCGGACCCGGGATGGAGTTATGACATTTTTCTACTGTACCATTCATCCTAAGATATCATAACGTCATAGAAAAGGTAAGAACACCTTGGTCCAAAATTCTCCTTTAAGTCCCCACATGCAGACAGTGTATCCCACTGAGCATGTGCACAGTAGGTGTACATTCTTATCAAGTGTTTAGCAATATTTTATTAATTTATTTTTCAGAATAGAATCAATTCAACAACACCCCAATCCCTACTAGGCTATTGATTATACACTGTGCTGTACATTACAGCTTAACAATAACCAATATACCAATATTATATGGCCAGGGAGACATTTTTACTCAAACATAATGGTTGGAATGGATTCAAAACCCCTGAAAACCCCTAGTTCAGGGGTTTTCAACTGGTGGTCCGTGGACCACTGGTGGTCCGTGGAGGTATTGCATGTGGTCCCTAATCATGCATTCAGTATTGTAGGAAAGTGAAGATTTTCTTTTAAATGTATTTATTTATTTTTTTGGAGATCATCATCATCAGTGGTCCTTTGAGGACGCTTATGCTTCCAAAAGTACTTCAAGCTTAACCACAAAAGAGGATCAGCTCATTGCCATGTCCACAGACTCTGTCAAGAGGCACATGTATGAAACACATGAGTTGTCAGGCACAATTCCCAAGGCTTGCAGTAAAAGCAAAATGTATTTGACCTTTAACTACTTTTTCTCTGTGACAGTAGTATTTTCATGCTGGCATACTTGAAAAATATGTACAGGGCAAGGTTTGAGCCAGAAAGTGACATGAGACATGAGACTCCACTATAGCCAGAAGAGACAAACATGGACCACCCGTGATCATGTCATGGACCACTAGTTGAGAAACTGTTCACTCAATGACCTAAGATGACACTTCAATGTTGTTGACAGCAGTTACTGGAACTTCCACAGAAAAGGGAACTGAAATCTCAAGAAGTGGAAGTGTGGCCTCGTTGTGCCATCATTATTAGGAAATGTGCCCATATAATAGCATGTGTCTGCTAACTCATCAGTTAACATGAGTTTAATATAGAGGGCTGGATGAAGTAAGAGAAATTCTCAAAAACACTCAAAAACGCTCTGCTCACTAGCATTATATTTCAGTTAAATAATGACTGTTAATTAAGGGCTTGATTAAAAGTGTTGCGCATAGTATCGTGCAATGAATTATATCAAGCCCTTAACAGTCATTATTTAAGAACATGTGTCTATGGACAAGTGGTTGAGAAACAGTGTTATAAAGGGTTATGCATATTTTAGTTCTTATAACTCTAATCATACAGAGTTATAAGCTGATCATAATATATTATAGACCTGGGATGCATAGTGTTAGTGTTACCAAAAAAATCAAATCTTAGCCCATATCCCCTCCCAACACAACAGTGGTCCCCAGGTTGAGTCTTAGTCAGGGTGGTGGTCCCTGGTTCACAATCAGTTGAAAGCCCCTGCCCTAGTTAGACACCTCACAAGTTAATTTTAGACTTTCTTTTTTTTTCTTCATATTTTTAAACCCAAGCCCTCTGGGCTCCTTAACGTTGCAATTATATGGCCACATTTCCTAATAATGATGACTCCATCAGGCAATCCGGTACACTTCCCCTTCTTGAGATTCTAACTTCCTTTTCTGTGGAATTTCTTGACTTCCCAGAAACATTGACATGTCATCATAGGTCACCAGGTCGATAATATGCACTGTGTAATATGCACACACACACCCCCCCCACACACACACACACACACACACACACACACACACACACACACACACACACACACACACACACACACACACACACACACACACACACACACACACACACACACACACACACACACAATTGCATTTTAGGAGGAAAAAACAACAACCAGCGAACCTAAAAGTAACTTGTACTTTTCAGCCTTCCTTGAAATCTACTCGAGTAAAAGTAAAATATTTGCCTTGAAAATGTACTCGAGTAAGAGTAATAAGTATCAAAGAAATCTAATACTCAAGTAAAGTACAGATCCTCAGAATATGTACTTAAGTACAGTACTCAAGTAAATTTACTCTGTTACTTTCCACCTCTGCTCGCACGTGCTCCACATGCACGAGCAGCTCCACATGCACGAGCGAGCACACACCGTCAGCCACCCGCGAGCCGCCAATCATTAACACAACAACGCACCGTCAGGGGCGAGCCGTCTTTAACACCTTAAACAATGGCCTCAACCTGGCTGCTTTGCATAACATTAGGCTACTCGAGAAAAGCCATGGAGTGTGAAAGGGTTAATCGCTTAGCAGAGGACACAAGAGCTAGTAGCCTACCTGACACTCACAAAGTTATCCCTGTCTAGCTCTGGTCCATAGCGTTAGAAGGAGTTCTCCTTAACGTTATGGTACTTTCCATTCTTTCCCCTCGCACCGCGGTAGCGCAGCCTCTCGTCTGTAGTAAAATAAAAAAATACACTTTTGGTACTCACCAAAACAAAGACAGTTTAATGGAGTTGAAAGCCTATTCTACTAAGTGGGAACACTCTGAGCCCCCACCTCACGTCTAAAATACACTTTTTGGCCAGAAAAGAAATTATTTCACCGGAAGGAAGAATCTGGTCAATAGGAACATTCCATTGACCATATCTGTAGAGGGCACTGTGGAGTAACCAAAAACAGGTTTTAATTCCGGTGAAATATTTTATTTTCTGGTCAAAAAGTGTATTTTAGACGTGAGGTGGGGGCTCACAGTGTTCCCATTTAGTAAAGTAGGCTTTCAACTCCATAAAACCGTCTTTGTTTTGGTGAGTAGCAAAAGGGTATTTTTTTTATATTTTTTTACTTGTTTTAAAAACCACTGTTTTGAAAGCAATGTAAGTCTTTAAAAAAAAGTAATTCAAGTAAAGACAAGTTGACTGATTATTTTAAGTACTTATGTGTGGGTGAATCTATGTAAAGGGCTTTTATATAAAACTAAAAGGAAAATAAAATAATTAATTAATTGAAACAAAAATAAAAACAACAAATTAACAATGCAACAAAATAATAAGAAATATAAATACATTAATAATCACATGTTGAATACAGTATTTCAACTAGCACTGAGCTGAGTGGCTATGTGCACATGCCTGCGCGCGCACGTGCCCGCGCGCGCACGTGACGTCATAAAATAGAGCCCCCATAGTTCAAAAATCCACAGTTCACCACTACTTGAAAAGTGCACTGACTCTGTCTTTCTGTCTGTCTGTCTGTCTGTCTGTCTGTCTGTCTGTCTGTCTGCCTGTCTGTCTGTCTGCCTGTCTGTCTGTCTGTCTGTCTGTCTGTCTGTCTGTCTGTCTGCCTGCCTGCCTGCCTGCCTGCCTGCCTGCCTGCCTGCCTGCCTGCCTGCCTGCCTGCCTGCCCGCCCGCCCGCCCGTCCGTCCGTCCGTCCGTCCGTCCGTCCGTCCGTCCGTCCGTCTGTCTGTCTGTTTATCAGTCAGACATACAGACAGACAGACAGACAGACAGACTTCTGACAGACTGGTTTAATCGCCAAGGGCTCGCAGTTTAATAATAATCACCAATAGCACCTTTCAAAACATGAAAGTCGTCACTCATCCAGCATTTGATGCTGGACAGAAAGGTCATTATCAGACCTACATTTATCATTCTGTAACAGGTATATAATATACAGGAATTCCACCAATAATCCCTTACGTTTCATTTTATGTTCTAATATTATTTATTGCACTTTTATTTTGTAATGTTTTCTACAAAAGATTGATTTTCCAGGTATGTTTCTGTTGCTCCCATGATTTTAGTCTGTTGTGTTGTTGTATTGTTTTATTTAAAGGACAACTATGTTATTTTGAAAGATTTGCACACATTTTCACGATTTTTCAAAAATAGCAGATTTACAAGCTCGAGCTTGTATATCTGCTATTTTTGAAAAGCCAAAGTGTAAAATAATGCTTTTTAGCTCAAATCAAAAAATGACACAGTTCCAGGTCTTAATGGGTTAATGTGCATTAGGAATCAGGAGAAGCCTGTCGTGCTAAATTCCACTGTGTCACTCTATCCGATTATAGCGCCAACAGGAGGCAGATTTTTGCAAAACATTTTTGTTATATTACTCCTACAAATGTTGTCCAAACATCACGCACATCGGTACATACTGTATTATCTCTTTAGTCAAGTGATCCAGACGGATCCGTCAGATTTTTCACTCTCCAACCTGATTGGTGAATTCCAAACATTGCTAGCCCACACTAACCTACCTGACCTGGTGGAGACCTGCTCTCTGAGGAGCACTTTTTCTAGTTTATACTGGTTCTCGTGGGGTTAAAACTCAATTCATGCTAGCCTGGGTTTATGCTGGCCGAGAATAGCAGATCTACAAGCTAATAAAGTATTCAATCACATAAATGTTTCGATGAATTGAATACACAGGACCCCAATGGAAACGAGCCATAGTGCTTTCTTGGGTTCATTCGTTTAGCATCCTTTTGTATGGAACTGTACCTTTGTGCTTTTTTTGCAAACTGTTAAGTATTCAATCTCTCTCTCTCTCTCTCTCTCTCTCTCTCTCTCTCTCTCTCTCTCTCTCTCTCTCTCTCTCTCTCTCTCAGGAGGTCATAAGGTCACATGGAGGAGGCTCTGCTCCTCAGTGAGACCAACCAGGAGGTCTGCGTCAAGGTCAAAGTTCACGCCCGAGTTATGGGTGAGATGACTTATTATTATCACATTAATGTAATAGATTACTTATTATCACATACAACGCCTGCCTGACTGTAACTGGGTTATTATTATAACTATAAATGTATTTAAAAAAACCTTCCTCAGAGTCCACACCACAATGTCATGATGGGGTTAATCCTAGGATAACTAGATTGATTTAAATCTCAACTTGATACAGAATGGTTTTAAAATGCATTAGTTTTTACATCACGTTAAAACAAGGCAGCGAGGCCCTGAGGGTCGTGAGCAAGCTGCCAGTAGACTAGATCACATTTATCATCATATTAACCCCAGAGGAAAAACATTCACATCTATTCTATTTTTATTTATTTTTTACATATTTCAGCTTAGTGGTGACCATCTGTAAATGGTCCATTTTGAGGCATTATTTAGCAGCCATTTTTGGGCATACAGCAGGATTTGGATTCAGCACCCCTTAATACCCCTAAAAAACATGTACGTCATACATTAATACTATTTGCCTTCAGCACTTTGAATAAACACATTTTCTGAAATTCTGCCTAGAACTATAGTAGACAAGTGAGCAGCCAATGGCATTGTGCGTTGGTGACAAGCAGCCAATGGCATTGTGCGTTGGTGACAAGCAGCCAATGGCATTGTGCGTTGGTGACGAGCACACTGTCCCGGTTGGCAGACCGTGTTGGACCAGAATAGACTATTACGTGTTTCAATGCTCATATTGTTAGTCTGCTGTGTTTAGCAGAAATACTGTATATTACATTTATTCTCACACTACAGGCCACACTAACTAGCCTGTAGGACATGTAATGCACCTGTTAACTTAACATACTGTATTCATTGATAGTTGTATTGAATGATCTGTGTTCATGATTAAAAGTCATTTTTCTCAAATCCCCCTTGTGAGTTTTAGACTCTAAATTCACTGTAACATGTATAAAAGATCCCTTACCAATAGGGATGTGGTGCTCAACCTTTTCAGGCCGTGACCACACAAAAGCATCATATTTGAACTGAGGACCCCCCAAAATAATCATATTCTAACTGAGGACCCCCCAAAATGATCACATTTGAACTGAGGACCCCCAAAATTATCATATTCTAACTGAGGACCCCCAAAATAATCATATTCTAACTGAGGACCCCCCAAAATAATCATATTCTAACTGAGGACCCCCCCAAAATAATCACATTTGAACTGAGGACCCCCCATTTTGTTTGACTCCGTTCCACAGGCACAGATAAATATTTTGAAAATAGCAGACATACAAGCTCACACGCAAGGCGTTGTGAGCTTGTAGATCTGCTATTTTCAAAATATTTGCCTCTGTCTTACATTATTTGACAATTTGGCCAATGTTTAGTATATTTTGTTTACTTGCAGTAATGGTCTTTTTCTTTTCTTTGTTTTTTTATTCCAGTTATTAAAAAGGTCTTAAAAGTCCTTCAATTGTCACTTCACTATCATCTGGGGACCCCCCCCCCCCCCCTCCCAAAAAAAAAAATCATGTGGGAACCCCCCCCTCCCCCCAAAAAAGAATCATGTGGGGACCCCCCTGGGGGTCCTGACCCACAGGTTGAGAACCACTGCAGTAGGGATGTCATCTCTGTCTTATGAGACAGAGTTTTGGGCCGCCGTGACCCACAGGATTATATTTTTCCGGCCAAAGAATAAATGAATAAACCATATTATAAATAATGACACATGTGTG
>NC_137620.1:49712976-49780131 GCF_963280865.1 Gymnoscopelus braueri | reverse complement strand
CTATGGGGGACATGTTAGTGAGACGGACCTGGAACCACCACTAGTTCATATGGGGGACATGTTAATGAAACGGACCTGGAACCACCACTAGTTCCTATGGGGGACATGTTAGTGAGACGGACCTGGAACCACCACTAGTTCCTATGGGGGACATGTTAGTGAGACGGACCTGGAACCACCACTAGTTCCTATGGGGACATGTTAGTGAGACGGACCTGGAACCACCACTAGTTCCTATGGGGACATGTTAGTGAGACGGACCTGGAACCACCACTAGTTCCTATGGGGACATGTTAGTGAGACGGACCTGGAACCACCACTAGTTCCTATGGGGACATGTTAGTGAGACGGACCTGATGCCAGCTGGTAGGCTGGCATCAGTTCAACTGCACCGCGTTGATAAATGAGGGCCAGTGAGAGGGAGAGACAGATATATGCAGAGAGACAGTGAGAGGGAGAGACAGATATATGCAGAGAGACATGAGAGGGAGAGACAGATATATGCAGAGAGACATGAGAGGGAGAGACAGATATATGCAGAGAGACATGAGAGGGAGAGACAGATATATGCAGAGAGACAGTGGCCCTCATTTATCAACGCGGTGCGGCCCAAATAATGGGCGTACGGCGAGATCACCGCACCTTTCGGCATTTATCAATATATCCTGACGTGGGCTTCATCCTACCATACGCTGAGATCTCACGTCTGGTCGAGACCAGTTGTTGACGTTGGCTGTGCCCGTTTATTCCATTCTAGACCTGCGGAGCAGTATTGTCTGACTGTCTGACAGGCATCTGGACACATAATCCACTCCTAAATGTATATCTACACTAATAAATAATCCCTGTGAAAATATAACATTTTATAAAGTAATTTAAACAAACTGCTTTAACAGTCATTCAGTTGCATTGGCTATTTTAAAATAGCAGATCTGCAAGCTCAAAAACGGGTCGCATGGCGACGCGTTGTGAGCTTGTAGATCTGCTATTTTCAAAATATACAGCTTCTGCGAGCGCATTTTCGGGACTCCCGACGATCTTTTCATGGACAGTGAGGTGTACAAACTTACAGTAGCTTGTCCTATATTATGGAGTTATGTCATAGAGAGTTTTGAAGACTACAACCTGGCTGGGTTAAGGATATAAACCCGATGCTCCAATCTCTTATTAACGTGGCGGCCGCGGCAGGAATCACTGCCGCCCGTCCGAGTCTCACGGGGAATATCCTACATGACTGCTTGTGCACTGCTCGGTATGGGTTAAATAAATTAATATACAAACGTATTCCATTCATGGCGATGTGATTGGTATCATAATATGTCATTCATGTAGGCTACAAGCCTACGTGACAAAGATTGTACCGCTACGGTACGGATTACATGAAAAACACAGCTGGGCGGGCGTGTGTATGTGTGTGTGGGTGTGTGTGTGTGTGTGTGTGAGAGAGAGGGGGGGGGCGTGTGCCGTGTGCGTGTGTGGCGAGGCGATCGGGGGAAACTCTTTCTTATTGGCTTTTGATGTCTTTGGTCGTATTCTGGTTCTTCTTCATGTCGTAAAATCGGGGCGTTTTGAGAATATTTAAGGGCGTGTTATTTAAATGACGCTCGTTTTCAGACGTGAGATTTATCAAAGCTCCGACCTGATGTACGCCAGGATCAGCTGTGTAGGATTCGTTGATAAATGTGACTTCGACGTTGGTGTACGGCCGAATATATGGAAAAATATAAGCCGGTTTATACGCTCCGTTGATAAATGAGGGCCAGTGAGAGGGAGAGACAGATATATGCAGAGAGACAGGGAGAGGGAGAGACAGATATATGCAGAGAGACAGTATAGGATACAGCACAGACAGTACAGAGTTCATTAATGTGGACATGGTAGCAGTAGGCTATAGGATACAGCAGAGACAGTACAGAGTTCATTAATGTGGACATGGTAGCAGTAGGCTATAGGATACAGCAGAGACAGTACAGAGTTCATTAATGTGGACATGGTAGCAGTAGGCTATAGGATACAGCACAGACAGTACAGAGTTCATTAATGTGGACATGGTAGCAGTAGGCTATAGGATACAGCACAGACAGTACAGAGTTCATTAATGTGGACATGGTAGCAGTAGGCTATAGGATACAGCACAGACAGTACAGAGTTCATTAATGTGGACATGGTAGCAGTAGGCTATAGGCTACAGCACAGACAGTACAGAGTTCATTAATGTGGACATAGTAGCAGTAGGCTATAGGATACAGCACAGACAGTACAGAGTTCATTAATGTGGACATGGTAGCAGTAGGCTATAGGATACAGCACAGACAGTACAGAGTTCATTAATGTGGACATGGTAGCAGTAGGCTATAGGCTACAGCACAGACAGTACAGAGTTCATTAATGTGGACATGGTAGCAGTAGGCTATAGGATACAGCACAGACAGTACAGAGTTCATTAATGTGGACATGGTAGCAGTAGGCTATAGGATACAGCACAGACAGTACAGAGTTCATTAATGTGGACATGGTAGCAGTAGGCTATAGGCTACAGCACAGACAGTACAGAGTTCATTATTGTGGACATGGTAGCAGTAGGCTATAGGATACAGCACAGACAGTACAGAGTTCATTAATGTGGACATGGTAGCAGTAGGCTATAGGATACAGCAGAGACAGTACAGAGTTCATTAATGTGGACATGGTAGCAGTAGGCTATAGGATACAGCAGAGACAGTACAGAGTTCATTAATGTGGACATGGTAGCAGTAGGCTATAGGATACAGCACAGACAGTACAGAGTTCATTAATGTGGACATGGTAGCAGTAGGCTATAGGCTACAGCAGAGACAGTACAGAGTTCATTAATGTGGACATGGTAGCAGTAGGCTATAGGATACAGCACAGACAGTACAGAGTTCATTAATGTGGACATGGTAGCAGTAGGCTATAGGATACAGCACAGACAGTACAGAGTTCATTAATGTGGACATGGTAGCAGTAGGCTATAGGATACAGCACAGACAGTACAGAGTTCATTAATGTGGACATGGTAGCAGTAGGCTATAGGCTACAGCACAGACAGTACAGAGTTCATTAATGTGGACATGGTAGCAGTAGGCTATAGGATACAGCACAGACAGTACAGAGTTCATTAATGTGGACATGGTAGCAGTAGGCTATAGGATACAGCACAGACAGTACAGAGTTCATTAATGTGGACATGGTAGCAGTAGGCTATAGGATACAGCACAGACAGTACAGAGTTCATTAATGTGGACATGGTAGCAGTAGGCTATAGGATACAGCACAGACAGTACAGAGTTCATTAATGTGGACATGGTAGCAGTAGGCTATAGGATACAGCACAGACAGTACAGAGTTCATTAATGTGGACATGGTAGCAGTAGGCTATAGGCTACAGCACAGACAGTACAGAGTTCATTAATGTGGACATGGTAGCAGTAGGCTATAGGATACAGTAGAGACAGTACAGAGTTCATTAATGTGGACATGGTAGCAGTAGGCTATAGGATACAGCACAGACAGTACAGAGTTCATTAATGTGGACATGGTAGCAGTAGGCTATAGGATACAGCACAGACAGTACAGAGTTCATTAATGTGGAGAGAGAGAGAGACTGGGAGAGAGAGAGACAGATATAGGCAGAGAAGGATACAGAGAGACAGATTATGCAGAGAGAGAGGGAGAGACAGGTATATGCAGAGAGAGACGGGGAGAGAGAGTAATAGAGTTGATAAGGGTCGTAAATCCTGCTCTATGTTAATTAAAACTATTTGTAGTTAAACAGCTGAAAACCCAGTGTAAAAAGGATGAGACGAAATCAAAGACAGACACAGGCCGGTTCTCAAATTAAAAGGTTGACATTGTATTAAGAGAAAGAATCAATCCACGAGGCACCGTACAGCAAAAATATCTCTCTGCCTAAACAGTCAATGATCACAACAGTTATACACAAATGAAGTTGTTATCAGCTCTGACGATGACATCGGGCCATGAGGAGCCTTGCTCGTAGGTTGAGAGAGAAGATGGCAAGCGGATGGTGTGACAGTTTATCTTGGACAAACAGCGTCCAAATGTCTCAAACAACACGTTGACCTCAACTCTGACCGGCGTCGCTGGAGGTGTTGTTGCTTTGTCATAGATGGTCAAGTTAACTCCAATGAGCTGTTATTGTATTCCTCCAGAGATAATCAGTGACCTTGGAGGGCCTGCGCTCTGTACAGCTCAAAACACATGCAGTCTCTAGAGGAAAGGAGAGACCTGATACTAGGATTAGTTTTGTCCAACCTCGAACTTAATAAAATCATAAGATTGGTAGACAAACTTGAGTTAGGCCAAGATGGCACACTAAAATAGGATATGATGGCATATATATCAGTATTGTCGACAAAAGACATAGTTTTAACTCTAACAGAGAGACAGATATAGGCAGTTCTCTGCCTATATCTGCCCCCCCCCCAAATAATCATATTTGAACTGGGGACCCCCCCCCTCAAATAATCATATTTGAACTGGGGACCCCCCCCACCCAAAATAATCATATTTGAACTGGGGACCCCCCCCACCCAAAATAATCATATTTGAACTGGGGACCCCCCCCACCCAAAATAATCATATTTGAACTGGGGACCCCCCCCACCCAAAATAATCATATTTGAACTGGGGACCCCCCCCCACCCAAAATAATCATATTTGAACTGGGGACCCCCCCCACCCAAAATAATCATATTTGAACTGCCCCCCCCCCCCCCCAAATAATCATAATACTACTTTAATCCCTCCTACTTCCTGCCTCTATAAAACTATTCACAGAGCCTCTGTCTCTCTTTTCACTTCCTCCTTCATGAAGAGAGGTGGGTCTCACATCATGTTCTATACTTCTATGTAATGAAATTATGAGTGGATTTGATAAAGATTCATTCAGTAGGCTATAATTATACTATAATGTTGTTACACCCATATGATACCAGGATATATCAGCAGGCAAAGGTCATTCTGAATCCAAAATATATCATGTGTGTGAATCAAGCAGATCCAAGGAAAATTCGATGTATAATGTTGATTGTATAGTTGATTATATTGTTGGTCGATCGCACGTTGAATTCACAAGAAAAAGAGGGATGTTGTGGAAAAACTTCTAAATAAAACCTGTGTTGACTAATCCTGATACGAGGGGAAGATGACATTGATAAAGTTTGTGACTCGCTCTGTTAAACTTTTTTAACAACAATGGGCAGGCACCCAATAGTAGCCATCTTTAAACTGTGTGTGTGTGTGTGTGTGTGTGTGTGTGTGTGTGTGTGTGTGTGTGTGTGTGTGTGTGTGTGTGTGTGTGTGTGTGTGTGTGTGTGTGTGTGTGTGTGTGTGTGTGTGTGTGTGAGAGAAAAACAACAGCCACATCTGGTTGTTAGGCAAGAGAGGGATAGAGAGAGAGAGAGAGGAAGAAGGAGGGCCTGGAAAACAGCTTTCGTCACCACAACCACAGCCATCCCTTAACTCTTCAGTGAGTGCAGAGAGGAAGAGAGAGAAGGAAATGGCTTTAATGGCAGCAGAATGTGTGGAGTTCATTAATGTGGACATGGTAGCAGTAGGCTATAGGATACAGCAGAGACAGTACAGAGTTCATTAATGTGGACATGGTAGCAGTAGGCTATAGGATACAGCAGAGACAGTACAGAGTTCATTAATGTGGACATGGTAGCAGTAGGCTATAGGATACAGCAGAGACAGTACAGAGTTCATTAATGTGGACATGGTAGCAGTAGGCTATAGGATACAGCACAGACAGTACAGAGTTCATTAATGTGGACATGGTAGCAGTAGGCTATAGGATACAGCACAGACAGTACAGAGTTCATTAATGTGGACATGGTAGCAGTAGGCTATAGGATACAGCACAGACAGTACAGAGTTCATTAATGTGGACATGGTAGCAGTAGGCTATAGGATACAGCAGAGACAGTACAGAGTTCATTAATGTGGACATGGTAGCTGTAGGCTATAGGATACAGCAGAGACGATATTGCCGCCAAGAAATATTCTTCATTCTCTCTCTCCCTCCCTCTAGAACAAAGTGACGTCTTTAAAGTATCTGTTAGTAAGGATGTAGTATTTTGCTCTGAAGGAGAAGAAAAGTAACCTCACTCCGTCAAATGGAAGAAGCTTGCGACACACATTTTGTTTCACAGCGTACTTGCATCTGAGACTCCGGGCGCAGAATCGATGACAGACGGAGTTTCATTTTTTCAAGCTACTAGGCAGGTGATTGGATGATCCCGCCCCTAGCAGCCGCTGATTGGTTCGTATGCGCAGCGGTTCGGGCAGCTTTACTCTGTGAGCAATCCCAGACCCTCCTTCCTGAAACCAAATGCAATGCAATGCATGAGATTTCCGGAGGGAGGGGGTGTTTACCAGGCTAGAAGAAAAGGTGATTACACTTAAATCAGGAAGGCTCATTCTCCTATTAGGTGTTTAGAGGCACAAATAAAGGCAAAATAAATGTGACAAACTTCAGAGGATCATCACAAACACACATTAAAGTGTTCTCACTTGTTGAGAGTAGTATGACTTTAAAACAAAACTACCAACCCACATCCAGCGGTGGAAAAAGTACTTTTTTTTTTTTACTTTAGTAAAAGTAGCAATACCACAATATAAAAATACTCTTTTACAAGTAAAAGGCCTGTGTTCAAAATGTTACTTGAGTAAAAGTACAAAAGTATTGGCATCAAAATATACTTCAAGTACCAAAAGTAAAAGTACAAAAATGTTTGAACATAGCAGATCTACAAGCTCACAACGCATCGCGATTCGACACGTTGTGAGCTTGTAGATCGTCTGTTTTCAAATAGCTTAGGTATAAAATAGGGCTGAAGTGGTTAATGTATGTTTTATAATGTAATCATTTATATCTGCAATGTAACTAGTAACTAAAGTTTTCAAATAATTTTAGTGGAGTAAAAGTACACTATTTGCCTCTAAGAGGTAGTGGAGTAGAAGTTAAAGTACTGAAAATTGGAAATACTCCAGTAAAGTAAAAATACCTTAACATTGTACTTACAGTAAGTACAGGACTTGAGTAAATGTACTTAGTTACTTTCCACCACTGCCTACGTTCAGTTTTTTCGGGAATATTTCACTTTAATCTAATTACAGTCAACAATGAAAAGAAACCTGTATGTGCGTACACGTTGGGGTGTGTGTGTGTCCGGAAGAAATGAAAGTGTTTTATCTGGTCTATTATTTGCTATTGACCTTATAAAAATACGCCAGCATGGATGTCTGGTGTTGGATTGAAACACATTTACAGTGAAGACAGTAGAGAGCATCAGGGAAATAAAATGTTCTATTAACATGAGTCAATGAGTAAATATCTTTAGAATACTGAGTATCTGGTCTTTTTTCACCTCTGGTCTGTTTGCATGCCTTATCTGTAAATGTTCAGAATTTCATACATTGGCTCTTTATCAAGTTGTTTTTGAATGACTGAAGTTACCAGCTAAGAACTGTGTTGATCTTGAGGCTAATATGTAATAATATAGAGCCAAACATCTGGGTGTCATTCTGCCTTTGTTCATGACAGGTACATTTGTTTATTTAATTTCATATTATTTTAACAAATAATATGAATAATTATCATGTTCCTACTTCCTCAAAGGAGAGAGGAGTTGAATCATTAAAACTATGAATGTGTCTCTTTGTTCCAATAGGGTTTTATCAACACACACAGACATCAACACTTCACTCCAACAGACACTGACTGGCTGTTAGACAAACATCACAAACAACTACACAACTGCTCCAGATACCAGGTAACTTTATTTTATTGCTCATGAGTCAAACAACCATTTTGTTTCTACAGAGTCTTGTACTGTACTGCCTTGCTCATGAGTAGCAACACTCCAAGAACAAATAAAAACACTTCTAGGAGCACGGCTCAAAAGTATTATGTGAAGAGAAAACACTCAAAGTACATTTTCATGCCAGTACTTTTGTACTTTTACTCAAGTACATTTTGAATGCCAGACTATTACTTGTAACAGAGTATTTCTATATTGTAGTATTGATGCTTTTCCTTAAGTACAAAATGTGAGTACTTCTTCCACCACTGCTGAGAGCTAAACATGTACCTGTGACCTCCGGGACCTTTGGAGTTCTAGTCGGGCTCACTAACCAATCAGGTTTCTGTTTAGGATGAACGCAGTATCTTTACATTATCTGGAATGCATCCTTCCTGCAATAAAGGTCTTAATATCTTTAGTTTGAGACACTTGAGGTAACGTGATCACCATCACATACTGCAAGCTCATGGCTCTAGCTCCTGGGTTTTCAACTGGTGGTCCATGGACATCTGGTGGTCCCTGGAGGTATTGCATGTGGTCTCTAATCATGCATTCAGTATTGTAGGAAAGTTAATATTTTCTTTTACATTTATTGTCTCCGTCAGGCCGAAAGGCATGGCAGGAGTATGTTTTACCCCCTGTCCGTCCGTATGTGTGTCCGTACGTCTGTGGACAGCTAATCTCCGGCACCGTTGGCCCGGTGGCTCCGAAACTGTGCACACACACTCCCTGGATGCCATTTCAGAACCTCTGTTATAGCACCACCAGGAGGCCGATTTGTGCAAAACCCATTTACTATACAGATTTTATTCAAACGTCATGCAAATCGGTACACAGTATCTCTATAGTCATGTGATCACCACGGATTCAATTTTCCATATTCCATCCTCATTGGCTAAGGTTGCCTTCCAAAGTTGCAGGATTGGTCCGTTTTGAACAAAATGCCTCAAATCATGAACGCAGCGATTTCCGTGAAAGGCCTAAGATGAAATGGCACCCTTTTCACATTGGCCTATTATAGCGCCACCAGGAGGCCACAATAACCTACCTGACCTGGCGAAGACCTGTGCTCCGAGGAGCACTTTTTCTAGTTTTTATTATTTTCATCGCTGTTTTATTTTGGAGAAACATTAACTTGGTATTTGAGGATAGAGGAATGAAAGACATTATCATCATTATCAGTGGTCCTTTGAGGAGGCTTAAGCTTCAATTCCAAAAGTACTTCAAGCTTAACTACAAAAGAGGATCAGCTAATTGCCATGTCCACAGACTCTGTCAAGAGACTCATATGAACACAGTCCCTTGTGAAGCTCTGGATGAGTTGTCACACTTCAGAGAGCTTGCAGTAAAAGCAAAATGTATTTGACCTTTTGTAACTACGTATCTCTGTGACAGTAGTATTTTCATGCTGGCATACTGAAGAATATGTACAGGTTAAGGTTCTAGCCACAAAATTACATGAGATAAGAGACTCCACTAAGCCATGAAGAGACAAACATGGACCACACGTGATCATGTCATGGACCACTAGTGGTCCATGGACCACTAGTTGAGAAACAGTTCACTCAATGACATGGTGACCTAAGATGACACGTCATTGTTGTTGACAGCAGTTACTGGAACGTCCACAGAAAAGGGAATTGAATCTGAAGAAGTGGAAGTGTTGCCTGGTTGAGTCATCATTATTAGTAAATGAGCCCATATAATAGCACGTGTCTGCTAACTCATCAGTTAACATGAGTTTAATATAGAAGGCTGGATGAAGTAAGAGACATTCTCAAAAACACTCAAACACTCAAAAACGCTCTGCTCACTAGCATTATATATCAGTTAAATAATGACTGTTAAGGACTTGATTAAATGCCTCGCACTTGCGAGACGTACCTCGCAATATAATACTTCTAAAATGAAAAAAAAGAAGAAGAAAAAGAAAAATGAACTAATATAAGACCATAACAAGTAACTGACAAACTATACTATAAGAAATGCTCAAACTTTGGCCAAATTGTCAAATATTACCTAAGAAAGACGCAAACATTGTGAAAATAGCAGATCTACAAGCTCGCAATGCCTCGCATTGCAAGCTTGTAGATCGGCTATTTTCACAATATGTATCTGTGGAACCGAGCCAAACTAAATGTAAAGCCTCAACTCCTATAATTCCATATGATTATTTTGGGGGGGGTCACGGTCTAAAAAGTTTGGGAACCCTTGCTCTAAATAACAGCTCTGTCTGTAGTACGTACTCCATTTCCTGCGCTCCCTTTCAGACGTAATCCTACGGATACAATAATATTCTGTTAAAATGGAGGGAAGCAGGCCTCTGGTTTCTCTACACTCTGAACACACACACACAGACACAGACACAGACACACACACACACACACACACACACACACACACACACACACACACACACACACACACACACACACACACACACACACACACACACACACACACACACACACACACACACACACACACAGAGAATAATGTCCCATTTCACATGTCTTCAAATGTATAATAGCAGATCTACAAGCTCACAATGCGTCGCATCTCGACGCATTGTGAGCTTGTAGATCGGCTATTTTCAAATGGCCAAAATGTATATAGGACTGAAGAAGTTGATGTATGTTCATTATAATCCAAATCTACAAAGTAACTAGTAACTAAAGTTTTCAAATAATTGTAGAGGAGTAAAAGTACAATATTTGCCTTTGAGATGTAGTGGAGTAGAAGTAAAAGTACAAGATATTGAAGAGGTAGACCAGTTCACTTACTTGGGAGCCACACTCTGTAAAGAGGGAGGCGGTATGAAGGACCTAAAGAATAGACTGTCAAAAGCAAGAGGTGCATTCATCAGACTTAAAAAGACCTGGAGCTCCAACAGCATCACAAGAAGAACCAAGCTAAGACTGTACAAGACACTAGTGGTGCCAGTATTGCTATACGGATGTGAAACATGGAAAATGAACAAAGGAGACAACAAGGCAGTTGATGTGTTCCATAATAGATGCCTACGAAGAATACTCCGTATACATTGGCAAGATCACGTCAGTACTGAAGACCTACTAGAAAGAGCTGAGATGAAGCCGCTGAGTGAGGAAGTGAAGCTAAGAAGATGGAAGATGATTGGACACATACTACGGCAGGACCACAACAACGACTGCAACATAGCAATGACCTGGGCACCAGAAGGGAAAAGAAGAAAAGGAAGACCAAAGACCACCTGGAGGCGTACCGTTGAGAAGGAAAGAAAAGAAGCAGGATGGAAATCATGGTCTGAAGTGAGGACTGCAGCAGCTGACCGTGAGAAGTGGAAGCGCTCTGTGAAGGCCTTATGTGCCACAAGGCACGAAGTGGATAGGTAAGGTAAGAAGTAAAAGTACTGAAAATTGGAAATACTCCAGTAAAGTAAAGTACAGTACTTGAGTAAATGTATTTAGTTACCACTGGCTCTCAGCAATGTGTTGAAGTGTCGCTGAGCAAGACACTTAACCCTTACTAAAGATGGTGTCCAGATTTCCCTAGTGCCCACGTTAAAATGTGTTGTTTTAACCTTTTGTCTACTGTGTGTGTGTGTGTGTGTGTGTGTGTGTGTGTGTGTGTGTGTGTGTGTGTGTGTGTGTGTGTGTGTGTGTGTGTACAGGCTGGAATCATCAGAAACAGCTCCTTCCTGGTTGTGTCACTTCTCTCGTCTCTCCTCAACCATAGAGACTTCTACTTGAGTAGGTGAGTGTATACTGATCAATAATATCATGGATGAAGCTTAAAATATTTACTGATTAATAACATCCTACTGTACTATTATACATCTTTCTATCCTACTTCCTAGTACAGTAACTGTCCTACTATCATATAAGGCACCATTAGTTTAGTGCAATTTCACAATGTGTAAAACTCTGTGGTTGACCGGAGACCCTTAGGGTTTTATACTGTATGTTCCCTGGTGTTAGGTAGGACATCTAACAGGTTGACAAGTAGCCCTGCCTGAAGCTAGTTTAGTGCAATTTCACAATGTGGTGACTCTCCTGAACCAAAGGTGCAGACCGGTGCAAACATGAAGAATGTGCATTTAAATTGTTTACAAATATTTTAAACTGGAAATAGAGACTTTGTTATTAAATGTGTATCTCTAATAGACTATATATTAAGTCCATTTTACGCCTCCTAAGGCCATTAACAGTACACTGAGCATTATAAATATAAAAGTCAAGTGGATGGCAGAGTTCACACCGACTATAAAATATGATACAATGGTGAAGGATATAGTTATAGTTCTCTTTATAGTTATCAATATAGCTCAGTGTGAATGTCACTTTAGACCAGGAAACATACCTCTCTCCTCTCCTGTACCACAATGGCCTTCCAGGTTGGCTATGATATAATATCACATCTGTACAGGGTCTTGAGACTATCTGGGCCGTAGATCTGCCTTTGCTCCATGCAGATCTGCACAATAGAGGCTTTGGAAATCAAGGCTTTGTCTTTTCAATTGTGTGAATATTTAGACCAGTGGTTACCAACATGTTCCGGATCAGAACCCATGTTAAGAGGTCAGATGGGTGGGCCATGTGGATGAATACCAGCACATTTAGGAGTACTATAGTGAAAGACCTTTTCCATGACGGCCCAGTAGGTTTAGGTAGATTTGTGTGTTTGACAGCACTGTGCTGTATGACAGCTCTATCATCAGTGTTGTGTTGGATTCATGTTAATGTGTATTTTCAGACATTTAACCTCTTAAACCCTCAATACTTAGTCAATTTAACCTTTCACTTTGTTTGCAGGTTGATCCCACTTCCAAGCATTTTGGGGCGTCCATAACTGAGCCCGCCTAGAACTCCGGAGGTCCCGGAGGTTCCAGGTACATGTTTAGCTCTCAGCAGTGGTGGAAGAAGTACTCACATGTTTTACTTAAGTAAAAGCATCAATACTGCAATATAGAAATAGTCTGTTACAAGTAAAAGTCTGGAATTCAAATGTACTTGAGTAAAAGTACAAAAGTACTTGCATCAAAATGTACTTAAAGTACCAAAAGTAGAAAGTACTCATTATGCAGAATGTCCCATTTCAAAGTTTTCTAATTTATAACAGCAGATCTACAAGGTCACAAACTTTCTCTCCTTGCTCGAAGGGGGGGGGGGGAAAAGGATGGGAAAAAAACACTACACCCAAGCCCTGCCTCCGGAGGGAGGCAGGGCTTAGGAGGAGGGGAAAAAAGAGCCTCGGCGGGGGGTGGTCAGAGTGTATGCACAGTGTAGGCTGGGTGTATCCTGCACTATAAAACAAGCGGTAGTGCTTCCTGGTTCATGTCAGAGAGTAATTTTCACCTCCTTCTCTGCGTCTCCTCACTGAGTCTCCTCTCCTCTCCACCTCGTCTCGCTGACCCACACACACAACCCTAAACATAGCAGGTGAGTTTTACACTACTTTAAAAGTACTGCTTTAAAGGGATATTTCACTTATTTTTTTTATGGGTCATTTTATTGTCTACTCAGGCTTTTGTCAGCCCCCCAGACAGTTTTTAAGTTGCTTCATTCAGTATTAAGATATTTGATATTCATTTTATCCCTTCCTATACAAACCCATTATAACCTCAAACTCCATTTTAACCCTATTAGATTCATCAAAAACACCCGTCCTTGGTTCTGGTGACTCATACTGCCCTCCTAATACGTGAGGGGGCCGTGATTTTTGTATTACTTTTTTCATTTATTGATTTATTTTATTTTATTAAATCTTTTTAATTTTCCCAAAAATACATTAAAAATAAATGGAAAAGGTAATTGAAAAAACACGGTCTCCTCACGTATTAGAAGGACAATATCAGTCACCAGAACCAAGGGTGTTTCTGATGAATCTAACATGGTTAAAATGGAGTTTGAAGTTACAATGGGTTAGTATAGGAAGGGGGCGTGTCTGATTAAATGAATATCAAATATATAAATACTGAATTAAGCAACTTAAAAACTCTCTGCGTGCTCCCAAAAGCCTGAGTAGACTATTAAATGACCCATTTAAAAAATAAAGTGAAATATCCCTTTAAGTACATGGACCCAGGGGGCACTAACCCAGGGTGAACGCTTGTGGGAAAGTAGGCGATCTACAGTACAAGCTCACATAGCCGTGAGCTTGTAGATCGGCTATTTTTCCCGGTCTGTTAAGTATATAGGCCAGGGTGTAAGTGGTTCAAGACTGAAATATTTTTGAAATAATTATAACACCCAGTGTGAAGAGAGTGGTGCCTTTGATGAGTTCATTTCATTAAGCTATTATTAGCCTAAGACTGCTTTAAAATAACATTATATTGGCAGAAACATCTTTGTGTGTGTGTGTGTGTGTGTGTGTGTGTGTGTGTGTGTGTGTGTGTGTGTGTGTGTGTGTGTGTGTGTGTGTGTGTGTGTGTGTGTGTGCGCGCTACACCTGGCTCTGTATTGTGTGTAGTGAATTCCACATTCAAAGACTAGAGATGTATTGTATATCACGCATATGTATATATATATATGTCACAGGGTGAATGGCGATCCAGGGTGATTGAAGACAGAGCGCTCGTTTTTAGGCACGGGGCTCCTTCGGGGCGAGGCGGGGCTTTTCGAGACAGGGTTTATTAGCGAGGCTCGCGAGGAGGAGGAGGAGGACGGCGCTGCGAGGCGGGGGGTTATTACGCGAGGCTCGCGAGGAAGAGGAGCCTCCTCCTCCTCCTCCTCCTCGCGTTTTAAACCGTCCCGTCCTCTCCTTCTCTCCTTCTCCTCCTCCTCCGAGGAGGAGAAGGAGAGCGCGGAGAGGCGGGGCTTTGATGCGCCGACGGAGACCTGTCTTTTGTTGTTCCCCCCCACATAGCAACCAGGAAGCTAAGCTAGGGGAACCATAATATCTATGAGGGGAACGCTGAACACGCGTTCACACGCACGGCGCGCCGACTTAGTGGAGCTTGAGGCCGAGGAAGCGCGCCCTCGCGCCTCCAGGCGCGAGTGCCCGCGGTGACCGGCCGACGCTCCACTAGTCGACTCAGCGCCGTTTGATTTGTAAACCGATAGGGACAGAATAGTTCTTTTCATGGATCACTGTGTGTGTGTGTGTGTGTGTGTGTGTGTGTGTGTGTGTGTGTGTGTGTGTGTGTGTGTGTGTGTGTGTGTCAGGGAGAAACTAAAACAAAAGCCAGCAGAACACAATAAAAGTATCTTAACAGTCCATTGAAAGCATGAGCGCGTGTGCGTGCGCGCGCATGTGTGTGTGTGTGTGTGACTGTGTGTGTGTGGGTGGTCACGGCCATATGTGCTTGTGCACAAGCCTGGCTTGTGGCTCCCTCTAGTGTTTCTTCTACAGAATTGCTGGGTGGGTAAAAACGAGCGAGCCTTCTTCAATCACCCTGGTTCTCCATTCACCCTGTAACATATATATCGGACAACACACCACGATGTGACATGTTGCGAGCTTATAGATCTTCTATTTTCACTGCTTACGTTTTTTTTTATGTATGGCCTTTATTGGATTTTGTTGACATGTTTTTGTTGATCACAGAGACAGACAGACAGAGGGTCTGTCTGTCTGTCTGTCTGTCTGTCTGTCTGTCTGTCTGTCTGTGTGTGTGCCCGCACGCCACACCTGGCTGTGTATTGTGTGTAGTAAATTCCACATTCAAAGACTAGATGTATCGTACTGTATATCACGCACATGTACTGTGTGTGTGTGTTATGATTTATGGTGGTTGTTTTGTTTTAGAAATAGCCCACACTTTTGTGAAGGCAATTATAGAAAAACGGTTTGGAGTATCAATTCTATGCAAACCAATCCAATCCACTTTATTTATATACTGTAGCACATTTTACAACTCAAGGTTTCCAAAGTGCTGCACAGAAAATCTAAAAGCTAAACACACTATATAAGCTAAAACACAGAAAAACAACAGTAAATACACACAGTAAACTAGAAAAAGTGCTCCTCGGAGCACAGGTCTCCGCCAGGTCAGGTAGGTTATTGTGACCTCCTGGTGGCGCTATAATAGGCCAATGTTTAAAGGGTACCATTTGTTCTTAGGCCTTGCACGGCAATCGGACACTGCATTCATGGTTTGAGGCATTTTGTGCAACATTTCTTTTTGCTAAATTAGACCTGCTGGTGGCGCTATAACAGGCCAATGTTAAAAGGGTGGCATTTGTTCCTCAACATAGTGTGAATGTGCGTGCAAAGTTTGACCGCAATCGGACGGTGCGTTCATGATTTGCGGAATTTTGTTCAAAACAAGCCACTACTGCAAACTTTAGATGTCAATCTTAGCCAATGAGGATGGAAAATCAAACACATCCGTCTTGATCACATGACTATAGAGATCATGTGTACCGATTTGCGTGAAATTTGGATAAAATCGGAAGGAGTAATATAAAGAAATGTGTTTTACATAAGTCTGCCTCCTGGTGGCGCTATAAAAGGCAGATGGGAAAAATGCAGGGCAAAGGTTTTTCCTTGACCTCTAGGGAGTGCGCATACAAAGTTTTACACAGATCGGTGCAGTTATAGGTAAAAACATGAATCGGCCTGTTATAGCGCCACCATGAGGCTGATTTGAAAAATTTCAAGTGGCATTTCTTCCTCGGCATAGTGGAAATATGCGTGCAAAATTTCACCGAAATTGCATGCTGTGTTCATGATTTGAGGCATTTTGTTGAAAATGGAGCACTCTTGTAAACTTTGGAAGCCATTTTTAGCCAATCAGGATGGAATATGAAAAATCTGAAAGACAAGTTTTGTTTAATGACTATAGAGATACTGTGTACCGATTTGCGAGATTTTATGGACAAAATCTGTAGGAGTACTGTCAAAAAATATGTTTTGCACAAATCGGCCTCCTGGTGGCGCTATAAAAGGCCCATGTGAAAAATTTGGGGCAGAAGTTCGGAATTGGCATCCAGGGAGTGTGTGTGCACAGTTTCGCTGCGATCAAGCCAACGGTGGCGGAGATTAGCTGGTGACAGACGGACACACGGACGGACGGACGGACGGACGGACGGAGGGTAAAACATACTCTCTCGCCATGCCTTTCGGCCTGGCGGAGACAATAAACAACAAGAAGACATCACTAAGCAGCAGTGTCAGCAGACAGAGAAACAAAGCAAAGACCACAGAACTCTCAAACAGAATCAAAAGCCAAGGTATAAAGGAGGGACTTAAGGTGACATTTAAGAGTCTCGATGGTGGGGGCCAGTTTGATATGGGAGGGGATCTCATTCATAATGTGGGGGTATTCATGTTGGCTTAAACCAAGCCTCCATTGCACGTCTTCAGTTAGTCCAACATGCTGCGACACGTCTCTTAACTGGAACCCACAGGCGTGACCACGTTACACCCTTTCTGGCTTCACTTCACTGGCTCCCTGTTCAATTCAGAATGGATTTTAAGATGTTATTGTTTGTTTTTAAATCCTTATTGGTTTGACATCTCAGTATCTCTCTGAACTTCTAGTAGTTTATACTGTGGTCTGCGGGCCAGTTGAAACTTGAGGTCCCAAAGACCAGAGGTGACCGAGCCTTTTCAGCATTACAGTAGTCCAAACGTGTGGAGATAAAAGTGGGGACCCCCCATAATAATCATATTTGAACTGGGGACCCCCCCATAATAATCATATTTGAACTGGGGACCCCCCACCCTGACAAGCACTTGGAATTGTAGTAGTTGAGGCATTACATTTAGTTTGACTCGGTTCGGCAATGTGAGGCGTTGTCAGCTTGTAGATCGGCTATTTTCACAATTGTTGTCTCTTTCTTAGGTAATAATTGACAATTTGAACAATGTTTAACAATTTATTTTTTATAGCTTGTGGGTTACTTTTGACGTAGTAATGATCTTATTATTAGTTTATCTTCTTTTTTTTTTATTTACTTCATTTTAAAGATCTTAAAGTCATTCAATAGTGAGACGCCACAATGTGACGTGTTGCGAGCTTGTGGATCTGCTATTTTCACTACTTAAGTTTTTCTCTAATGTATAGAATTTCGACGATTTTGTTGACATGTTTTTGTTGCTTACAGAGAGACAGACAGACGTCATTAAAACTGACAACTGTCATTAAAAAGCATTGATGGTTTTTACACTGATTGTCATTTCATAATGGTATTGATGGTTTTTACACTGATTTTCATTTCATTAAGTCACCTCAGATGATACCTGGATACATTATGTTAATGTTTAGACATTCATACTTTGGCTCTTATCAAGTAGTTTTTAAATGAATGAAGTCACTAGCTAAGAACCGTGTTGATCTGGGATAATATCCTCCATCTTGAAGCGGCAAAAAATATGAATCTGGGCAACGTTTTGCTTTTGTAATTGTCATTTTGTTTCATATTGTTCTTACAAATAATATGAATTATTATTAGGGAGAGTGAGGTAATGTGAGACACTTTTTACATTTTCTCCCCTCTAGGTGAGCTAAAACGATATATCAGTAAAATTTACACATTTCCCATACATGTGGGATGTTTCCTAACAATGGAAATTATCAGAATGTATTCAAGACAAAAGGCAGTGAAAATATGATTGTTTTTAAAAAAGTGGTCTGGTGTCTGGGGTAAACCGAGACAAACCAGAAAAATCAATGGGGTAAAGTGAGACACCAGACCACTTTTTTTTTAAACAAGACATTCTAGAGCTTGTACTGTACTGCCTTGCTCATGAGTAGCAACACTCCAAGAACAAAATAAAACACTTCTAGGAGCACGACTCAAAAGTATTATTATGTGAAGAGAAAACACTTAAAGTCTTTTCATTGTTTTATTTTCCTCACCCGGAGGAACAACCGACGTGTTGCAACTCCTGCATTCTACCTTCTGGCTGGCTGAGTCGAAACCCATGCGGTTTCTTTGAAACAGCCATTTTGTTTGAGCCACGTCATGTACTGTGCAGGCCACACCTTGTGCGTGTGTGTGTGCGTGTGTGTGTGTGTGTGTGTGTGTGTGCGTGTGTGCGTGTGTGCGTGTGTGTGTGAGAGCACCACACCTGGCTGTGTATTGTGTGCAGTGAATTCCACATTCAAAGACTAGCTGTATCGTATATCACATGTGTCTATTTGTTCCAATAGGGTTTTATCAACACACACAGACATCAACACTTCACTCCAACAGACACTGACTGGCTGTTAGACAAACATCACAAACAACTACACAACTGCTCCAGATACCAGGTAACTTTATTTTATTGCTCATGAGTCAAACAACCATTTTGTTTCTACAGAGTCTTGTACTTGTACTGCCTTGCTCATGAGTAGCAACACTCCAAGAACACAATAAAAACACTTCTAGGAGCACGGCTCAAAAGTATTATTATGTGAAGAGAAAACACTCAAAGTCTTTTCATTGTTTTATTTTCCTCACCCGGAGGAACAACCGACGTGTTGAGACTCGTGCATTCTACCTCTGACTGGCTGAGTGGAAACACATGCGGTTTATTTGAAACAGACATTTTGAGTGTGTGTGTCTGTGTGTGTGTGTGTGTGTGTGTGTGTGTGTGTGTGTGTGTGTGTGTGTGTTCTCTATCGTATCGAGACTATCTCTCCACCCAACATATTTCATATGTATGGGGAATGACCCCACCTCGCATAGAACGTGGATATTTCTTTAAGACACACCAGTCCTACTGGCACGCCCAGCCCTATATAAGGCCCGGCTGTGTGTGATTACACTGATTTTTTGATCTCCACCAAGCAGTCAAGAGCGTGGTCTTCTGAGCAGAAGTGTTGAGCAGAAAATAGTTATATAGAATAGGACAACAGTATTTTTGTGGAAGATATACTATCACATTTCTAGTCGAAACTACTCACGGGTTGGCAGCCGCTGAAATCCACTGCAAGGTGCAGTCAGAGAGCCGGTGTCAAGGCGCTCCTCTCGGGGTTGCTGTCACCGCTCGTGTGTAGTCCAAACAAACAAAGTGAGTAAGTGTGCAGTCACTAATAGCCTGCTATACGGCGTATCACCGGCTAGGTCGGTTCACGCGTTCGTGGCGGAGTCTCGTCAGTGGGAACACTTGACGGGGCGCGCTGGTGGTCTGATTAAACACACTTAAAACAGCCATTATACCCGCTATACGGCGTATTACCGGCGAGGCCGGTTCACGCGCTCGTGGCGGAGTCTTGTCAGTGGGAACACTTGACGAGGCGCGCTGGTGGTCTGCCAAAATATACCCTGGGTGGCCATTATAGCCCGCTATACGGCGTATTACCGATCGTGTGGGTTCACGCGTTCGTGGCGGAGTTCTGTCTGTGGAGCTGGTGGCAGTGGCACTAGACAGAACACGCTGGTTGGCCAGGGGTCCCCTGGACAGTCATTGCGCGCTATACAGTGTATCGCCGACTGTGTCGGTTTACGCAGCTGTGGCGTAGTTTCGCTGGTGATACCAGCGGAGAGCATCCATACTGCCGGGGGCCAAGCGGGGCGCACCATATATGGTGTGTTGTAAGGCGGAGCCGGCTACACATAGGTGCGATTCTGCATTGTGGTGCGCGTTCCACAACACAGAAGCAGGAAGTGTTTGGGGAGCTCCAGGCTGAGGCTGGGGCCCCGTGCCAGGGTCTTAGGGTACCGGCTATTGCCTTGATTAGGTAATAAATTGGATGGATAAATTGTGGCAAATTGCTCAATTCCTATAAATCCCTATTCTAAGCACGGCCAAACAGAAGAGAAGAAATAGAGAATATATATATATATATATATATATATATATATATATATATATATATATATATATATATATATATATATATATATATATATATATATATATATAATAAACATATATATATATATATATTTAATAAACATATATATATGTGCGTTTGTTTGTATATATAGATATATGTGTATAGAGGTATGCATATATAGATATATAGATATATACATATATTTCTTTATTTCGTTATATAAATAAATAAATAAATAAAGAGGCTGAAAATGGAGACAGCGGGCGGCTTCTCTTGTGCTGCATGTGGGGTGCGTATGCCCCCAGAGGATGGCCACGACCAGTGTGCGCCCTGCCTGGGACCTGGTCACGCCATAGCAGCTCGTAGGGATCCCGCCTCCTGTATGAATTGCTTCGTTTTACCAGCTAGGGCTAGGGAGGCTAGGTGCCTATTGTTTGGAGGACAAAAACCAGCCGTGCACACTCCAGCCCGGCAGACTAAGCGTCCCAGGGAGACAGAGCTGGGGGAGCCAAGCTCGGGCTATGCCCCCCCCCAGTTACTCGCCCTGCCTGGTGTAGGTTGGTCGGAAGAGGCTGACGAAGACGATGAGGATGAGGAGATTGATGTCGTATCAGTCCTAGATGAGGAGGCCATTCCCTCTGCCCAGCCACAGGATACAGAGGATGAAGAGGGCGATGAGCGCACTCCGTTGGCCCCCATCATTCAGGGTCTGGTAGAAAGGGCATCGAGGACCCTGGGGATCGTTACCTCAGCAGAAGTCTCTGCCCCCTCCCTCTTCGATGACATCGGGGAGGCTGCAGCGCCTCCCTTCTCAGTACCTATCCTCGAAGATTTCGAGAAGTTGATCCGGGGACAGTGGGGTGACCCCTCCCGGCCCTTCCACCTCTCCAAAGAGGGCAGGCTACTTGCTGCTACCAAGGATGGGGGGAACATCGGTTGCGACCGGCTGCCCCCTGTGGACAGGACCTTGGCCGCATTGATCTTGCCCTCAAAATCTATTCTGGGCGTGGCAGGTGCCCCCAGTAAGAACTGTAGGGTGATGGAGGCCTTACTGGCTAAGATGCACGGAGCCATGGCGGTCCAGACGCGGCTAGCTAACACAGGGGCTATTCTGTCACTATACCAGCGCCAGCTCACACGGCGCTTGGGGGACGAGAATAGCCCCGACCTCATTGAAGAGCTACAGCAACTAGCGTGCATACTCCCCAAGCTGTTCAAAGAACAGGCAGCGGCAGCGGGCAAGGCGCTGGCTGCTCTTTGGTCGGTGAGGCGCCATCTGCTGCTGTCCCAGTCCAGGCTGCAGCAGGAGGACCGAGCCTGTCTGATGAAGCTGCCCGTTGAGCCATCGGCCATGTTTGGCCAAGGAGCCAGTGTCTTGCTGCAACGAGCTCAGGAAGCCCGTAGATGTGCACAGGAAGTGTCCGGTTCCTTCCGCCGCCGCAGGGGTGTGCGTAGGGCACCAGCGGCTGCTGGCAGGGAGCAGGCTGGGAACCCTCAGGGGCTCTCGGACGACCTGAGGACTATATTGGATGCCTCTAGGCAGAGTAGTCGGAGGCGCGGCGGTCGGCGTGGCGGCAGAGCTCGGGGCAGAGGCCCCCGAGGGACATCGCCTTCATCCTGACGCCAGCAGGAACCCAGCTCTCCCCCTTGTCCCCTCAGCCCGTCACAGAGCCTGTCACCCCTTTCCCAAGAAGCAGGGACTTCGGCTCTGGGCCTGGACCCTGAGAGGGCCAGCCTCCTGGCAATGGGTCTGCCACACACAGTGGTGCGAACCCTGCAAAGGGCAAGAGCTCCATCTACAAGGGCCATATACTCATACAGATGGGGGTTATTTGAGCTATGGTGTCGGGAGCACCAAGCAGACCCACTCTTGGGTCACGAGAGATCCTGCTTTTCCTGCAGGATCAGTTGGACAAAGGAAAGGCCTTTTCAACCCTTAGGGGGATGGTGGCTGCCATCAAGGCTGCCCGTGTAGGGGAGTGCAGGCTTTCTGCAGAATGCTGTAACCTGGTTACACTCTTCCTGAAGGGCGCCCGGAGACTCAGAGCTCGGGCTAGGGCCCCACCGGTTCCACCTTGGGACCTGGGATTGGTCCTGGAGGCTCTACAACGAGCCCCCTTCGAACCCCTGGAGTCAGCGAGTCTAAAATGGCTGTCACTGAAGACAGCATTCTTGTTGGCGGTCACGTCGGCAAAAAGAATAGGGGAGTTGCAAGCTCTGTCAGTCCATGAGGAGCTGTGCAGGTTTAGGCCGGACGATGGAGGAGTAGTGTTACGTCCCAACCCGGCCTTTCTACCCAAAGTAATCTCAGAGGCACATCTCAACCAGGTGATCGAGCTCGGTCCTCTCTTTGACATACAGACAGATGGAGTACGGGGACAGAATCGGTCCCCTCTCTGCACTGTTAGGGCACTGGAGTCATACATCAGGGCCACACGTGCCCACAGAGTAACGGACCAGCTCTTCGTGTGCTTTAAGCAGGAGTGCATGGGTAGACCGCTGTCGAAGGCCAGACTGTCCCACTGGATCACAGAAGTGATCCAGCAGGCATACATGCAGGCAGGAGTACCAGTGCCGCTTGGTGTGCGGGCACACTCCACCCGTGGGATGGCGGCCTCCTGGGCTCTATGGAATGGTGCGTCGCTGTCAGAGATCTGCACAGCTGCAACATGGTTGACTCCATCGACATTCACCCGGTTCTACCGGCTGAACGTGGCGGCATCCGCTCCCTTTGGGGAGTCGGTCTTGCGTACGGCTCAGCGGTAGGTGTCACTGTCACCTTCACCAGTCAAGTCGGCCTTGCGTCTGGCGAGCTGGCTTGAGCGGCCCTTCACCCCTGTGGTCACTGGCCTTAGCGTCTTGCGGGGCCGGGCTCTGGGTAGCGCCTTGCGCCCGGGCATTTAGCGGCGGATGGCGTCTGGCTGTCTGGCCGCCCCAGGGGTTGTATATATTTTCAGTTGTACATACTTGTAAATATATATAGTTGTAAATATTTTGAAATTGTACATAGTTGTAAATATTTTAAAATTGTACATACTTGTACTGTACATATTGTAAAATGTACTTAATTGGAAATATGCTAATTGTACATACTTGTAAATATTTTAAATTGGACATAATTGTAAAATATTTTAACGTCAGTATGTGCTGGGTCGTAGCCCGCTGGTGTTGGCTCTGGGGTCTGGGACTGCTTCGCTTCCTCACGAGGTGTCTTACAGAGTTCCCCATACATATGAAATATGTTGGGTGGAGAGATAGTCTCGATACGATAGAGAACGTTCGGTTACGCTGTAACCTTTGTTCTCTGAGTGAAGAGACTATCTCTCCACCTAGATGTCGCTCGTCAGCGGTGTCGATCAAAGTAAAATCAGTGTAATCACACACAGCCGGGCCTTATATAGGGCTGGGCGTGCCAGTAGGACTGGTGTGTCTTAAAGAAATATCCACGTTCTATGCGAGGTGGGGTCATTCCCCATACATATGAAATATGTTGGGTGGAGAGATAGTCTCTTCACTCAGAGAACAAAGGTTACAGCGTAACCGAACGATCTCTATCGTATCGAGACTATCTCTCCACCCAACATATTTCATATGTATGGGGAACTCTGTAAGACAGGATTCATATACTGAAAATGATTCATATACTGTTTGAGATACTGTGGGTAATTAAAGTAGATACATTTATTGTGTAGTTTTGTTGATTACTATATAATGCACAATACACCTTGAATACCAGACCACAGGTTTAATAAAGGAGAAGAGCAGAGAATACTATATAATGCACAATACATCTTGAATACCAGACCACATGTTTAATAAAGGAGAAGAGCAGAGAATACTATATAATGCACAATACACCTTGAATACCAGACCACAGGTTTAATAAAGGAGAAGAGCAGAGAATACTATATAATGCACAATACACCTTGAATACCAGACCACATGTTTAATAAAGGAGAAGAGCAGAGAATACTATATAATGCACAATACACCTTGAATACCAGACCACAGGTTTAATAAAGGAGAAGAGCAGAGAATACTATATAATGCACAATACGCCTTGAATACCAGACCACAGGTTTAATAAAGGAGAAGAGCAGAGACGTGTGTTTCCAGTACAAAAATATAGTCCATTTTTTTAGGCACAGGGCAGACATTTCAGTACTTTCATCATTTAAAATTGTAAAGGGAAGCCAGGTTAGGACATATATATAAGAGTTTATCACAATGGCTTAGATTAGATAAGTTTAAAATCAAATGACTATAACATATCAGCAACACAGTTCAAATTGCTTTAGTCACTATAGTTCAATAGTAGCAGTTCCCTAAAGCCAGGGGTTGCCAGTGTAGTCCACAGTCACACACAGTAGGAAGGCAGTGAGTGAGGCAGTGTAGTCCACAGTCACACACAGTAGGAAGGCAGTGAGTGAGGCAGTGTAGTCCACAGTCACACACAGTAGGAAGGCAGTGAGTGAGGCAGTTTAGTCCACAGTCACACACAGTAGGAAGGCAGTGAGTGAGGGATATGAGGGGAAATGTGAAAGAGTTTCACCACCACCAAAAGAGCACTCACTCTAGCACAACACTGCAAGACACAAAACATGGTTAAAATGCACACAAGACCATATGATTAAATACATTAAATATACCTTTCTCTTTATTATGGGATAATAAACAGAAATGTATATGTAATGTATTTTCATGTCGGGATACCAATTTAATCCAATCAGGATAGAGAACTCAGTCAGGAATGGATACAGATTAGTGAGAGGACAGCGCCGTTTTAAACAATTGAGGAGATGATATTGACCGAATATGAATAGGTAGATTGTTCCAGTCAGAAAGAGCTTTAAACTGAAAAAGAATTAGATACTTTTGGAACATCAAAGTAAACGTGTGCACAGTGTCTCAGTTGGTGTCTAGAAGTAAAATGATTCATATACTGTTTGAGATACTGTGGGTAATTAAAGTAGATACATTTATTGTGTAGTTTGTTGATTACTTCACTGTCTTCTGGGGACCCCCCTGGGGGTCCCAACCCACTGGCTGAGAACCACTAGTTAACTGTGTGCGTGGAATGGGACACACCCTCCCCTCATTAACCCCTCCTTCCTACTTCATCAAAGGAGAGAGGAATCATTAAAACTGTCTCTTTGTTCCAACAGGGTTTTATCAACACACACAGACATCAACACTTCACTCCAACAGACACTGACTGGCTGTTAGACAAACATCACAAACAACTACACAACTGCTCCAGCTACCAGGTAACTTTATTCTATTGCTCATGAGTTAAACAACCATTTTGTTTCTGCAGAGTCTTGTACAGTACTAGCCCTAGAATGTCATGTATTCCAAATACACAGCCATAGATCGGTCCCACCCGTGTACGGTTAGCAGAGTGATCTGCGCTGCGTTAAAGTGCTCTGCGCTGCGTTTTTACTCGCCCGATAATTAATTCCTGAGACTTGTCAAATATCTCCACTTTTCCATGAGCTGCACACGGTTGACTTACTGTCCGGACGAGGGGCCCGGAATGAGTGAAGGAATGAATATATCTAAACTTCCTTTGGGAAGCACAAATGTTTGGGGCACACAATGGGCAGGTGGTGTGATTCATTACCCCGCACCAATCACAACGCACCTGTCAATTGTGTGGCCCATACGTTTTTGCTTCCCTGTACATTTGTGATGATCAGAGGAAGTTTTAATAAATTCGGTCCTTCACTCATGTCCCGTGTGCAGCTCATGGAAAAGTGGAGATATTTTACTAAACTCAGGTTTTCTGGCAGAACTTTCAAATGGATATGAAACTAGAGGACAATATCTGACTCCAAGTCTTAGGAATTAATTATTGTGTGAATACAGACGCAGCTTAGAGCACTTTAATGCTGCGCAGATCAGTCTGCTAACCGTACGCGGGTGGGACCGATCTATGGCTGTGGATTTTAAATACATGAAATGTAAGTAAGATCACAGACATTCTAGAGCTAGTACTGTACTGCCTTGCTCATGAGTAGCAACACTCCAAGAACAAAATAAAACACTTCTAGGATCACGACTCAAAAGTATTATTATGTGAAGAGAAAACACTTAAAGTCTTTTCATTGTTTTATTTTCCTCACCTGGAGGAACAACCGACATGTTGAGACTCTTCTGGCTGAGTGGAAACACATGAGGTTTATTTGAAACAGACATCTTGTTTGAGTCATGTGATTGCGAACGCGGAAGGAGGCGCGGCGAAGCCGCGCCTCCGACCAAGTGGAGCTTACTATGTAACCCTGCTCAGGTTGTGTGTGTGTCTGTGTTCATGCTCTCATTGGCTCAAGCCCCCATGTGACTCACATGTGTGCACTGCCTGTAAGCAGCCACCCGAGTGCGCCAGAGTGCAGGAATTTAGACAATGCTCTCATTACAATGCAAAACACACACACACACACACACACACACACACACACACACACACACACACACACACACACACACACACACACACACACACACACACACACACAATGTCAATGTTCTCTCCCCATCACGGACACGGATTACAAGTCCGTAAATACACAATATTTTCGAGCTGCGTTCGCTTCCAGCGTTCGCGCGTCTTACTTGTGTACTGTACAGGCCACACTGTGTGTGTGTGTGTGTGTGTGTGTGTGTGTGTGTGTGTGTGTGTGTGGGTGTGGGTGGGGGGGTGTTTTTGTTTTTAGAAATAGCCCACAGGCCCTACATTTTTGTGAAGGCAATTATATGCAAACTGTATGGAGTATCAATTATAGACACACAGTATGGAGTATCACTTCTATGCAAACCAATCCAATCCATTTTATTTATATACTGTAGCACATTTTACAACTCGGGGTTTCCAAAGCGCTGCACAGAAAATCTAAAAGCTAAACACACTATATAAGCTAAAACACAGAAAAACAACAGTAAATACACAAAGTAAGATAAGAAACAAAAATAAACAACAAGGAGACACATCACTAAAACATACGAGACACAGCAGTGTCTCGTATGTATCAGACAGAGAAACAAAGCAAAGACCACAGAACTCTCAAACAGGATCAAGTTATAAAGGAGGACTTAAGGTGAGATTTAAACGTCTCGATGGTGGGGGCCAGTTTGATATGGGAGGGGATCTCATTCATAATGTGGGGGTATTTATGTTGGCTTAAACCAAGCCTCCATTGCACGTCTTCAGTTAGTCCAACATGCTGCAACACGTCTCTTAACTGGAACCCGCTAGCGTGACCACGTTACACCCTTTCTGGCTTCACTTCACTGGCTCCCTATTTGCTTCAGAATGGATTTTAAGATGTTATTGTTTGTTTTTAAATCCTTATTGGTTTGACATCTCAGGATCTCTATGAACTTCTAGTAGTTTATACTGTGGTCTGCGGGCCAGTTGAAACTTGAGGTCCCAAAGACATGTTTAAAGACCAGAGGTGACCGAGCCTTATCAGCAAAATCATTTAAAGAAACACAGACTTGATTTGAGCAAACAGCCTCTGATGATAAAAACTGGATCTGACCACAGCATTATAGACAAACAGTATGTTGTTTAGATCAAGAGTTCCCAAACCTTTCAGGCCTTGACCCCCCCATAATAATCATATTTGAACTGGGGACCCCCCACCCTGACAAGCACTTGGAATTGTAGTAGTTGAGACATTACATTTAGTTTGATTCGGTTCGGCAATGTGAGGCGTTGTCAGATTGTAGATCGGCTATTTTCACAATTGTTGTCTCTTTCTTAGGTAATAATTGACAATTTCAACAATGTTTAACAATTTATTTTGTATAGCTTGTGGGTTACTTTTGACGTAGTAATGATCTTATTATTAGTTTATCTTCGTTTTTTAAATCTACTTAATTTTAAAGATTGAAAAGGTCTTAAAGTCATTCAATATACGCCACGATGTGACGTGTTGCGAGCTTATGTATCTGCTATTTTCACTACTTAAGTTACAAATAGTAATTAATTATTATATTATTATTATTATATTAATGATATTGCTTTTACAAATAGTAATTAATTATTATCGTGTTCCTACTTCCTCAAAGGAGAGAGGAGTTGAATCATTAAAACTATGAATATGTCTCTTTGTTCCAATAGGGTTTTATCAACACACACAGACATCAACACTTCAATCCAACAGACACTGACTGGCTGTTAGACAAACATCACAAACAACTACACAACTGCTCCAGCTACCAGGTAACTTTATTTTATTGCTCATGAGTCAAACAACCATTTTGTTTCTACAGAGTCTTGTACTGTACTGTCTTGCTCATGAGTAGCAACACTCCAAGAACAAAATAAAAACACTTCTAGGAGCACGGCTCAAAAGTATTATTATGTGAAGAGAAAACACTTAAAGTCTTTTCATTGTTTTATTTTCCTCACCCGGAGGAACAACCGACGTGTTGAGACTCCTGCATTCTACCTCTGGCTGGCTGAGTGGAAACACATGCGGTTTGTTTGAACCATGTCATATACTGTACAGGCCACACCTTTTGTGTGAATATTTAGACAAGTGGTTACCAACATGTTGCGGATCAGAGCCCACCCATGTTAAGAGGTCAGATGGGTGGGCCGTGTGGATGAATACCAGCACATTTAGGAGTACTATAGTGAAAGACCTTTTCCATGACGGCCCAGTAGGTTTAGGTGGATTTGTGTGTTTGACAGCAATGTGCTGTATTATGACAGCTCTATCATCAGTGTTGTGTTGGATTCATGTTAATGTGTATTTTCAGACATTTAACCACTTAAACCATAAAATACTTAGTACATTTGACCTTTCACTTTTTTTACTTAGTCTGCTCTTTTCCCCTCTATACCAAAACCTCTTTGCCAAAAATAGCCTATCTACAAGCTCTCAACACCTCGCAAGTGCGAGGCATTGTGAGCTTGTAGATCTGCTATTTTTGGCTAAAGTTCTCCTCAGAATAGGGATGCTAGGGTTCAAGTGGTTAATGTAAAAAAAACACAAAGGTTTGGTGGTCCCCCTGTAGTAACTCTGAGGACCCCCTATAGGGGTCCCGGACCCCCTGTTGAAGACCCCTGATCTAGCCAATGGCAGCGGAATGAATGTCACACCTGGATATGGGATTAGAAGCCTTCTAGGCTGGGATCAATTTGTTTGCTGAATGGTTAGTGAGCCCGCCTAGACCTCCGGAGGTCCCGGAGGTCCCAGGTACATTTCTAGTTCTCAGCAGTGGTGGAAGAAGCAATATAGAAATACTCTGTTACAAGTGAAAGTCCGGAATTCAAAATGTACTTGAGTAAAAGTACAAAAGTACGGCATTCAAAATGTACTTAAAGTACCAAAAGTAGGAAGTACTCATTATGCAGAATATGTCCCATTTCACAAGTTTTCAAATGTATAACAGCAGATCTACAAGCTCACAATATGTCGCATCGCGACGTATTGTGAGGCTATTTTCAAATGGCCAAAATGTATATAGGACTGAGGAAGTTTCCCTAGTGCCCACCTTCCCTGTATTCTTTTATGAAGCACTTTGAACGGCCTTGTTGTTAAAATGTGCTGTTTTAACCTTTTGTCTACTGTGTGTGTGTGTGTGTGTGTGTGTGTGTGTGTGTGTGTGTGTGTGTGTGTGTGTGTGTGTGTGTGTGCGTGTGTGCGTGCGTGCGTGCGTGCGTGCGTGCGTGCGTGCGTGCGTGCGTGCGTGCGTGCGTGCGTGCGTGCGTGCAGGAATCATCAGAAACAGCTCATTCCTGTTTGTCACTTCTCTCGTCTCTCCTCAACCATAGAGACTTCTACTTGAGGAGGTGAGTTTATACTGATCAATAATATCATGTATGAAGCTTATAAGCTCCTACAGTACGTTCGCCCAATATCTCCCCTGTCTAGTGGGGATTCCCTCTTGGGTCCCATGCAGAAGACACAGGTTCAAATCCCGGGTCTTACAGTTGTAATTAACCACTTGAATCTTAGCATTCCTATTCAGGGGCTAACAGTGAACATCTGATCTACAAGCTCACAACGTGTCACAAGTAACGTTATCATGCATGTTGTGAGCTTGTAGATCGGCCATTTTCAGTTATTTGGTGTACAGAGAAAACAGGAGAGGGACAATTATAGAGCCCTGGGGAATACGGTCAACTAAGTATATGGTTTAAGTTGTTTTGTTTGGCATAAAATCGACTAAATATACAGTCTATTAGAGAGACACATTTAATAACAAAGTCTTTATTGCATATTAAAAGATTTTTAAACAATTTAAATGCACATTCTTCATGTTTGCACCGGTCTGAGCCTTTGGTTCAGGAGAGTCACCACATTGTGAAATTGCACTAAACTAAACTAAACTAAACTAGTGTGGAGGCATCAGGCACCTAAATGTGACTCAACAGTGACAGCTACTTGCACACATTGCATAGACATGTAGTCTTGTGTAAAATAGATGAGAACGAAAGTAAATCTGTTCTTTTCTCAAGGAGCAACAACAACAATGGAGTATTTTTCCTTCCAAGTCAGTGTTTGTTCCATGAAGACATGGATGTGGATTTATTTCAACATTCTCCTGGTCATATGGAGCAGCTGTTACAACACATCTGTGACAGGTAACTTTATATACAACTTATTATTATAACTTAAAGGTTATTACAGTGGAACAATGGTTTGGAAAGGGAGCGGCTGCAGATGTTTTGAATTAAGTAAGCTTACTATTACACTGTATGACTAATAAAGTGGTCCAGAGGAGTCATACATCGTTTCACACTATAAATGTTTGTTTAAGATGTCTTCAGTTGTGGTTTCCAGAGGTAATCTATGTTGATGAGAAAGTATGGGATGATATATGATATTGTTGTTTATCGGGATAAAAAACATCCGCGATAACTGTATCGCAGGGTTACCGTTACCGGGGTAGGCCTACTGTACTTATTGCGAAAAAAAAGAAAAGAAAAAGACAAAAAAATAGTTTTGTGTCGATTTGCTTTACCAGGTTGCATATCCGACCTAGAGAGAATCAAAGGAAACGGAAACAGGTGTGTGTGTGTTTGTGTGTGTGTGTGTGTGTGTGTGTGTGTGTGTGTGTGTGTGTGTGTGTGTGTGTGTGTGTGTGTGTGTGTGTGTGTGTGTGTGTGTGTGTGTGTGTGGGGGGGGGTGGGGGGGTGTGGGGGGGGGGGGGGGACTGCACCGGATACAGTTACAGAGAAGGCGGGTGTAATCGTTATATTATACCTCTATGGGTGTAATGTAATGGGCAGCGAGTGCACTCACTGTCCCTTGTAAATGTAATAGCTTTTTGTGCTACGCAAGTGTCCGTAGCTGAGATACAATTTCCGGCAGTGCCGTTGACTCGAACGCGCGTTGTACCCGGCTTTATTATTATGTTGAGCTGCTGATCTTTAGTAAATTAAGTCACGTCACGTGACTTAATTTACTAAAGATCAGCAGCATTGTCTAGCCTGGAATCCAGACGGATTCACTTCATTGAGCGGACTTTTCTTTTTCTCACAAGTGAGAAATAAAAATCCACCGAACGGAATCCTCCATGGTGGAAAGCTTGTGACGTGAGGTTATGATCCCAGCCTACTGTAGTTCTCATCCATATAACAGCGTGGAATGATTTTGAAAACACAGGATATATGATGTTAAAGATCCAAAGTGCCTAGGGACTCTGCATGGCAGGGGCGTCCTACTCCCTGAGCCAGGCTTTCACTTGGCCGCATACCTAAAGGATAGAAGACTTGATGCGCTGTCATGTAGAGACAGCTGGACAGACACTTCTTAGGGATTTTCAAGTGGGTTCCTACTTTCACCAACGTTTCGCTGATTTAACCCCACGACGTCTCCAGTAGGCTCAGCAGTGTATTCTGGCGTCCCAGAAACACTTCCCTCTGCATCTGTCCAGCCGGTTTATTTGGGAGACCAACTAGGGTCTTTCCTTTTCAGCCAAAGCCACTGGCTACTCCGCTCTGCTAGTCTGGATAGTTCCTTGATGGCCTGGCGTAGGACTTGTCCGCTGATGCCTAGGTCCTTCATCAGCCTCACAGTTGATGTTGCCACAAAGCCCCAACATCCAACTTCTGCTGGGCAGACCTTTGCTCTCCAGCCCCGCTGTTCTGCCTCTGCTGCAAGATCTGAGTAGCGCAGTTTCTTTCTTTCAAAGGCTTCCTGTACCGCATCCTCCCAAGGGACTGTAAGCTCCACAAAGTACACTCTGCGCTGTGAGTTGGACCACAGGACTAGATCAGGCCTCAGGTTGGTGATGACTATCTCTGGTGGAACTGTGAGCCGTTGGCCCAGGTCCACCAGCATCTGCCAGTCTCTGGCTGCCTCCAGTTCACCCAACCTGGCCCTTGGTGGAAACTTCGGCCATCCTTTTTGCCCTTCTCGAACAAACGCAATTGAGTTGGCTGAGTTGGTTACTCTGGGCGGCAAGGCATTGATGGTGGTTCTCCTGCTTTCCAGAGTTGCTGCCAGGCACTTTAGTACTTGGTTGTGTCTCCAGGTGTACCGTCCTTGGGAGAGGCTCACTTTACACCCAACAAGGATGTGTCTGAGTGTAGCTCGTGTTGAACACAGGGGGCATGATGGATCTTCGCCCAGCCATTGGTTGAGATTTGTAGGGGTAGGAAGGACATCATAGGTGGATCGAATAAGGAAACTTATCCTATTTGTCTCCATCTCCCACATGTCCTTCCAGCTGATGTTTCGTTTTTCCACGCTCTCCCATCTCATCCACTGGCCCTGTTTTACTTGCGACACAGCCTTGGCACACCTGCTTGATTCCTCCTGTCGGCGGACTTCGGCCACAACCATTTTCCGCCGTTCCCGTGAGGCTGCTTTGCTCCAGCAGGGTCGCTTTTCGCCCAGCCCCAAGCCACTTCTTCCATGTTGAACTTGGCCCACGATGTCATTGTGGTGGAGAGCAGATTTTGCCTGCTGTACCGCATTCTTAACTGTCCACTTCCTTCCTGTTGCCAGGGTTGGGGCAGCGGCTCGGATTACAGTGTCCTTTGATTCTGTCAGGGTCATCTCTAATCTCACTTTGGTGCATTTGAACTCCTCTGTGAGGCTAGAGAGGGGAAGCTGGAGTAGCCCCTGCCCATACAGAGCTATACTACTTAGGCATCGAGGGGCCCCTAACCACTTTCTCAGATGAGAGCTAATCATCCTCTCCATCTTCTCAACTCTTGTGAGTGTGATGTCATACATGGTTAGTGGCCACATAAGGCGAGGTAGTAATCCGAACTGCAGGCACCAGATTTTCAGCTTGCCGGGCAGCATGGATTTGTCAATGACCTCCAGGCCTTTGATGAGTTCTTGCCTGAGTTCATGTGCCTGATCAGAGTCCTTCAGCTTTGAGTCGTACCATCTTCCCAGACTTTTGATAGGCTTTTCAGTGACCGTTGGGATGGGTTCTTGATCGATGAAGAACCTTTGTTCCATCAGTTTACCTTTAACTATCGAGATGCTTCTTGATTTGGATGGCTTGAATTTCATTCTGGCCCCAGTGATGTTCTCTTGAAGCTTCCCTAGAAGGCGCCTGGTACAAGGTATTGTTGTTGTCATGGTTGTCATGTCATCCATATAGGCCCTGATGGGCGGTAGCCGGATGCCAGATGCCAGCCGCTCGCCGCCCACCACCCACTTGGAGGCTCTTATAATGACTTCCATCGCCATGGTGAATGCCAATGGGGAGATGGTGCATCCTGCCATTATGCCGATCTCCATGCGGTGCCATGTGGTGGTAAAGTCTGGCGTGGTGAAACAGAGCTGAAGATCTTGAAAATAGGACTTGACAAGGTGCTTGATGGTCTCGGGTATCCTAAAGAAATCAAAGGATGCCCAGAGGAAACTGTGAGGGACTGATCCAAAAGCATTAGCGAGGTCAAGAAAAACAACATGGAGATCCCTCTTCTCCTTCTTAGCAGTCTGGATTTGGTGCCAAATCATGCTGGTGTGTTCAAGGCATCCAGAGAACCCTGGGATACCTGCTTTTTGGACTGCTGTATCCACAAGGTTGTTTCTCTCCAGATAGCTGGACACCCTCTGAGCTATGACGCTGAAGAAAATCTTACCCTCTACATTAAGCAGACTGATAGGGCGGAATTGGTTGATATCCGTGGAGTCCTTCTCTTTTGGAATCAGGACTCCTCCTGACCTGCGCCATGCTTTGGGTATGATTCCCTTCTCCCAGGCCACTCTCATTAGTCTCCACAACAAACGAAGAATATCCGGGGCATTCTTGTAGACACGGTACGGAACTCCATTTGGCCCTGGGGCTGATGAAGCTCTCGCCCGCTTCACTGCGTGTTCCACCTCCCTCCATTTGGGAGGATTAATGTCCATTTGATGTTTGGGTTCTTCGATTGGTGGAATGTCAGATGGAATATCTATCTGCTCGTGCCTCTTGTCATCCGCATACATTCTTTCCAAATATGTTTCCAGCTCCTGCTTTGATGTTTTCAGGTTTCCTCCTTTCTCTTTGGTGAAGAGAGTTTTCACAAACTTGAAAGGGTCCTTGAAGAAACATGATCTTGCTCGTTCTCTCTTTTTCCGTGACTTTCGCAGGTTCTCTGCTCGTCTCAGAGTGGTTAGCCGGCTTTTGATGTCTCCCTGGAGGGTGTTGATGCCCTCCTTCTCACTATCAGAAGCCTTCCTCCACTGCTTCTTGAGTTGCCTTCTCTCCCGGATCAGCCGGTCGATCTCCTGTTGTCGTCTGGACTTACTCTCTAGTGCTGGTAACTTTCCCTGCTTGCTCCTTATTCCATACCGTTCTGCTCCGTATGAGTAGATGATGTCTCCCATCTTGTCAAGCTTTCTTTCAACTGTGCCGCTCATTCTTTGTAGGACACTGGTCAGGTCGCTGTTTATTGTCTCCCATTGTTTATTCTCCGAGGCTCCAGGCCATTTCACCCGGGGTATGTTTCCACTGATCTTCTGTCTTACTGTAATGTAATGTAATGTAATCTTCCTCTCCATTGCTGGTTTTGGCTGGATGGGCTCTATACATCCCTCTGCTTCCGCCACTGTGCTTGAGTTTCCTTCTTCAGGGGGGCTGATGTCCTGCGAACTTTGGTGAGATTCCGGTCGCTGGACTTCACTCGACTGACTTGATTGACTTCTCAAGAAGTACGTATCAATGCGAGGTCCCTGTTTTCCTTCCTTCAAGCACTTTTTCCTCCCTTGATGTATTTTCAGGCCCAGTGAAGATGTCACATTCCTCCAGCCGCAGGGACAGACCTGAAGCGTTTTCTCGGACGATGATGCTGCGCATGTCTTCCTCGTAGTCTTTTCCGTTCCAGGGTCTATTGCCATGTTATCCGTCGGTGAGTCTTCTTCCGCCCCCACTCTCGCAGACTCTAGGGGTATTTCTTCTTGCATTTTGTTCGTAGCAATTTGCGGGTGTCTCCAAAATACTGACTAGTATTGGATCCTGCTGACATGGGTAGCTAGCCCATGCCTGCCCCAGTTGGGGTCTATTTCCTCCTGTCAGCTGTCTTTCCAGCAGCCACAAGGTCTTTCCCTTGTTGCCAGCCATTCTGTTCACGGCAGTCACTGGATGGACTCCAGAGTGAATGATTTTGAAAACACAGGATATATGATGTTAAAGATCCAAAGTGCCTAGGGACTCTGCATGGCAGGGGCGTCCTACTCCCTGAGCCAGGCTTTCACTTGGCCGCATACCTAAAGGATAGAAGACTTGATGCGCTGTCATGTAGAGACAGCTGGACAGACACTTCTTAGGGATTTTCAAGTGGGTTCCTACTTTCACCAACGTTTCGCTGATTTAACCCCACAACGTCTCCAGTAGGCTCAGCAGTGTATTCTGGCGTCCCAGAAACACTTCCCTCTGCATCTGTCCAGCCGGTTTATTTGGGAGACCAACTAGGGTCTTTCCTTTTCAGCCAAAGCCACTGGCTACTCCGCTCTGCTAGTCTGGATAGTTCCTTGATGGCCTGGCGTAGGACTTGTCCGCTGATGCCTAGGTCCTTCATCAGCCTCACAGTACAGGAACAGGATAACGCGAAAAAGAAGCCATGCTTTCCACATGAATCAAGATGTCAGAAGATGTAATTAATGTAACATTTGTATCCTCCCCAAAATAGGGTGAAATCCAACGTGTGGAAATACTATGGGTGCAGTAATAGAACTAGAAAATGTGCTCCTCGGAGCACAAGTCTCCACCAGCAGACCTGTGCTATCGTTTTTTGTCATTTAGGGATTCTTTGTCTCTGTTTAGTGTTCTTTCTCTCTGTTTCTTAGCTTTGGCCTTCTGCGCCTTTGCTTCTTCATCAGGTTTCAGACGATGATTTACTGCTTCTTCAGTTTGCGTAATGGGAGTTAGTTGCATTGTGTGATCTCAGCTGTGATCTCTGTTCGTACTGGATAGTAGTGTTCCTGTCTAAGCTATTTATATATTTATATTACATGAAACTTGACCAATGTTAGGTGTTCTCAGAGGGACACACACACGCACGGACGGGTGATTTGTACTGGAAGGTACTGTTCCAATCAAGACTGATTGATCCTGTCTTACCTCACATCAAAAGACATAAATGGCTTTTTGAAGTGACACACCTATTTATAGGATTTTATTTCGTCATGCGTCCCTCTAGCCAATCAAAAGCATTGGTGTCAACATATTGTCACGTGTCACGTGGAGCTTGACCAATGTTAACTTGGCTAGGGGGGGGGGGGACACACAGCGGGACGAAGCGAAAACATACTCTAAAAGTAATGTTATTGGGTCAATTCATCCCATTTACACCTTTCAAATTTTTCATTTTGATTTTTTATTTGAGCAAATGATATGTGACAGTCAAGAAAGGCTGTTGGATATTTACAAACTGTCCTGAGTGACGGAGATAATAAATATGTTAAAAAATGTAAGGTCAAGTGATTCCAGTCCGTCCGGGTGAGAGAATCACTGTGGAATGCATAAGAGAGAATCTATTCTATTTGATGGAATATTAAAATATTATCATGGAACTATGAACTCTCTCTCTCTCTCATACAGCCAGATTTAAACATGCCCCCAAAAAGGCTAAATAAAACAATAAACAACACAAAAAGGCTTCTGTTACTAAAACATACACATCTAATAATCAGGCTGCTTGTCTGTCCTCCCTCGTTGGCTTATAACCAATTTCCAAGAGGGAACGGAAACGGTATGTGCTCCGGTGATGGAGTGCACAGCCTAGAGATGTCCCGATGCCATTTTTTCCTTCCCGATCCGATTCCGATTCCGATACCACAACTTGCGTATTGGCCGATACCGATACCAGCGTGCTTAAAACAATTATATTAAAATATGATTAATTAACAGCTGTATACTACTAACCGTACATGATATGATTGCTGTCATCAGGTTAAACCGTGTGATAGTGAAATGCAACCTTACTTGAGCAAGACCCGGAAAAGGCGCGCTGTGATTGGCCAGTGGTCACTTTGAGTGACAGTCGGGGCAAACGCTTGCCCCAAAACATGATTTACGATTCTGTCCCTATCGGTACGTAACTCGAACGGTGCTGAGTAGGCTAAAAGCGAACTTCGCAACGTTCGGCACGGCAACTCGCTCGCTTTAGCTTGCTCGGTGGTGCCTCTCGTGGCTCAAGTTCGCTTGAGACTGCGCGCCCTCTGCACAAACTATACTTTATTAGCCAAAAAATACATTTCTGCGGTTGTCGGAAAAAGAGTGTCTCCAGGGGGATTCGATCACGGGCCTTAAGGTCCTTACACACCGGGGCGAATTCTTCATGGCAATAAATACGTTTTTTTTTAAAACCTTATAAAGTCAATGCAAGCGTCCACATCAGTTTCGCAAAGCGAAAAAGCGTCTTTTAATTATTCGGAACGAGTCCGAATTTTGCGTATATTCGCATATTCGCCGGTGTGTAAGGACCTTTAGGGTTGGCAGTCTAACGCCTAGTGAGGCACACCACGAGACCAGTTGGAGCACTGGGGTTTTGGGCTGTGTTAGACTGTAAAACTGCCCCCACTGGGGGCGGAGTCCTTGTTTTCTCATTTTTGCATTCAGCCAATCGCAGGACAGCAGGGCGGGGCTTGGACGAATGCAGCTGTAGAACAATATTACGCGGTTAAACCCTTTGTAAAACATGAACTAATAAGAACATACAGAGAATGAATGCCAGAACCATTTTCTTTTATTATCCAACTTTTGAGAGAAACTTAAAATGTTAACATTTTAAGTTTTAAGCAGTTTGTTGTAACAGTTACAACAAACAGTAGTGCAATGGCATTTGTAACATTCAAAGTGAGCATCATCTACTCAGTAAACAAAAGCAATCTGTTTGCTTCAAACAAGTTGGCTACACATTAGGACAGGAATAAAGTTACTTAGTGCAACAATAAAGTGTAAAATACTGTAAGTTCACTTTGAACAAGTAGGCTACAGTACACAATTGAAGTAGCTGTATGGAATAAATAATCCCTGTTAACCATTAATCCCTAACCGTTAAGTAAAATAAAAATGTTAGAACCTTTTTTTTATATAGAAACAGTAACATTCAACATTCAAAATAAATAAAAATCACAACAATTACAGGGTAAAAAGAAATAGCACCATCTATGCTAACCCTACACTGTAAAAAACAAAAAAACTTCACTTCAAGTAGACTTACACATTGTGTGTATAAAGCAGTACTGCTCATTTTTCTGCAAGTGCTTAATCAGATGTTGGTGCAGATCTTAATCTGGTGTTAAATTTGGCGAACTTTGTGCCACCTCTCGGAACATCCTTCTTGCAGACTGTGCACTTAGATGTTGTGCTGGTGGGGTTTTCCACTGTAAAATATTGCCAAATGGCTGACATTTTAAACTTAAACTCAAACTACACTCTCCAGTCTCTACTAGCAGCACCGTGACCGCATGCTGCGCTGCATTTGTTTGTTTCACCGGCGCAGCCTAAGCATCACGTGAACAAAAATGTGTTTTGATAATGTGGAAGTTACATGTATTATTAGCGTAGTCGTCACCAAATGATATGACAGGTCAGTTCTGTGAACAAACAATAGTTCTATAAAAAATGCTTCATAAAAACAGAAGCTCATCGTATGCGCTCTGAGTCTGGTAGCGAGAGAACCAACAGTGTCACACGCAGAAAATAGCTTATCTACAAGCTCACAAGGCGTCGATCCGCTCACAGCCCGCCCTGTAAGACCACCCACCAAGTTTGGAGCCTGTAGCATGCTGGGAACTGGAGTTATGGCTGTTCAAACCCAAGCTAATAGGAACACAGAGGTCTCAACGAATGGCTATAGCAAGTCAAATGTGTAGGAAAATAGGAATCTATGACTAACTTAACAGCTTTCACATATGGATTATATTCATGGATGGCCTCCTGTGCTTTCAGTAAAAGGTCTCTATCCAGCTCTCTAGTTGAGGCATTGGCGCAACGATTTTCCAGTTCATAGGCAGAATCATGGAAGTAGATTTGTGAAAAAGATGCATTCCTGAATTGAATGCAGGCATATCAAACTCTTATATATTACTGATACTTGCCACAGACCTCAGTATTAAAAAAAACCTGTGCCTCCTTCTCAGGCTTGTTTTCTCGGATCCGTCATTTTGAGCTACAGTATTCCTTCCACAGATTTTCACAGGTACTGCACTGTTGTATAGAAGTCTGTCTGTTTATACAAACGATTTTAACTATCAGTTTGGCATATGAAAATTATTGAAGATTGGGCAACTACATTTAAGGCCTAAAATGCATCTCTCCAGCCTATGTCTTGCTCGCTGTGGAGTCGATCAGGTTTTTGATCAATGTGGAGATAGTTGTTTTGTCTATCATTGATTAGAATGACAAAGTAAAGTAAAATAACTGACAATAAAGTATTATATCACAAAAAAAAAACCTGAGTTAGAGTTAGGTGACCAACAGTTTGAGGATCCAATGGAGTTAGGAGGTTTAGTCAGAAGTGCCTTTTAATACTTTTCATTGGTTCAATATTTATAAAAACCCACACACAGACGTAAAGAGTGTTCAATAGAACTGATTTATTAAAGACAATTTAAAAAGTTGAAAACCTGAGATAATGAGGAAGCCCTATTTAAAGAGACCACCCTGTTTAGAGCATGAATGTAAACAACCAGCTGATGACAGTATGAGTCCAGTGTGCATCATGAACTAACACCATGCTTCATTTGGTTTTGTTTTAAGGACAATATCAGGTGATCGGGTCTCAGGACATCCTGGTCAAAGTGGGAGATGAGGTGATCCTTCCATGTCTCATTAAACCACCGTTCAACATGGCCAGGAAGACAGTGGAGTGGTCCAGACCTGACCTGAAGCCGTACCTCATACATCTCCTCCAAGATGGACATTACAAACATGGCCAAGACCTGAACCCGTTGTACAAACATAGAACGTCTCTGTTTCGTGATCAGCTTCCTATTGGTAACATGTCAGTGAAACTGTCCAGGGTGAAGCTCTCAGATGAGGGGAAGTACAGATGTTCTGCTCCACGTCTGCAGGAGCAACTCCACATCAACATCTTCACTTTGATCCAGCTCCTTGTTGGTAAGTTTTATTGTTCTAGTGGTTCTGTGACCAGAGAGCCAACAGGCCTGAGTCACACTTAAACACAACATTGTACACTTCACATCAAAGACAACACTGCACTCCATAGAGCAAGGAAACAACAATTAATAAACCTCCCTCTCACAGCACTGTAACCTGTGTGGTGTGATGAGGACCCACACATTGGTAACTTCCTACCTGCCTGTTGAGAAAACCCTTAAATACCTGTATCACTCATAGCATCACTTTATCTCTGCCTTCCTCTATGGGCGACAGACAGACAGACAGACAGACAGACACCTTGTAGCTTCACCTGCCGCTGTTACATGCATTTAGGGAAAACACTGTTTTAATTAAGTATTCAATCAATCAATCAATGAATCAATGTAATTATAGTAGAACTCGCCGAGCTGCGGCTGGAAAGAATGTTTTACGTGTTCTCGCTTGTTGTAGCATCCATAGCTTTAGATTTTAGATTTGTAAATATTGTCAGCATTGTAGTGGATGGATGGATATATTGATGGATTATCATTCATCTTTATGTTTTTGCAGGCAATGTGTCTCATCCAGTGATCTCTCCAAATGGACCAACAGACGGTGGTGTATCTTTGACCTGTGACTCTGGGTGCTGGTATCCACAACCTGAGATGTCTTGGCTGGACGGTGATGGAAACAACATCACTGCTGGACCCTCAGTGACAAAGACACGTTCTCAACACTGTTACATTGTCCAGAGGAATGTGACAGTGACACTGCCAGATCATGTGACATGTAGAGTTCACCTGCCACGCTTCAACTATACTGTTGAGACACAGTATAACATCTCAGGTAATGTTTATGTTTATTAAAGGATCCCCATTAGAGACACATGAATGAGACTCTAGTCTTCCTGGGCTCCTGAACAAAGCAAATACATACATACAACAAAAAACAGTAATTAAAGTAAAAATAAACGATAAAATAAAAATGAATACAAAAAGACAAGAGAAAATGTTGGGAGTACTATGTTACCACTAGTGTTGTAACCATGTTCAGAAGACAGATGTCACTGGTGAGCCAAGCTGGGCAGCTTGTTGGTGCTAATAATGGGCCGTATTCACTAAGCAATTTACGACTATATTTTGATTGTACAGGCATTTACGACAATTCCTACACTAGTAGTCGGATTCATTCATGTTTTTTTGTCGCTGATTTTAGTGGGAGGTCCGACCGTTCTCAAGTCAGCTCCAAGGCTGACTTACCAGGGATCAAAGCTGTGCCTATCTCGATAGAATGCTTTATTCTTCATGCAAAATCAATTACAACAGTGCCAAACCTCAAATAAAATTATGTATGTGCCCAACATTTGTCAACACATATATATAAAAACGAAAAAAGATGTCATATTTTGTAGCCTATATGCATAATATAGACATGATGCAAATTCCACCGCTTTTTATTTATTTTGTAGGCTATCAGTTGCATTTAGAGCTGAATTAATAGGTCCCTCAGTGTGTTTGCAAGTGTTGGCCGACTCAGCCAAAGTGTCACGTAATGATGAAATTTTCATGAAAATAGACTTTGATACCTTACTGAAGGCACAGACGCACCTCCACTGTCCGCACTATTAATTTAAAATACTGTAGGCTACTGTATATTGATCACATGAACGCCACATACAATAGCCTAGACAATATGTGACAATATATGCGACATATTAATGTCTCAAGAACAGATTCTGCTCTGCGTTTGAATCTGTCGGGGGGGTTCGTCATATCGCGTACGCACTGGCCTACAAGTGGGCGTGCCTTCAGATCAGGAAGCAGGCCGCGCTTTACCCAATCAAATGTAGTGGGCGGGATTTACGTGTCTGCCAATCCTTCCCCACTAGAAACAAATCGAAACTCATTTAACAATAGCGTCCTCGGAGCAGACAAAACCACGGAAAGATATTCACATTTTAACTTACTCTTTCATCATAGAAACAAGTGGGCTTATAACCAAAACCATCCATGTTCTCTGGGAGAAGTGGTGTTAGTGTTCTGTGTAGAAATATTGTTAGTGGGAATAAAAACGCACCACCGGAAGTGAAAGGCTGAAGGCAGACCAAAACCCTGGTTTCCTTGCGTACGTGTGCTACGTCGACTTCCTCCCAGAGCCAAGTGAGATAGTAAAAAACAGCAGAGGGCGCTGTTTTTCCTTTTCATTTGGCGATGGGTTCCCAGATTGGCGACATATAGACAATATGTGTGTGTGTCTTACCATCTGATGAGGAAACAGTGGATGAGAAAGCTGTGTCCAGAATAAACATTCCCCGGCCATTCCGAGGACAGTGATATATTAATCCAAAAGACGAAAGTCCCCTCAGTAATCAATAAGCTCTGGTCCATAATCAGGTTTGCAGCGGATTTGCAGCGTTCCACTTTGTTCATTAGAAAAGCCTTATATAATATCCTCTCCACTTTTTTCTCTAGTATTTCTCTAGCACCAGTGTTGCCAGATGTTGTGAGAGAAATAAGCAACCAGATCTAGGAGAACAAGCCCAAAAGAAGCAACTATGGCACTAGGTCATTATGAGCACTTTAATTAAACCTACTGTATATACTGTATACATTGAAAATGTATCAGACCAATTATCAGCAGCATTGGATCAGTCACTGAAACACTGTTCAAATGTGTCCCAGCAAGCACAGTCAGGACCCGGACCAATCAGTGACGTCTCGATTGGGGCTAGATCAAGTCAAACCAAGACAAGTCAGATCTGGCCCAGAATATCACCTGATTTCAACCAAAATTAATCCTGACCACAAAAATGTCACTTCCAGGACGTCATCTAAACACATTTTTCATCACCCAAAATTGCTGTCCAAATGTCCATATGATGTCCCGGTGATGACGTCCTGTAAATGACGTAAAGATCATCCCCATATGGGCTGTGATCTGGCCTAGTCCTGAACGTCACCGGGGTGATGACCGGGCGTCATCATAACGTCATCATGACGTCATTGTGCTTGCTGGGGTGGGTTTCTTTCGCAAGCACAATCGATTCACTAAGAAATGTACGACCATATTTTGATCTTACCGGCGTTTAAGACAACATTTTGCATGAATATGGTCGTAAATTGCTTAGTGAATCGGTATGCACTCAAGAGTCATGGGCTGATATACCCGATAACAGGCTCAACAAGCCCAAAGCTTAATTCAGATCCGGGTTTGTAATGGAACCGGTTTTCGAGCTCCATCCCTACTCAGAGAGAAATGTTCTGGATTTATCAACTCAACACCATGCAACCACAGGGCTTAAACAATGATTTCTCCTACAAACCCTTCTTACAAACAAGGAATGTGTTCTGTTCATCTCATTGGAGTTTCTGAGGTCACTATGCATTTGTATTTAAAGTCTTTCTGATGTGTTTTGATGTTTGGGTCCCTGATGTGGTCATTTTGTGCCATTTTAGATTATTTCAGCCATGATGTATATATACTCTGTGATGTCTAAAAAAGAAAAATAGTGATTTCTTCATGATCTGTGATTTTGTGTACTGATATCGTGAACTGCTGAATTGATTGTGATTGTGATATGGTGTAACTGATTAACTGATTGCCTAGCAAGGACCCCCCCTTGTAGGACACATGTTAATAGAGACCACAGTGACTTAGTGTAACATGTAGGACACATGTTAATAGAGACCACAGTGACTTAGTGTAACATGTAGGACACATGGATGTTAATGGAGACCAGGCAGGAATCAAACCCATGAGCTTTGGACCACAGGACTATAACCATTTTAACACCACTGTTGATTTGATTGATTTGATTTTATAATGTTTACAGTTGTGTTATAACTATGTGTTTCAGAGGCTATGATTCACACAGAGAGAGGATCAACTGGAGCGATTAGAGGGATTATTAAAGTGATCATCATCATCTTAGTGGCAGCAGTACTGGGATATTTATACTGGAAAAAGAAGCACCCTGGTGAGTCTTGAACTGATTTGAACTTATTTATTTTTAGTAATCACTGCTATTGTACTGTGTCTTCAATATAAGTTGCTAGATATCTTGACACTTGACAGTCAGATAAACTTGACATTAAGACTTTGAAGACAGTTGTTCCATATCCACAGGTTAAAAACGTACAAGGAAGGTGAAACTGAAACATACAAATATGCATAATCAAAATCCACAGTTTGTTAAAAAATGTAAATTCTACAATCATCAATAATCATGTAAGCATTAGGTACATACCCACGATGCTATCAAAAGGCGTATGATGTAGGTAGATGCAGCTGGATTCTCACAGACAAAATACACAGCCTCTTCTTCTTCTTTTGGCTTTCCGGTAGTCTAGACGTCCGTCGGTGTATTGCTGCCAATTATTTTAAATCTTTTTTTGGGAAAATGAAAAACAAATGTATACAATAAAAAATATATATAAAATAAACGAAAAAAGTAATTGAAAAACCAAGGCTGCATCGCGTATTAGGAGGGCAGGGTGAGTCACTAGAACCAAGGACGGGTGTTTTTTATGAATCTATCATGGTTAAAATAGAGTTTGAAGTTACAATGGGTTTATATACTGTAGGAAGGGGGCTGTTATGTTCTAATAACACACTGTTGCACTGATACATGGGGTTTACTGTATATTGCTATATAGTGGTTAAAGGGATACTTCACTCTCGGGCCGGGGACACATTTAAAAAAAATATAAAAAATAAATGAAAAAAGTTATGGAAAATTCATGGCCCCCTCACACATTAGTAGGACACTGCGTGTCGTGAGGGGGCCATGAATTTTCCATAACGTTTTTCATTTATTTTTAATATTTTTTTTAAATGTGTCCCCGGCCCGAGAGTGAAGTATCCCTTTAAGGTCCCTTTAAGAGGTGTGGTTATTATGGGATGCTGACATTACGCGCAGAGCGCGCGCTGAAACAAGGAAGTATGATCTGTACTGTGAGAGACTACTAGAGAGTAAAGCAGTTTGTTTTGACGTTGAATCATGTGTGCGTGTCAGTCTTTTCCAACACAACAGGGGCGTGTCTGATAAAATGAATATCAAATATCTAAATACTGAATCAAGCAACTTAAAAACTGTCTGGGGTGCTCCCAAAAGCCTGAGTAGACGATAAAATTACCCAAAGTTGTTTTGAAAGTGAAATATCCCTTTAACAACCCCTGACATTCGCCGGATCACTGCCCACACCTCCCCTAATGATGTGTCCTCCCCCAGTCTTCCACAGTATCTCCTCCAACACTCTCTCTTAGCGTTTTTTATGACTCTCCTGGCCACTGCTCTCAGCCGCTTGTACTCTATAGCATTTTCCTGCCCTGGATACTTTCTTAGCACCCTATAGGCTCTATTTTTTTCCCTCACTGCCTCATCACACCCTTTATTCCACCATAGAACACTCTTTTGTTTTACAGCTTTTTTCCTAGGAATGCAGTGATTTACATTATCCCTTATCATCTCACATGTTCCACTCTTCTATTGAGCTGTCCCCTTTAACACTGTCCAGTCCCATTCTACACCCCTCAGCAAATTCATCCCATTTAGCTTTACTATAATTTAGTGGTCTTGGTCTCATATCTTCCTCCACTATCAAGGGCTGGCCAAATCCCACCACGATCGGGAAGTGGTCACTTCCTAATGTGTTCTCTTCAATGGTTTCCCACCCCTTCCCTGCTAACTCTGGAGATGCTATAGCTAAATCAATGCATGACACCCTCTGTTCTAATATCAAACCTAGTTGGCCTCCCATCATTCATACACACCAACCCACACCTATCCATTGTTCCTCTACCACTTCCCCATTCTTATCCCTGTCTTTGCTCCCCCACAGTGGGTTATGTGCATTAAAACCCATATCACTGGAGTCCCCACCTCTTCTACTACCCTTTCTAAGTCATTCACACTCTGCTGCATACACAGGTTATATAAGTTAACCACATTCATCCTACAGTGCTCCCCCCACACCCTCACTGCCATACACTCCAGGGGGTTTGTGCCACCCGTTGGTATTGCACCCCTGCCCAAACAAATATTGCACATCCCCCTCCTGTCCCTTCCTTACGATCTTCTCGTAAGCAGTCATACTCTGGGATCACAAAGTCAAGGCATGGCTTTAGCCATGTCTCTTGCACACATATCAGGTCAGGCTTACCCTCACCGATATCAACACATTTCTTGAGTTCTTGTCCATTTGCAATTAGCTCCTTGCATTCCATTGCAAAATACAGGACATGATAATTAGCTTAATCATCATCGTCCCCCCATTGATCAACCTCAATTTCCTCCACCTCCTTCTCCTGTGGCTTAGGCGCCTTCACTTGACTGCTTGCCATATATGCATGCAAAGAAAGCTATTGGGTCACACGCTCCCATTCCCAAGAACCTCTCCGCTGCCTCAGCCACCGACTTCATGATGTCAGACTTGTTTTGCTTGCCCTTAGTACAGTTAATAGTAGCGCACATCACATCAACCATAAATGCCAATAAATGTTCTTTTTTCACCACAATTGAATCAGCTGGCAAAGAAGGATACATCTGGGAAACATACACAGGAACATACACAGACCCAGTCTACTTTCTTTATAGCCTCTGCATACGAAATATTATGCTGCTCTTTAACCTCCTGGACCTGCTTTGAATTTTCAAAGTGATGGCATCCCAGAAAAGATGCTGTAGCGCCCAAGTCCTATACTTGATGTGCTACTGGTTGCCGAGGGAGTTCTGACGTGTGCTCCATACAAACGATGTCCGTTGAGTTCATAAACAAACGTTTTATTCTGTAGCCGATCTGTCACTTGTCACAGCATACAATAAATAAATACATAAATAAACTAGAAAAAGTGCTCCTCGGAGCACAAGTCTCCGCCAGGTCAAGTAGGTTATTATGGCCTCCTGGTGGCGCTATAATAGGCCAATGTGAAAAGGGTGGCATTTCTTCTTAGGCTTTTCACAGCAATCGGACACTGCATTCATGATTTGAGCCATTTTGTTCCAAAATTTTGTTTTGCTAAATTAGACCTGCTGGTGGCGCTATAACAGGCCAATGTGAAATGGGTGGCATTTCTTCCTCGGCCTAGTGGGAATCTACGTGGAAATTTCACGGAAATCGCACACTGCGTTCATGATTTGAGGCATTTCGTTCAAAACTAACCAATCCTGCAAACTTTGGAAGCCAATCTTAGCCAATCAGGATGGAATATGGAAAATCGGACAGATCCGCGTTGATCACATGACTATAGAGATACTGTGTACTGATTTGCGTGTTTTTTGGACAAAATCTGTAGGAGTAATATCCAAAAATGTGTTTAGCAAAAGTCGGCCTCATGGTGGCGCTATGACAGGCTGATCTGAAAAATGTGGGGCAGAGGTTCTACTGTGGCCTTGTCCCTGCGAGGACGTCATCAAATTAGAAACAAGTCAAATGGCTCTTACAGATGCCATATGAGCGCCCCCACAATTGCAACACTTTGAATCAGTCACTTCGCATTTTAACAGATCATGTTCCCCCCCACATTTTGTAAATCTTTGACTGCCACGGCATGACACAGCACCATGCCCACATCTTTGACATTTGTAACATCTAAGCGGTGGAATCTCATATTGTTTCACTTGAAACGACAAACATCCAAAGGCGGCAGACTGTGACCATCAAAAGTTATCAGTACAGGAGCGTTCGGACTACCTCCACTACGTGCTTTGAATCTCTTCACTTCTTTCACTTCTCCTCCCCTGATTTGCTCCTTCATTTCCTTCTCAGTTATGTCTGCACAGACACCATAAATAACTCCTTTGACTCCCTCCATTCTGTTTGAGATATACACTTCTACGCTTTGCCTAGCTATCTTTTTAACCGCAGTGGCTTTCTTTTGTATTTCTGCATTCTTACACATCACCATAAGCATTCCATTAGCTAGCATTCCATTAGCTAGAACACTACTTTAAACTCGGTGCCATCAGTTTTCCTCATTGTCCCTAAATGGTAAATGGTAAAGTCCGTTCGCTTTCTGACAGTCCTCAATACACAGCCTCTCTGTGCTTCACTAAATGCAATCATGTGCTAAACTGAGTCTACTTCATGGTTACAGGTGATCACATGACATGCTAGAGGTCACATGACTACTGATACACTCTTATAAAATATTAACTTGCAACATGAAATGTTGTAACTAAACAGCTATAGAGTGTTTGTTCAGTAACAGGAGTCTCCCTGTCTTTCCAGATCTTTGATAAAAATGAAATACATTTTCAGGGAGGTGACAAAATGTCAGCCAATCAGGAGAGAGTACCCATTCATCAGCTTATTTTTTTACAGTGTTCCAGTTCCAATTTTGTCTGCTCATTTCTTTGTGTCATCACTTCCCATTTCACTTGTTTAATCTGTATCCGGTCTGAGTTCTCTATCCTGAATGGATAGAATGTGTATCCTGGCCTGAAAATGCATGTTCTGTTTAATAAAGAGCTGGAGAGACATGGAGATTCCTGTTACTGACTCTATAGTAATGATTACTATCACAATATAGAGATATTTAACACTGTAACTGAACAAACACTCTATAGTAATGATTACTATCACAATATAGAGCTATTTAACACTGTTATAACAAACACTCACAATATAGATCTATTTAACACTTATTTTAACCAAAGAAAATCACTTACCCTACCTTTAAATCTATATTTGATATATCATCCATCTATGCATCTATAATGACATGTCAAAGACTTTGTCAATATATTGATTATATTGATCAAACATGTGTTCATGTAGTTAATGTATATATAGTGTTTGTAAGAGTTAACATGATGTGTATTAACCTGTAATCTTTCTCCTCTGTAGATCTAGAGACTTGTGATGTTGTATGTAAGATAAATCCATGATGTACTGAGTTCCACTGCATGCAATCAACTGCTGTACTGCATCTGTTATTGTACTATGATTAAATAAAATAAAGTATCAATAATAATATTTATGTATTTATTTATTCATTTATAAATGTAATACTGTATTCATGAAGTGTTAGCACACATCCTGTAAGCTCCTGTCAACAGATTATAACAGTTCCTCAAGTGCAGAATGCAGATCGACATGATTTTACTCTTACTGTATGTGTTTCAGAGATGAATCCATTGGTGAATCCAGCAGACCAGCCTATAACGTATTCAGGTAGGTCTTCTGTTTTATTATTACTGTATTCTGAGGTGATTCGTTCTACTGGTTGTTCCTCACTTTGTATTCTGAGGTCCTCTGGTTCAGTTATAGTCGATTTGACGTCTACTTTATCTGTTCAATACTAAACGTAGAAATGATCTTTCCCATTACTTTGTTGTTGTTGATTTGCATTCATATGGGGACCTAGACTGATTTTACTGAGACTGACCTGCAATTTAAAATATAACATCAGAGATGGATTCTACACACATGAGAACCCGTTCAGTGGCCATCTTGGATTATGCAAATTGCCCCAATGACAACTTTGGGCAACCAAGACAAAATTGTTCTTGGACACCATGAATACAAATCAACCAAAAAACATCATAGGAAACAACTATTTAGGTTTTTGGCTACGTAGGCTATATAACAGTCAAACATATATGATACCACAGTGGTTGTTTAAGAAAACTCATATTTAAAGACCTGGCGAAAAGAAAGATATGTTTTTCACACTTTTAGAGCATACCCGTGGTCATAATGAGGACATATCTATCATTAGATGCCAAAAAATATTTTGTGTATTTTTATATCAAAAGTCTATAAAATTGAATTTTAATTACTTCCTGTACACAAAAACGTACTGTGTGATGACATAGATTAGACCTTTATGAATATAAATTCATCTTGATTTCATTCACCTGTTTGATTCCCATAGCTCACGTTCTTCCACTCACACCTGATTTTAATTAGAGAGACACTGGGCTGCTACGATCTTTATATAACTCAAGATGACGGCCAGATGGTGCATTACTCGTTTTAAACTTAAACGGTACACTAAAATAAGTATCTTAAAACATTTTAGGTTAGAAATAAGCAACATAAACATGCTTCACATTTTCTCTTTCTTTCTCCCTCGGGCTGCGTGAGATGCAGGCTACAAACATAGCCTTCTCTGGCTAATGCCTTTCCCATAGCCCAGGGGGATGGGACCTTCTGATTGGTTCAGAAACATACAGGCATATACTATTTCACACTGAAACAAAAAAAGTTACAGAAAAAAACATTTCACCAGGACTTTGTGCATGATGCATGTGCGTATGGATAGCACATATGTGAAGGAGACCGCACGTGTGTGTGTGTGTGTGTGTGTGTGTGTGTGTGTGTGTGTGTGTGGCTGTGGGTGTGCGAGCACACTGTGCTGTAGCTTAATTCCTTTCCACATTTCTGCTCCTGTTATTTATTCATCTAATAGTACATTTTGATTGGTTCAGGTAATGTCACAACGCCATGGCCGACACTCCATATCAGGACAGTTTTTAGGGTGATATCACTGTCAGATCACCTGTTCTCTGGCAGGTTGGAGGCTGTGCAGTGCAACACCACAGTGATAGGTTTTATGATCACTGGTGATGATGAAACAGCCAGAAGGAGAGAGGTCAAAAACCTGACACAATGGTGTCCCTCGTTTTGGCATGTCATTAAACACACATGGAATGAGACACATTTCTCCTTTTTCAGTTGTCAATGTTGGACCCCACTGTCACCTTCCTGCAACCCCACTAGGGGTCCCGACACATAGTTTCAGAACCTCTGTTTTACATGGTATCACTGTAATCCTTGACCATGGCCGAAAGAGTGATCAAAAAGGTCAACCAAAGAACACGCTTTTGGTATAGGATTGGACGTCTAGTCAGTAAGAATACTCTGAAGATTCTTGCAGGGGCCCTCATACAAGGTTATTTCGATTATGCATGCTTCTCATGTTATCACAACACCACCAAGGCCTTAAAAACAAGGCTCCAAACATCCCAAAACAAACTTGTAAGGCTACTTCTTGGCCTCAATCACAAAACCCATCTAACCCCTGCTCATTTTGCTAGGATTGGATGGCTTAGGGTTGAGGACAGAGTACAGCAACTTGCTATGGGCCTGGTCTTCAAGATACACCACAACATTGGGATCCCCCTGTATTTGTCAAAATACTTCCAAAACGTTAATGAAGTCCATGATCATAATACCAGAGGCAGCTCCACGGATCATGTTCAACCCAGATTTGGCTCAACAAAGGGAATGAACTCGTTCTCATGCTATTCAACAGAAATGTGGAACGCCCTACTAAAAGGAGTAAAGGAGTGTAAAAACCTACTCACTTTCAAAACTGCCCTAAAGATACACCTTCAGGAGGCTGCAATTCGAAAATGGCCCCTGTCTAAGTCTTAACCCTCCCCGCCCCCCACCCCTCCCTGATTTTTGGGTGGTGAAACCGCCCCTACATGTGAGGTTTGGACATTTGCACCCCCCCAACCCTGCGCTGTGATTGGCCACCAGTGTACCCCCCTAACCCTGCACCGTGATTGGCCAATCACAGTCTATTCAGGACTGTGATTGGCTAGTGAAACATGACACATGTGCATAGCCCTATAAATAGGACTATGCACTTAAAAAAAACACATTTATGTTTTTTTTAAAGTTAGGGGTGTACAATGGTTGGTCCACAATATTACTTTTCTTTAAGTGAACTTCCATCACTGTGATGACCACTGTGACCACACCGCCCACTTCACACTGGGTGTGATTTTTTTTCTTCTCTAGTACTGTACATATTTTTCACTCTTCATACCAGTAACCTGTAAGCTGATTGTATGACGTTCTGTATAGTAGTGTGTATATCTGTCTATCTCTTATATGTCATCATGATTTGTGTGCATGGGGATCTCATCTTAAACAAGCTTAGTGCTTAATGAGTCTTCCAGTTTAGTAGACCTTGTATTGTGAATTTGTACTTCCATGTACTGTTGTTCTCATGTCTTACTAAATAAAGTACATCAATCAATCAATCAAAACCATCAAATAGAGGTAGACATCACCATTCAAAGTAATAGGGTGACAGAAAACAACATGACGGCCTCATCCATTGAAGCTCAATGTGGGGCCATGTTATATTCAGTCTCTCAGGCTTGATTATGTTGTCATGTTTAGTTCAGGAGAAATGATGCTAAATACATAATTTTGTTATGGCCACCAGGATGTTTATGTGATGGCTCCATATCTGAAAATGTTCAGGGCCCCAAACTGTGTAGCAAGTTTCATGCTTTTATGAAAAACATATATTTTTAGACATATCCACCAGACTTAATAGCACTATTATAATTAGTTTTCCATGTAAAATAACTTAAAATAAAAAATATGATATTGAATTTGTAATTTCTTAGTCACAAAATACCACCAATCATTTGACTGATAGTAAAAACAAAACCAAATAAAAAAAGAACATTGCTGACTAGGCCTGTCGTTTATTTAACTAAATTAAATTAGTACAAAATACAATGATAATTATAGTGAGAGAGAGCCTTCTTTAACTTAGAGAACCTAAATGATGCAATACTCAAACTGTCATCTGTTGCTATAACATGATAACACTTTCATACATTCATACATTTCGGATGCCGTCTTTCTTTCTTTCTTTCTTTCTTCATTTATCAGATCTCATAACAAATGATGAAGAAATTCGGATTGTAATGGTTGGGAAGACTGGAGCTGGGAAGAGTGCCACAGGAAACACCATCCTGGGTCCTGAAGCATTTGAATCAAAATTTTCACCCGATTCTGTGACATTGAGCTGTAACAAGGCCAGTGGTGTAGTGGCTGGTAGAAAGGTTTCTGTTATTGACACTCCAGGCTTGTTTGACACTGGGTTCAGTGACTATGAAACCTTTAAAGAGGTCAGAAAGTGTATTACTTGTGCTGCTCCTGGTCCTCATGTGTTCCTGGCTGTGATCAAACTAGGGAGATACACAGACGAGGAGAAGAACGTTGTGGCAAAGATTCAGAAAGAATTTGGACAAAGTTCAGACAAATACACCATGATTCTCTTCACTCATGGTGACAAGCTTGAAGGTTCAATTGAAGAATTTTTGAATGATTCCCCAGAACTACAAGAATTATTCAGCAACTATAGTGGTTTTTATCATGTCTTTAACAACGAAAGTAAGGATCCCTCTCAGGTCACAGAACTGCTGGAGAAAATCAACAAGATGGTGGAGGAGAACGGTGGAAGCCACTACACCAACCAGATGTTCCAAGAAGAAGTAAGGAGACAAGGTGAGATAAACAAGTCATTACTCATTAAGGTGAGTTGATATATTGGAGTACCTGGTGGAAGAGTCTTGTCATACAGGGTATATTCCCAAACGGCAATTCCGTGACCATTCTCTGGCTGAAGATGTTTTGATGATTTATGTACAATGATGATGTGTGTATAATCACTCCTTCAAACATTAATATCTTAACATTAAATTCAATTGTTAACCAAAATAAGTAAATGGTATCGGCCTCCCAGAGTAAAGAACAGGGAAAACCGTTGCGTCCTTTTTTGTCCTTTGTTCACGGTTGACTGCAGGTGCGGTGGTCTCAAAAACATAAAGAAAAACTGGCAGAAAAAGACTCGCTCGCTGCTTAGAAATTAAGTAAATCTCATTAGACAGACTTAAGAAAATATAATGTATTTATTTTTAAATGCTCATAATGTGTTCTGTGCTCATAGTGAGGGTGAATAAAAAAAGCAAACGTTTCGGTCCTGGGACCTTCGTCAGTGCTATATGGGTGGATCACAGACAAACATTGGATCAGATCAGCTCAGGTGCTGAGGATCACTACTCAGGGTCATCACCATGGCAATGGTGGGGTGTGGACATATCAATGCGATTGCAGACACAAACCTAGGGTTACACATACACAGTGTTACATTTGAAACCATGAAATTCATTGTACAGACCATTACACATATAGCCATGTTAGCATGTTCTAGAAACACACACAACACACAAGAGGGGGTTGGGGTTAGAGGTTAGAGGGGGTTGGGGTTAGAGGTTAGAGGGGGTTGGGGTGTGCTGAAACCAGCGCACCCCGAAACAACAGTTTGGGAATTGATTGCGTGAAACAATCACCTGTGCGTCCAGTCTCAATGTTAGTAAACAAATAATTGGTCTATAGGTAGCACTGGAGGGAAAGCTCTTCATTCTCATCACCAGTTAGTTGGTGTACAACCCAGGCTTCTACCAAAGTTCAAAATTGCTTCAAACGTTGATCAAATTAATCAACAACCCATGATGTACTTAGATGCTGGAGCCGAGTTCAAGTGTGTGTGTGTGTGGTGTGTGTGTGTGTGTGTGTGTGTGTGTGTGTGTGTGTGTGTGTGTGTGTGTGTGTTTATTACCTATTGATGATGTCTCCATGACTACCATTACAGAGCCATCAGAATCCATTGGGATGAAAATGAGAACAAAACCACGAGAATGGCGTCCAGTCAGTGAAAGATGGAGGCCACAGTTAGAGAAGCTCTCAAACGCTGATGACTGTAACGTTACCAAAGTTGGGAGTCTTGTGTTTGTGAAAGATGAGGAATTCCGCATCGCTAAGGGAAGTGATGGAAATGAGGTCTTCTTGGGGTTAAGAGAGGATGGCACTGAAGTGGCAGTGAAGAGAATGATTAAATCCAACCATCATGTGCTGAAGAAGGAGAACAACTTTTTAGGTCTTCCAGACCTTGATGATCCTTCGATTGTACGATATGTTGACTTTATAGAGGATCAGGACTTTGTTTACCTTGTTCTACAGTTATGTGAATACACTCTGGAAGAATACATCACTGAACACAATCTTTCTGAACTGAACAGAAAACAGCTTGCAGAGCAGTTTCTCAAGAGTTTAAGTATTCTTCATTGTCATAATCCTACAATTCTCCACCGGGATATCAAGCCCCAGAATGTCTTGATTGGTAAGCATAGCGAAAAAAAAAAAAAAAAAAAAAAGCAAATAATATCAGTAATATATAAGCAACTTATGCTGAATGTATCTTTGCTCAAAATAAAACCCTTCAGTTATATTGATCTACTCACTTTGCCTTGCAGATATTCGAGGGAAGGCAAGATTGGCAGATTTTGGAATAAGCCGACTATTACCTGAAGGACAAACAACCCTAGTCACGAGCGCTGCAGGAACAAAATACTGGAGGGCAAAGGAGACTATGGATGCACACAGTGATATCCCATATAAAAGAAGCTCTGATATCCAGGTTTTTATGTTTTATTCTTTGTGAGAACAATTTAATTAATGACAACAGCATAAAAATGGTCTTACTCATTCTCATGCTCATTCTTAAGGTTGCAGGGATGTTGATACATTACATCCTGTCTGGAGGACACCACCCATTTGGCGAAGGTGCTAGATGTGAAGCCAACATTCTGGATGGAAAGTACAACCTGGACCACGTTCAGGATGTGGTCGCCCAGGACCTCATTGAGAGGATGATCAATGAAGACCCAAAGAAAAGACTTAAAGTAGAGGAATGCTTGGTTCATCCCTTCTTTTGGTCAAACAAGAGGTAAGATAGAACATTTTACATTGCGTTATTCATTTATTCTCAGTTAAACATTATTTCAGCTAATCTTCATTTTTATCCACTGGTAAGGTATTATATTTTAGTCTCATGCTTTCAGAATTATTATAATTATAAGTATTATTACTGTCTCCGCCAGGCTGAAGGCGTGGCGGAGACACGCACATTCCAACTAGGCCGAGGAACAAATGCCATCGTTTTCAGTTTGTCCTTTTATAGCGCCACCAGGAGGCCACTTTTTGCACAACACAGTTTTTGATGTTATTCCTACAGATGTTGTCCAAACATCACGCAAATCGGTACATTATCTCTAGTCATGTGATCAAGACGGATCTGATTTTTTAATATTCCATCAACATTGCTGGCCCACAATAGCCTACCTGACCTGTGCTCCGAAGAGCCCTTTTTCTAGTTATTATTATTATTATTATTATTATTATTATTATTATTATTATTATTATTATTATTATTAGTGAATAAAAGCATGCATTAGCCTTTCTGTGTCGGCCTGGGAGAGAAAACAGCCGACTCTAACAATATTTCTCAAGTGATAAAAGGATAGTTTTGTGATGTTCCTGATATTGGGCTGAACATTTTGACGAGAGTCAAATATGACACCAAGGTTTTTAACCTGGTCCTTGGTGTTTAGTGCACATGATTGTAACCTGGGGTCATTGGGTGTTTTGGGGTATTTCAACATCAGACACCCTCGCCCAGGCGACCCCACCAGGGGTTGATGAGACCCCAGGCTGTGTCCCAGCAGCGTTTGCCCATGGATCTGCCCTCTTGATCCAAAGCCACCTAGTGGCTCTCTCTGTCTCTGCGGCTATCAGATCTGATGTCCTTCCTGTCCGCCTCCCCGGCGATGACCAGCAGCACAAACACTTTGCAGAATGAACGCCCTGCAAATCCTCTGCAGCCTCCAGAGACTCACAGCCAGTTCACCAGCCCTGCCTCCTGCACTGCAAGATGCTTATATTTAAGCCTAATGCTCATAGAATTATTATTATTCTTTTCACAGGAAAGTAGACTACTTGAGACATATTGGAAATCTAAAGGAAGTTGAGAACTGTCAAAATGCTGACAAGGACCTCATCAGGAAGTTAGACCAGCATGCTGAGCAGGGACAGTTCAACTCATGGAAAGACAATGTGAGTAAAAAGTCTGCCGTCTTTCATTTCTGTTTAAGACCCTATTTAATGCCTTTAAGTAACTTTGTATATGAAATGTCAAGGTTACTAAAGCCTAATTTCATGCTCACATCCATCCTTATGTTTTTCCAGTTCCCACCTGAGTTGCTTCAGAAGATGGATGGCAAGAAGAAGTCCTACCCTGAGAACTCATTTGGATTGCTGCGCTTCATACGCAATCTCCATGAGCACTAGTAAGTAGCATTACATTACCGGGCGATGGGGTGAACTTCTCCTTTAAAAGTTGAACTATTTCGCAAAATCTGATATCGGAAAAAAAACCCAATATTGGACATCCATACACGGTAGCAGCACCTAGCAATAATCCTCCGCATTCTGGGGTCTTGGTGCAGCCCAGTTAAGTACATCCTGTTTGGTGGTGAAACATGGATGTTTGACTCTTTGCTACGGCCTCGCTGTCGGATGAAAACAAACACTTTTGATAACTTTTCATCGTTAAGGCCTTTTATTCGCCACACCTACCATCAGCTCCCAGTAGTTACTGCCCGACTTGCCGCACCCAAGCCATGCTACTCATACGCTGAGGCAGTGCCGGGGATCAAATGACCATGACCTTGTGGTCGAAAGACGAGAGTTCTACCGACTGAGCTACCCGGACACACAGTAAAACACCACAATACATTCAAAATGGCTGACATCCTGTTAGGTTCAGGTCATGGCTCCAAGTCGGGACATGATACATAAAACCGTAATGTTGGGCTTTAGTATGGGCATGTTTTAGGGGGCGCTATTGAGCCATTAGTCACCAGGACTTTTTTGTGTTATCCTTTTAGCTTTAATGTCTTACTGTACATCCATGTTGTTTACATTTCTGACTAATAAAATCAATCAATCAGAGCTGATAAAATTGGTAAAACTTGCGAAAAGACGCACAATTCAAACTGGGTTCGATTGAAAAAAGAAAAAAGAACGCACCGCCGCAGCCACTTGCTGCACGGCAAATTGGGAGCCGGTGTGCATGAGGTCATAGAGAACCATGTGTTCATTTAAAAAATGATATTGACTGTTTTTCCGTGCGAAAAAAATCGCACCCTGTCTGCAAAGGCCTTAAGGCCTCTATAAAGTAATATAATGTAGAAAGGCCTCTATAAAGTAATATAATGTAGAAAGACAACGTTTTACTTTATGTGATGGGAAATGATAAAGTATACACAACCACAGGACAATTAAGTCTATTCAAAGTTGTTTTGGATCAGATAAGATGTTGTGTCTTCAGTGACCACTGCTTTGTGTTCACAGTGCTGAGGAAGAAGCTCACATTGACCTGTTGGAGATGTTTCCTGAGCTGTTTGGAGGAGTTTACAAGTTTGCCAAAGAACAAGACTGGAACTCAAGGCCCTCCCTGGACATGTTTACAATACAAATGCTGTAAAGTCCAGGAATCAGGACCCAATGACTCACAGTGACCTGAAGGACTCATGATTCATGAGTCCAATAGACTCATAACTGTGACTCATGATTCAAGAGGCTCCCAGTTACTGCTCCCAGTTACTGCCCGCACAGAGTACAAACACTGATGTTGGCTTATAAAGCAACCAAAAGAAACCAATATGGAACCCCCATATATTCAAAGCCTGACCCAACCCCACAACCCCTCCTGCTCAATCAGCTAACACAGGGAAGCTGTCAGAACCTTCGCTAAAACATCTGGGACAACGCTCCAACGTCCCAGACTTTTCTCCCTTCTGGCTCCCAAACTGTGGAACAAACTCGCCATTGCAGGTATAACTGCAGACTCAGGCCCCCTTTACACGACAATGGTCTCTAGAGAAAACGACAAAATAAAATATGAGATGTGCCGTCCGTTTAGACGGGAACTGCGTTTTCGGGGCTTGAATCCGCAACTAAGTGAAACCACCTTCCAGAGTGGAAATCTTTGACAACGCTCCGCGTCCCGTCTCCATGTAAACGGAGGAAACGGCAAAATGTGTGTTGTTGCCAGATGTTGTGAAAGAAATAAGCAGCCAGTTCTATGAAAACAAGGCCTAAAGAGGCGACTAGGCAGGCTACATAAGCACTTTAATAAAACCTATACAGTACATGGCTATTTGAAAATAGCCGATCTACAAGCTCACAGTGAGGTATATATATATTTATTAATTCAGATGGGGATCTGCGAAGAAATACAATAATTTAACGTGCACATGTTTGAGGACTGTTTAAACAATAATAAAATCAAAAACCCAAAAATTTACTACACTTTAAAAACAAGCCCAAAAAAACGCAACACGCAACAACCAATATTTACAATATTTACAAGCAACTTTACAGGAAAAACAAGCCAAAAGCCTCTTATAATAAGCGGACATGGCAACCCACAAATCAGCTGCACACACTACAGCGTTTTCAATCAGTGGTGCGTCACCGTCTAAGGCAAAATACTGGACTTGGTATGGGCACTTTGAAGTTTTCACTAGAGAGCGTTGTCGTCTAAACGTGGCCTCAATCCCAATCTTCCACCCTGATCTGAAGACTCACCTCTTCAGACTCCACCTCCACCCGTAGCACTTGCCCTAGCCTTGACGACCTTGCAGGCTTAAGCAAAGGCTAAAATGTAATTTAGATAGCATGTTATGTAGACAGATGCCAGGTCATTTGTAGACCTGGCATCCTATAGTGCGTATAGTTCAATGTACAGATTATAGATTTTTCTTGATATTATATTGTTTAGACTGATGATAGGTTCTTGGTTTACCTTTGATCCTAGATTTATATTTCTATGCATTTGATGTATTATCTCGTGTTTTCTTTGCTTACTGTAAATCACTCTGGATTAAGAGCTAAATGCCTAAATTGTATCGCCAATGGGGTCGCCAAAAAAACCCCTCATAATATGGGGTTGTGGTATAAAAAGGTTTAAGAACTCCTGCTATAGTGTATTAAATAGATTTAAGACAGTAGGCCTAATACTGCAGTATAATTTTGTCGTAAATCATTGTAAGTGATTAATATTGTCCCTCTGTTTTTGTCCCTTTTTTTAATAATTATTTGATTTAGTTACTTTTGTATCTTTTCATTTGTATCACAAACCAACTTGTGTCTCCATAGAGGCTTATTTGAACATATCTTTCTTGTCAGTAACAGTCCAGTTAATAATGGTAATAATATAACATATAACATAGTAACATTTATTAGTTGTACGTGTGGCTGGTCACAGTGTAGCCCTGTCTCTAGAGGTTCATGGTAAGGACTCCTCTAGCGCCCCCTGGCTACAGTGGTATGGTAGTGTGATTAATGACAATTTAACACGTTTTTTCTATTCATGTTTTGTAATCAATGATTTGACACATTTTCAATATAATATTTTATAATAAAGATATATCTTAAGCTGACTCTGACCTTGCAGCTTCAATCATTAGTATGAGTTAGCTCTGATTCATAGCCTTGAAGGAGTTCTCCTTAAGGCTATGGGACATTCGAGCCAATGCGCTCACACCACAGGCTGTGCAGCCTCTTGTCTGAAATTAGAAATACACTTTCGCTACTCATCAAAACAAAGAGTGTTTTATGGAGTTGAAAGCCAACTCTACTAAGTGGGAACACTCTGAGCCCCCACCTCACGTCTAAAATACACTTTTTGGCCAAAATGTAAGATATCCACCGGGAAGATTACCCCTGTCAAGTGATAAGAAGCTACGTCCTACCGGGGACACTCCGGTACACACAGTTCACACACACAGTTTTGTTGTGAACTTGTAGATCTGCCATTTTCAAATATTGTAGTACTTTTACTTTTTGTACTTTGAGTATATTTTGATGCCAATACTTTTGTACTTTTACTCAAATACATTCTGAATTCTGGTCTTTTACTTGTAACCGAATATTTTTATATTGCAGTATTGGTACTTTTACTTAAGTAAAACATTTGAGTAGGCTACTTTTTCCACCACTGGTGGGGGGTCCCTGCTTCATCTGTCTCTCAGCTAAGGGGGTCCTTGGCCTGAACACTTTGAAGACCACTGATGTAGATAGATACAGATGTAACGCCTGTAAACCACTGATGTAGATAGATACAGACGTAACGCCTGTAAACCACTGATGTAGATAGATACAGATGTAACGCCTGTAAACCACTGATGTAGATAGATACAGACGTAACGCCTGTAAACCACTGATGTAGATAGATACAGATGTAACGCCTGTAAACCACTGATGTAGATAGATACAGATGTAACGCCTGTAAACCACTGATGTAGATAGATACAGATGTAACGCCTGTAAACCACTGATGTAGATAGATACAGATGTAACGCCTGTAAACCACTGATGTAGATAGATACAGATGTAACGCCTGTAAACCACTGATGTAGATAGATACAGATGTAACGCCTGTAAACCACTGATGTAGATAGATACAGACGTAACGCCTGTAAACCACTGATGTAGATAGATACAGATGTAACGCCTGTAAACCACTGATGTAGATAGATACAGACGTAACGCCTGTAAACCACTGATGTAGATAGATACAGACGTAACGCCTGTAAACCACTGATGTAGATAGATACAGACGTAACGCCTGTAAACCACTGATGTAGATAGATACAGATGTAACGCCTGTAAACCACTTTAAAACATGTTGCATTATGTTTCACAGTAACACCTCATTCCACACAGATACACTGTGGTTGTCATGTGACCACTCCTCTAAATCACTGCTTCTCAACGTGGGGGTCCAGGGACCCCCGGGGGATCCAGGGGGTCCCCAGTAAAATCACTTAATGTAGCATCATTTAACTCCCTGTATATATTGACTATTTGGAAATAGCAGATCTATAAGCTCACGACAAGCCACAATGTTTTTAGATTTATTCATTACAACATAAATCTTGTACGGAGGTCCCTGGCACAAAAAAATAAAGAATTCCAGATGGGGGTCCATGGTTAAATACATGTTAATTTGGGGGTTCTTATTAATGTGTGTATGTGTGTGTGTGTGTGTGTGTGTGTGTGTGTGTGTGTGTGTGTGTGTGTGTGTGTGTGTGTGTGTGTGTGTGTGTGTGTGTGTGTGTGTGTGTGTGTGTGTGTGTGTGCGCGTGTGTGTGTGCGTGTGTGTGTATATGTGTATATGTGTGTGTGTGTGTGTGTGACGTGTGTGTGTGTGTGTGCGTGTGTGTGTGTGTGTATATGTCTATATGTGTGTGTGTGTGTGTGACGTGTGTGTGTGTGCGTGCGTGCGTGTTAGACGCCGCGTTTCTGGCAGATAAATCTCAGTCTGGTGGAACAGTGAATGTCGTTGAGTCGCCCGTTGCTATGGTGATGAGCACAGTCCTCGGTCCCGCCCATGCCGTGCCCCTCCCAGTTATCTGGTTGGCCGGGCATCCAGTGTCTAAAACAGGAAACAGGAAGTGACCCGGGGTTACTTTGTAGCACTCTATAAGCCAAGTTCCAACACCCAGATCTCTGCTCACTCGCTCACTCCACGCTCCGTCCTCCAGATTAACCCACAAGTAAGACGCGCGAACGCTGGAGGCGAACGCAGATTCTCCTCGATCTCCAGGCTTTTATTGCTTAGTTTTGCTAAAAAATAAAAGCCTGGCCCAGCGGGTCGGTGTACTCGGAGGTGGAAAGACTGGTGATGCGAGGTTACTCGGTATGAGGAAGTGTTTCATTTCGCAACCAACCAGAGTGCAGTGGGCGTCGCTCGTAATGTTGTGTTAACGGGGCGGGGGTTGACGGACAGATCGGTGAAGCAATGGGATCAGGCGCAATCTCTCGCCGGCGAGCCAATGAGAGAATGAGAGCGTGAACACAGACGGAAAGAGACCATAAATATGGGACACACACACACACACCGCAAGCACGATGATATAGTAAGCTCCACTTGGTCGGAGGCGCGGCTTCGCCGCGCCTCCTCCCGCGTTCGCAATTAAGACCGGGAACGCATCTCTGTCATTTGAACATTTCTTTGGCTATTCAAAAATAGCAGATCTACAAGCTCATAGCGCGGCACCGAGTGCCGCGCTATGAGCTTGTAGATCTGCTATTTTTGAAGAATCGTGAACATTTTTCAAAATCAACATTTATATATATATATATATATATATATATATATATATATATATATATATATATATATATATATATATAAACTGTTTTAGAATGGGCATATATGGTACATAGCGCTTTTATCCAAAGCGCTTTACATAGATTGTGCATTACATTCACACACACACACACACACACACACACACACACACACACACACACACACACACACACACACACACACACACACACACACACACACATTTTAACCATTTATTTATGTCCACATAAAGGATAATACACACAGGGACACAAATATTATAGGTGCAGTAGGGTTACATTCACAAAATCATGGCATATGTTTTCATGATACAATAGGCACTCAGTACTCTATGGGTATAAGTAACAGCGTCTCCGCCATATATGGCGGCTGCCAATTATAGCAGAGACAGCACAACACTTTGCCAGCCTTTTTGCCTCCTTTTTGGGCATCCCAAGTTGTTGAAGCCCTCTAACAACCAGTCTGTGGGTATGTCCTATAGGCTGCCGAATATAAAAACAAATAGTCATCATACACTGATGGAGGAGGAAACCATGCAAGGCATCAACCTGCTCATCAGGAGCAATTAGGGGTTCAGCGTCTTGCTCAAGGACACTTCTACACTGACTCTTGGGGAGCCCGGGATCCAACTGGGAACCTCGCGGTTGCCATCCGGCCGCTCTACCGGCCACTCTACCCCTGAGCCGCTGCCGACCCCCAATGGGTTAACCCGGAGATAGTTTGTGTCCCAAAAGGTGATTCGCTTTTTGGAGGAGCCGAGACCGGAGAGAGAGAGAGAGAGAGAGAGAGAGAGAGAGAGAGAGAGAGAGAGAGAGAGAGAGAGAGAGAGAGAGAGAGAGAGAGAGAGAGAGAGAGAGAGAGAGCGCTCTCCAAGCCACTTGGAGCGTCAAACAGTGAGTGACATGTAGAGGCTTCAGCGTGTGATAGTTTTATACAACTACATTCTGACAAGTCCCGGGAAACATGCGCTGTGATTGGCCAGCAGTCACTTTGAGTAGCAGTTGGGGCAAACGCTCACCCCAAAACATGATTTACAATTCTGTGCCTATCGGTACATACTGTAACTCGGACGGCGCTGAGTCGGCTCAGGTGAACTTTCGCAACGTTCGGTACGGCAACTCGCAACTGCCCACCCACATTGTGCCACGCCTACAGTAGCTACTAATTAATTCCTGGCTACGCCACACACACACACACACACACACACACACACACACACACACACACACACCTGCGGTTCATGGTGTATGGGGTCTGGTTGACCCATTCCCATTTGCCGGTTCTGGCGTCAGACAGCCCCACCCAGTGGAAGGAGGCGTGGCCTAATCTGTCGGACACGTACTCCTGGAGAGAGAGAGAGAGAGAGAGAGAGAGAGAGAGAGAGAGAGAGAGAGAGAGAGAGACAGCTACTGAGACTGAGACTGAACAGAAAGACAGCTACACAGACAGATAGACAGACAGGTAGGTAGGTGTCTCACCCTCACTCCTCAGGTGTGTTGAGTATGACCTGACAGACAGACAGACAGACAGACAGACAGACAGACAGACAGACAGGCGTCTCACCCATAGAGGTATAATATAACTAGAGGGCGGATTGCCCCGCCCCCAGCTATCATTTCAATGAATGTGCTCAGTGGCGTTTTGAAGCACCCGGAAACCTGCCGGAAGTAGAATTATTGGTTCGATTTTGACTCCCCATAAGCCAGATTCCATTCCCCAAAATTCGGTCACTCGCTCACTCTCCTCGCTTCCTCCACTCGCGCCTAAGCCCCGCCCCTGCGAGGAGCCGAGGATTATTTGCGAGGACAGAGTGGCCGACCAGCTGGCTTCAAAGGATCAGACTGCACTTAGCGCGTCATTTCAAAGCGACGGCAAATTCCGCGATCACTTATGACGTCTCAAACAGCTGGACCAGAGCCGTGGATGAAAATATACATGCATAGAATAATATGCAGGTATAGAATAATACAGAATAGAATAGACAATTCATCAATGTGGATGGCCACATTGTTATCTTTATAGTTAACATTTTGTGCAAAGCCATTTATTCCTGAAATAGTGAACGAAGCGCCAGGATGAGCAAACTTACATTTATGAATTAAATCCTGACTGACCCGTCCCTCTTTTTGCTCGTACAGTCCCCAGACCCCCCACCCCCCCCCCCCCCCCCGCAGCAGTCCCGCACGGCACTGCTGCTTATAACAGCCACCGTATATTACAGAGTATGTCTGACTCTGAATGACATCATTCATGCAGGGTGGCCATACGTCCTCTTTTACCCGGACATATATTCTTTTGGGGGGCTGTCTGGGGAAAATCCTTCAAATGTCCGGGGTTTTGAGAGTTTGGGTGATATCCCCCCCACTTCTGGGACGAAGAAAAAAGAAAAAAACTCAGACGATTTTGTGATTTTGCTTGATATTGTTTGATAGCGAAATAAATCATGACTGATAGACATGAAAGAAGACCCTTCACAGCAAATACAGAATTTTAAAATGTAAGAATCGGTTCAGAATTGAATGAGTATGGCTATAGTTAAATAGCGTAAAGTGTCCTCTTTTTGGGGAATTCAGAATATAGTCACCCTATATTCAGTCTATATATAAATACAATACATTATTTTAAACATAATCTTTGTCACAGTAATTTATAGTAGTCCATGCACTGCATTGAGATGAGGCATGCACGGAGAGAAATGAACAATCAGCTTTTGAGACAGTATAAGTGTGCACAATATATTACAATGTATATAATTGTATTAAATACTTTATATCAGGGTTTCAAGCATTGTTTGTGTGGCCACATGTGGAGGAGGACCATGTATACGTCACGGGAGAAAGGAAAAAACTAAAAAAACGTCTACACGTGATGCGGAAGTCTGCCGCGGAGGAGCTGTGGAGAGTGGTCGAGCCTACACTTGATGTACACTCGCTAAATGCGGAAGTAGAGAGCCTCCTCGGCTCCTCCACTCGACTCCACTCGCCTCCTCCAAGAAGCAACTGAGTAATTGGAATTTAGCACATCCGGTTTGGAGTCGGAGTGACCGAGTGGGAGTGAGCGAGTGGCCGAGATTTTCGGGTTTGGAATCTGGCTATAGAGTTATGAGCATGCGCACTAGTGTCCTTTTTGCGTTCTACGGCAGCCCGTGTGTCAAGGATTGAACGCGAGATATTTATTAAATACACTCGAGATGTATATTTATATGTAAATGCATATGTATGTATGTATAATATGTTTACATATTTATATGTATAAATATAAATATCTCTCAGTATGTTT
>NC_137620.1:49617976-49707976 GCF_963280865.1 Gymnoscopelus braueri | reverse complement strand
CTATAGGTCGTGTAGATATAGTAGGTCAGTGTGGTATAAGGTCTGTATGTCTGTCTGTCTGGTCTTGTGTCTCTGCTAGGTCAGTGTGTTGGTAGTGAATGTGACATTATGTCCTGGCGGTCAGCGACCCTCACTGTGGACTCTGAACCTTAAAACAACATGTGTGTGTGTAGCAGTGGTGGAAAAAGTAATCACTTTTTTTTTTACTTAAGTAAAAGTATCAATACTGCAATACCGGATATAGACTTTCTACTTTTGGTACTTAAAGTACCAAAAGTAGAAAGTACTAATTATGCAGAATGTCCCGTTTCACAAGTTTTCAAATGTATAAATGTGATGGGGTCAGTCTTGCTGTGTGCATAGAGTAGCTGTTACTGACTGATTGAGAAAGGACCTGCACCTGCTTGATTGGGTGCACCTGGGCATGCAGCCTTTAAACGGCAGAGAGGGAGAGAGAGAGAGAGAGCTGTGGAGAGGGCAGAGGCCTGAGACCTGGCTGGAAGGCAGGAGAGCAGCCATGGACGGGGGCCGGAGTCGAGGCATCGAGGACAGGGACAGGGACAGGGACACCGACACCCCAATCTGGGAACCCAGAGCCAAGATGAGAATGAAAAACAGCGCCCTCTGCTGTTTGTACTATCTCATCTTGGCTCTGGGACAATGACAACGTAGCACCCGTGCGCAAGGAAACCGGGGTTTTGGTCTGCCTTCAGCCTTTCACTTCCGGTGGTGCCACTATGTTTTCATTCCCACTAACAATATTTCTACACGGAACACTAACACCACTTCTCCCAGAGAACACGGATCGTTTTGGTTATAAGCCCACTTGTTTCTATGATGAAAGAGTAAGTTAAAGTGTGAATATCTTTCAGTGGTTTTGTCTGCTCCGCGGACGCTATTGTTAAATTAGTTTGGGTTTCTTTCGAGGGGGAAGGATCGACGGACACGTGAATCCCGCCCACTACATTTGATTTTCTGCCCAAAAAGTGTATTTACAGAGTAGGTGGGGTGCTGAGAGGCTTCCCACCTCCGAGAATAGACTTTCAACAACACAAAACAGCCTTTGTTTCGGTGAGTAGCGAAATGGTTTTGTTTATTTTCACTACTCTTGAGCACTCGCAGGGCAGTGGAATTCCTTGTACAAGCGCAGAGCCCTGGGTCTTCCAGGGCGTTAGAGGGAACTCACTAAACGCTCTGAACCAGGGCTAGGGACACCCCAGCTGGGGAAATGGTTGCATTTGGCACCAGGCGGTGTGTGCCCTGTCCGCCTGTGAGAGGACCCGTCTGTGGGGTAGCTGAGAGAGGACGCCAGTGGTGAGAAGGCCCGAAAGAATGCGGACTAAATGGACCGAGCCGCTCCGGCAGAGCAGCGTTGGACGTGTGGATATCGGAGTGAAAGAGGGGAAGCCAAATCAACTCAGCAGAGGGTTAGGGCCAAGTTAAGACTGGCCCCTCTTCAAAGCTAAGTACCCCTCTTGTGACGCTTGACGACGTGTGCACTGTGCACCTGTAGTTTTTCTTTTAAGTCCATTATTTTAGTTCTTGTGTTTATTAGTTATTCAGCCCCACACCAAGGCTCCATTTTGGGACATTTTAATTCATTTGTGAACACTGGCCTGGTTTTCGATTAATTGTTGCACGCTTTTATGTGCTGTTAAACTTAATACTTTGTAGCTCGTATCTTTGTGTGCTGTGATCCTGAGCGTTGTAGGCCGTTGGGAAACAGTGTAACTGATGTGAATTATTTTATTGACCCTTAAAGGAGACCCCCTGGGAGAAGAGAAGGACTGATGAGCTATATGGACTGTACTCTACTCCTTAAACAAGGACCATATGGACATTGCTGCTAGTAGGCCTGTGATTGCCTGAGTGTGATTGCCTGAGAAATCCTATGTTTTAATAATTTTGTACATTTTGTCAATAAATCCTGTTCACTTCGACCCTTGGTTTGGTTCTTTAACTCTGCTCAACCCCGGGTTTCAAGAACCTGTTAAATTGGTGTAATTAATTGTGGTTTAAAGTGGAGTCCTGCGGCTCCATAGCCTCCAGGTGGCGTAGTCGGCTACTTTTAACATAATGTACTTTTCAACCTCGCCACATAAGCATCTTTTGAAAATAGCCGATCTACAAGCTCACAATGTGTCGCAATTGCACATACTCCAGTAAAGTAAAAAATCCTCAAAAGTGTACTTGGGTACAATTGAGTAAATGTACTTAGTTACTTTACACCACTGGTGTGTAGGGCTTATTGGGTTTAATATTTAACAAATGGGGAACTATCCGATAAATAGTTCTTTATCGTGATTACAAAAGGAAAGGAAGATTTTCATTCAAGTCATACATACCCTGGGATCACGTAGCTTTAATTATAATAATAATGCACTTTATTTGTATAGAACCTTCATGTCATGAAATGCAGCTCAAAGTGTTTTACAGAGCAACAATACAATTACAGAAAAGGTACAAATAATTTAACAATAAAGCAAAAAGAATAAATATATAGTAAAAAAGGCAGTGAATCAAACAGTGAGGACATGAATAACACAGATTTAGAAATCAACTAAAAGCAAGAGTGAAGAAATAGGTCTTGAGCTTTGCTTTGAAGCTGCTTATTCCACACAGAGCTGCACATCTGGCATCACTTAGGGATAGTTCACCCAAAAAAATGACTTATTTTCTATCAATTACATCCCATGAAGACTTGACTTCATGGCATCAAATTATTGTCATCAAATTATTGTCTCAGGAATGTGACAAACTAAAACAATCTACATGAATTCAATGCTTCATAGTGTAATTGACAGTGGTGGAAAAAGTACTCAAATTCTCTACTTAAGTAAAAGTACCAATACTGCAATATAAAAATACTCTGTTACAAGTAAAAGTCCAGAATTAAAAATTGACTTGAGTAAAAGTATTGGCATCAAAATGTACTTAAAGTACCAAAAGTAAAAGTACTAAATATTTGAAAATAGCAGATCTACAAGCTCACAACGCGTCGCGATGTGACGCGTTGTGAGCTTGTAGATCGGCTATTTTCAAATAGCCTATGTATAAAATAGGGCTAAAGTGGTTAATGTGTGTTTAATTATATCATTTATATCTGAAAAGTAACTAGTAACTAAAGTTTTCAAATAATTGTAGTGGAGTAAAAGTACAATATTTGCCTCTGAGATGTAGTGGAGTAAAAGTAAAAGTATTGGAAATTGGAAATAGTACAAATACCTCAAAATTGTACTTAAGTACAGTACTTAAGTAAATGTACTTAGTTACTTTCCACCACAGGTAATTGATAGAAAATAAGACATTTTTGCGGGTGAACTACTCTTAAGTTGGTAGAGTTTGTGAGCTTGTAGATCGGCTATTTGTTGGCAAATAGATTGAGAGAGTGAAAAAGACTGTTTCTTTACAGGTATGTTTTCACCAATTCCAGGGGAGGGTTTAAGTGGTACAGGATATGCAGCTCTGTGAAGGTGAATTGATCTCAAATGCAATTTGGGCGGCTGTGGCCAGAGGTAGAGCCGGTCGTCCAATGATCCGTGGGTCGGCGGTTCGGATCCCGGCTCCTCCTGTCCACATGTTGAAGTGTCCTTGGGCAAGACACTGAACCCTACGTTGCCTCCAATGAGTCGGTCGGCGCTAGCTTGGCCACCATTGGTGTGTGAACACAGCTAAAAACGCGCGCCAATAGGCCTTGCCCTACATTGCATATTTTGATAGCTTTTTTTTGTGAGATCTGACGTTCGTAGTGACAGAACACTATGCAACGTGTTCGTCTTGAATATGCCCCATGCACCGGAAGTCTCGCTAGACAAGATTTCAACATTGATTGATTGATTGAATATTTTATTAGGCAAAAAATGTAAAACAGCACAGTTACATTTAAAATACTTTGTCTAACAGGTCCGTTCAAAGTCCTTGCGGACTTGTTTCCAATGAGGGCCTTGGTATTCAATTCATAGGCATATATAGTGGCACCACAGTTCAAATATCATTACAAAATAAACAGCAAAAAAAATAACACTATGTACAACAAAAAAAATAAGAAAGAGGGGAAAAAAAAATATGTACAAGAGCAGGGGGGGGGGGTCTGCTGTCTAACGGGAAAATGGTACTACCTTAAATGGTACTACCTAATTAAATTAATCAGTTATTATTTATCTACTTTTTACAAAAAGTGGGGGGTATGAAATCACAGAGTCATGTCGTACGCACAGTGAATGGCCGTGACGCCCCTGCACACTCGGTGTCCCTGGCACAACATATTTTCAATTGGGGGGTCCTCAGCCCCAAATTATGGGGGTCCTTCACATGCACACGTTCCAGAATCACAACATACGTAAACTATAGTAACCAACATACATCTGTAGCCTACAAGTTTTTCGTAGATTTTGTAAAGAAATACTTGTGCTTGTAACTTATGATTTGTGTGTGAGAGAGAGACAGAGAGAGACAGGGAGAGAGAGAGAGACAGAGGGAGCGAGGGAGGGAGAGAGTGACAGATATGCCTATAGCCACACCTTCATTTCTTTCTTGTTGCTTCCTCCTTGTTGAACAGGTAGGTTCCTTTACCGTGTTCTCTGTCATGACATTAGAAATGAATTAATAATGATTTAATCAGTAGAATTATGATGATAGTCTCAGATCATAACTGTATGTTAATGTGTTTACTTTCATACATTAGCTCTGATCAAGTTGTTTTGGACTGAAGTCACCAGCCAAGAACCGTGTTGATCCTTTCATTCATAACTTCCTTATTTGTTTAACTTGACGTTTTGCTTTTATTCATGACGGGTATGTTTTTTTGTATATATCATATTATTTGTAAAATAATATGAATTATTATCATGTTCCTACTTCCTCAAAGGAGAGAGGAGTTGAATCATTAAAACTATGAATGTGTCTCTTTGTTCCAACAGGGTTTTATCAACACACACAGACATCAACACTTCACTCCAACAGACACTGACTGGCTGTTAGACAAACATCACAAACAACTACACAACTGCTCCAGATACCAGGTAACATTGATTTTGACTTCTAGGAGCACGGCTCAAAAGTATTATGTGAAGAGAAAACACTTAAAGTATTTTCATTGTTTTATTTTCCTCACCCGGAGGAACAACCGACATGTTGTGACTCCTGCATTCTACCTCTGACTGGCTGAGTGGAAACCCATGCGGTTTCTTTGAAACAGACATTTTGTTTGAGCCACGTCATGTACTGTACAGGCCACGCCTGGCGTGTGTGTGTGTGTGATTTTGTTTGAGCCACGTCATGTACTGTACACGCCACGCCTGGCGCGCGTGTGTGTGTGTGTGTGTGATTTTGTTTGAGCCACGTCATGTACTGTACAGGCCACACCTCGTGTGTGTGTGTGTGTGTGTGTGTGTGATTTTGTTTGAGCGTCATGTACTGTACACGCCACGCCTGGCATGTGTGTGTGTGTGTGTGTGATTTTGTTTGAGTCATGTCATGTACTGCACACACCACGCCTGGCGTGCGTGTGCGCGTGTGTGTGTGTGCGTGTGCGTGCGTGAGTGTGATTGTATCCTTAGGATTACGGCCGAAAGGGAGTGTCACAGGGCAACCTGTGCCCTACATACACACATCACACCTGACTGCTTTCTATGTTATGCAAGGAAGGACTAATGCTAACTGGTGTATTGAAACTGTATATTCACTGATTGTTTGCTTGTTGTCTCTCCTACACTGCTGGTGGCAATCCCCTTGATTGGGAAGGTGCCCAGTGCTGTGGAGGAGGGGTGTTTCATATGCTTTATGAGTATTTATTTAAATAGTCATTGAGATTTCACCCCAATTAAGTTATACTGGTTTAATTGTAACGCATCTTTAAGTATGTTTAGGTTACTTTTATGCTGTGGGGAATCTATGAGAGGTATTTATGGAAGTATTTGGAAGAATTGTTGCTAATTGGTTCTGTGTCCGTGGTACGATCCACTACCTATTTAAGGGGGGCTGCAGGGACAGACAAGTTGAGAGTTGGCGGGAACACCGGTAGCATCCCTGAGGGAGAGCTACAGGGCCATGTGTGATCAAGGTTATAGCCTGAAGAGAGTTCTTATCCAGTTGGGTCTTGTTTATTAGTGTTAGCCTAAGTGCTTATTTATTTTTCTCATTGCTCTATTTTAGATTTTTTTGGCCAATATTATAGTTGCTATTTGTAAATATTTTTGCACTTACACAAAATGCATCTCTGACTGTCTTTGGAGCCTTGGCCGTTTGAGCCTTTTCAGGAAATGGAATTGGTATACTGTAGGTGCGTTTGTGGCGTTCCCTATAGACCATATTCACACGGCAGCCATGTTTCTATTAAGTCAATGAAAGTTGACTTAATACTTTCAATGTTAAATTCCAAAATGGCCGCGGTGTGAATATGGTCTATGGGCAGATATGCAAGGGTTTTAGAGGTGTGCTCTAGAGGCCCCTCAACATGTGAGTCCAGTTTAGGGGTGATTGGATTTCGTTTTTATGATTTATGGTGGTTGTTTTGTTTTGTTGTTAGACATAGCCCCTCCCACACTTTTGTGAAGGCAATTATAGGCAAACAGTATGTTGTTTAGAGAGCAAGGGTTCCCAAACTTTTCAGGTTGTGACTCCCAAAATAATCCTATTTGAACTGGGGACTTATGGGGCGGCCATAGCTGAGTGGTTAGTGAGCCCGCCTAGGGAGCCAGAGGCCCTGGTTGCTCCAGGTACGATTCCAGGCCAGGCCAGCAAATGTGTCGAGGAAATTAAATGTGTCCCTGAGCAAGACTCTTAACCCCTAATTGCTCACAGGCCCTCATTGGAAACAAGACCGCAAGGACTTTCATGAACGTCCTGTTCAAAGGAATTATCCTTATCCTTATCCTTACTCCCCTAAAATAATCATATTTGAACTGGGGACCCCCCTGTTAGGTTTTTCCATGCCTTCGGTGCCTGTGATATTATTATGATTATAATTACGTGTGTATTTACTGCTTATTTAGGATTATACCAGTGTGGTAGGCCGACATATAATGGCAAGGGTAAAATACATACATATATGAAGGTTAATACTGCCTGTTTGGAGTCATTAACTGAGGCATGCTATAAGGTCTCATATTCTCAGAGTGTAGGTCGTAAATTCCGTACCATTCCCTTATCTCAAAGAGGAGAGAGAGAGAGAGAGAGGCTCAAATGACATCCCTGATGCCTATGTTATGGGGGAGGAGAAAGACACTTGCTGGGTGCGCATCGTATTTGCCCAGTGAGTAAAGGCACTGTGGGTCCTTGCATAGATTTTCTGATGCTCATACAAATTCCTTAAAGTCTCTTATCTGGAAAGAGAGAGAGACCCAGGCCACCTTGGGGGGTGGACATGATATCTGGTGGGAGGCGACATCCTTTGTGTGCGTCTGTGTGGAGAGTCAGTGGGAAATCAGTTTCGTTGAGGACTTGGGACGTGGTAGAAGTACGTTGAGGAGACTCGATGATTATATGTGCTGATATGTTTATTGTTTATGTGAAAATTCCTGTTGGTAATATTGTCATTGTGTTTTCTGTGTTTATTTCCTAGGTTTATAACCTGACCTGGTTAGATCTTGTTGGTAGAATGTGAGCCTACTGGCAAGGTTGTAGTTGACTAAAGATAGCAGTTAACTGGCCGCTTAGCAGCAAGAGAGGTCTGCTAGGTGTGTTAATGTATGTTTGTATTTGTGTTAGTAAATAAAAACCATCAAAGGCACAGGTCTGAGCAATAATAACTACTTGAATTCCTCCCAAACTCCTGGCCTAGTCAGAGGGCTGTAGTCAACCAGACGCATGAGTAGTTGTGCCTGGTTGGATTTCTGAACAATCATCATCAATAGATCTGTCACAATTACATAATTGCAGTTATTTGAGATAGTCGTGATTATTTAATCGTCATAATCGTTTCCATGTTGACAAAATTTCATACATTTACCAAAAATAGCAGCTTTGTGACGTGTTGTAAGCTTGTAGATTTCCACTATTATTTCAACGGGTAGCCTACTCAGGGCCGTGTTAATGTCAGAATGGGACCTATAGGCAAAGACCAATTTTCGCTGACCAAAAATTGCAGATCTACAAGCTCATGCCGCGCTACGAGCTTGTAGATCTGCTATTTTTGAAAAAAAAATTTAACTCCAATCTTTGCTTCTGGGGGTCCCTGGGGGTCCCTGGAAAAAGACATTTTGGATGGGGGGGGGGGGGGGGTCCGCGGCCAAATACATATAATTTAGACTGATAATATAGCAACGTAAGTGTTTCAGAAAACAGTTTAGGATTTAGAAGATATTTGTAGAATCGGGCCTCAGGTCGTAATAGGTTGAGACCGGGAACGCATCTGTCATTTTTCATTTCTTTGGCTATCAAAAAATAGCGGATATTCAAGCTTGTAGATCTGCTATTTTTGAAAAGACGTGAAAATGTGTGCAATTTGGCCGATTCTACAAATGTAGAAAAAAAAAAAACGTATGTTGCTATAATCTCGTCAGAAGGGGGATGGACTTTCGGTGGACGCATGCACACGCGTGCTAAAATGTTGGATTTTTATCGCCACGTACAGGTCTCCGCCAGGCCGGGTTGTCTACCCAGGGCCCACACACTTTGGAACAGTCATAGCCAATTGGATACATCTTGATCACATGACCTGTTTTGGGGCGGATTTTGATAGTTTTTTCTCCCGTTTTTTGGTTACTTTATTTCGGTTTTAGGGTTAGAGTTATGTTATTACGGGGCCAGAGCTCAGCTCTGGACCTGTTTTAATGTTCCCCTCTTTTTTCTTCTGCCACTTTTGGCAGTTCTGGCTGAACCGTGCATACGCTTTTTACGAAACTTGGCCATATGGTAGATGGTCATGAAAAACTATCAAGAAATAATTCTCACAATCTTTCGTCAAAAGGTGGCGCTATAGCAAAATGCCAACTTTGAACAGGTACAACTCATGCCCTGTTTGACCTACAGCCATGAAACTTCAATATACATATGCGTCTACTCATGATCAACAACTTTCACACTCTGACTTTTGACCTCTGACCTTTAGATCTCCCACCATTTTGAATTATATGAAAAACAGTTAAAACCTATCTCCTCCTGGGATTTTTGAGTAATCTGCACGAAACGTTTTACACATGAACTTTGGACCTATGCCGACAAACATGTGCAAAAGATTTTCCATAAGTGAAAAAATGAAGCTTTAATGAGCCAATGAATATTGCAGTTTTATGACAATTATTCATCTGCCCCTAACACATACATGCAGACTCACATTTCTTTGAAACTTTGCGGTAATGTTGAGGGTCATTCCAAATATCACTGAAACCAATCTTATTCCAATTGGTCAAAGGGGGGCGCTATAGCGATTTTTTGAAAATGCAAACTTTAAACAGGCAAAAGTCATGCCTCGTTTGGCCGACAGCCATTAAACCTGCTTACACATGTGCCTTGACTCATGAGGAACACATGTATCACGTTGACCAGTAAGCTCCACCCTTAGATTGTCCGCAATTTTGAGCAGTTTGAAAAACACTTAAACCCAGGATTTTCCAGCTATTTGCGTGAAACTGTATCATCTGAGTCATCTCCTTTTTCACAGGTTCTTGTCTGTTGGTCCAATGGCTTCTCCCTTAAATGTGTGCCTCGCAACCTGAAGGTTGCCAGTTCAAGCCTCACTTGATGCATACTCATTTAAGTTGAATTGCAAAAAACATGACTGTATCAATGAATACATGTGCAAACGGTAAAGATAACATGAACTGCTTATTTGAGAGTATGTTTTTTCAATGTATGACGTACTTCATTGTGAAAATAGCCGATCTACAATCTCACAACTTTTCAGATAGCAACGTTTTGTGAGCTTGTAGATCGGCTGCTTTCACTGGTTTTGGTTTCGAGGAGACATACCATTTCTCTATTGGTAAATGGTTTGTGAACGAGTGATCTTAGTGTTAGTGAAACAGGGGCTTGGTTCATGACAGATGGCAAAAGTTTATGATCTTCAACAGACAACTTCAGCCTGGATGAAGCTATAGCACTACAGGTAGTGTCTCAGCCTGTGAGTCCGAAGGTTGAGAGTTTGATTCCTGTCAATGGCAATAGGTTGAGCTGTCTGTTTCTCTCACTCTGTCTATCTGGCTCTGGTAGGTGGGTCATTCCACTTTACAATTGCATTGCAAAAAACATGACTGCATCAAATAATGCATGTGCAATTTTTTAAGATAACATGAAATGCTTATTTGAGAGTATGTTTTTTCAATGTATGACATACTTCATTGTGAAAATAGCCGATCTACAATATACTAATGCAATTTTGAGCAGTTTGAAAAACACTTAAACCCAGGATTTTTCAGCTATTTGCCTGAAATGGTATCATATGTCTCACCTCCGTGTTCACTAGTTCAGGTCTGTTGGACCAATGGCTTCCTGCTTAAGTGTGTGCCTCACAACCTCAAGGTCGCCAGTTCAAGTCTCACTTGGTGCAGACTTCATTTAAAGTGCATTGCAAACAACAAGACTGTATTAATGAGTACATGTGCAATTGTTAAAGATAACATGAAATGCTTATTTGAGGGTGTGTTTTTTCAATGTATGACATACGTCATTGTGAAAATAGCCAATCTACAATCTCACAACTTTTCAGATAGCAACGTGTTTCTGAGCTTGTAGATCAGCTACTTTCACCAGTTTCAGCCAAGGGCTTGGTTCATGACAGAAGGCAAAAAGGTATGATCTTCAACAGACAACTTCAGACTGGACGAAGCTGTAGCACTACAGGTCGTGTCTCAGCCTGTGAGTCCGAAGGTCGAGTGTTCGATTCCTGTCAATAGCAATAGGTTGAGGTGTCCATGTGTGAGGTTCTTAACCTGGGATTGCCCCCCTGCGTCCTATGTATGTCCACCTCAGCTGGGTCGAGCTTAAAAGTAATTTCACCTGTTGGAATCATTTGCTTTGTCTCAATTTCAATCTATTCCGTTTCCATGTCTTATTGTGCTATTATTGCACTTTGCTTTTTGTCTGTCTGTCTGTCTGTCTGTCTGTCTGTCTGTCTGTCTCTCTGTCTGTCTCTCTGTCTCTATGTCTGTCTCTCTGTGTCTGTCTCTGTCTCTCACTCTGTGTCTGTCTGTCTCTCTGTCTGTCTCTCTGTCTGTCTGTCTCTCTGTCTGTCTGTCTCTCTGTCTCGGTGTCTGTCTCTCTGTCTCTCTGTGTCTGTCTCTGTCTCTCACTCTGTGTCTGTCTCTCTGTCTCTCTGTCTCTCTGTGTCTGTGTCTGTGTCTGTGTCTGTGTCTGTGTCTGTGTCTGTGTCTGTCTCTCTGTCTGTGTCTGTCTGTCTGTCTGTCTGTCTGTCTGTCTGTCTGTCTGTCTGTCTGTCTGCCTGCCTGCCTGCCTGCCTGCCTGCCTTTTTACCCGCTTAGCGAAAGCTGCGGGTCTATGAAGAGGCAGACCTACGACTCATCATTCGACAAATTTGCATTCGACAGATTCATTTGCATTCGACAGATTTGTTCGACAGATTTGCGTCATTGGCTGTCGTTTAAGCCAATGGGATACTTTCCCATACTCTGAACGGGCGGCCTCGTCCTCCCAAGCTATGGGACTATGCAGTCCTCCGAGCGCTAGCCGAATTTGGCTAATAGTTAGCTTGTATGATGTTACTAACTTACAGTTTTTAGCCAAGCGCGCTAATGTCCGCTCCCCATTAGTTATCGACGCAATTCGCGTTATTACTCTCGTAATTTTCATGTATTGTACATCCCAAAATAAAATTTATTAACCATGTTATGGTGCTGTAATGACTTTATATTTTCTCAACATAATACTGTCTTTCACACGGGCCTTGGAAAAGAGGATCACTTCCGCCATTTTCTTCTTCGTTGGTCTAAACAATGACACGGTTGCCAGATTTTGAGAGAAAAATAAGCAACCAGGTCAATGAAAACAAGCCCAAAGACTTAAGTGACTATTAGGCTACATGAGCACTTTAAACCTATATGCATCGGCTATTTGATAATAGACGACTTGGCAATAGCCGATCTACAAGCTCACAACAAAATAATAACAAATAACAAGCAACTACCTACATTTACAAGCAACTTCACAGAAAAAAAGGTCGCTTGTAATTACTATACATGGCAACACTAGTACGAGTACTTTTCCCACCACTGTTGCTGTTTTTAACATGACTGCCCTGTTTACAAATGAATGAATACACACTACAACCAAGGTTACTGTAGCAACATTTTTCATGTAAGGTATGACGCTAAAATCAGCTGCATTTTATCAGAAAAAAGCAGATCTACAAGCTCACAACGCATCGCCGCCTTGTGAGCTTGTAGATCTGCTATTTTTTATTATGACGTTTTATTGAATACTTCATTTACAAAAGACATTAATGACACCAAATGGACCCATTTGGGTTTTTCTTTCATGTAAGCCAGTAGTGAAAAGGGCAAACTTGCAGTTATGCATTACAACTCAAGCCTAGCTGTTTCAAACAGTGAAATCAAAAGACAAGTTGTGAGCTTCACTTTTATAAAGGGTTAGGGTTACATTGCAGTATTGATACTTTTACTTAAGTAAAACATTACAGTACTTTTTCCACCACTGTTGATGTTTTTAACATGACTGCCCTTACGCTACCTGTATTCTATGGACTCACTTCGTTTATTGTGAAAATAGTTTCTTTCTTTCATACATAAATGAATACTAACTGGTCACCACCGGTCTTTTGTCCAGGAACAATGCATACAACACTATCAACCAGTCCTCCTGGGTGTGTGTGTGTGTGTGTGTCTTCATTTTTGTTGTTCATACATTTCTAAGTGAAACACTGTAGTTTTGACTTGGGTAAGGGTAGGCTACATTATGAAGTAACTATATCAGCTGGTGAAAATAGCAGATCTGTGAGATTGTAGATCAATTATTTTCACTATCATTGATATTGTACACACACACACACACACACACACACACACACACACACACACACACACACACACACACACACACACACACACACACACACACACACACACACACACACACACACACACACACACACTTTATATTGGTAGCCAACCAAGGAACCTCTGTGGAGTTATTTTTGTTGCATTCGAATGGCTGAGATTTTATTTTAATGACAACTTTTACATTTTGTGCTGCAGATTGGGGCAAACATAGCCTGCCGCAAGCGGGTATATTATGACTTTGTCATTTCTTGTTTTCTCTCAAGTTGAGTGTTCTATGCTTATTCTGCAAATTACTTATAGTTTCTTCTTTCTTTTTTCTCTCTGCAAAACTTGGCCCCGTATTATCGCTGCTTGCAGCTATATTTTAATTCTTATTTTTGCCTGATTTTACCGATTGAATATCAAAACATTTTTTTAAATTATTATTATATAATTATTTTATATTATGACAGGGAGTTTACACTGATTATCATGTCATAATGGTGTTGATGGTTTTTACACTGATTATCATTTCATAATGGTGTTGATGGTTTTTACACTGATTATCATGTCATAATGGTGTTGATGGTTTTTACACTGATTGTCATTTCATAATGGTGTTGATGGTTTTCACACTGATTATCATTTCATAATGGTGTTGATGGTTTTCACACTGATTGTCATTTCATAATGGTGTTGATGGTTTTCACACTGATTATCATTTCATAATGGTGTTGATGGTTTTCACACTGATTGTCATTTCATAATGGTGTTGATGGTTTTTACACTGATTATCATTTCATAATGGTGTTGATGGTTTTTACACTTATAGTCATTTCATAATGGTGTTGATGGTTTATACACTGATAGTCATTTCATAATGGTGTTGATGGTTTTTACACTGATTGTCATTTCATAATGGTGTTGATGGTTTTCACACTGATTATCATTTCATAATGGTGTTGATGGTTTTCACACTGATTATCATTTCATAATGGTGTTGATGGTTTTCACACTGATTATCATGTCATAATGGTGTTGATGGTTTTTACACTGATTATCATGTCATAATGGTGTTGATGGTTTTTACACTGATTATCATGTCATAATGGTGTTGATGGTTTTTACACTGATTATCATTTCATAATGGTGTTGATGGTTTTTACACTGATTATCATTTCATAATGGTGTTGATGGTTTTTACACTGATTATCATTTCATAATGGTGTTGATGGTTTTTACACTGATTATCATTTCATAATGGTGTTGATGGTTTTTACACTGATTATCATTTCATAATGGTGTTGATGGTTTTTACACTGATAGTCATTTCATAATGGTGTTGATGGTTTATACACTGATAGTCATTTCATAATGGTGTTGATGGTTTTTACACTGATAGTCATTTCATAATGGTGTTGATGGTTTTCACACTGATTGTCATTTCATAATGGTGTTGATGGTTTTCACACTGATTGTCATTTCATAATGGTGTTGATGGTTTTTACACTGATTGTCATTTCATAATGGTGTTGATGGTTTTTACACTGATTGTCATTTCATAATGGTGTTGATGGTTTTCACACTGATTATCATTTCATAATGGTGTTGATGGTTTTTACACTGATTATCATTTCATAATGGTGTTGATGGTTTTTACACTGATAGTCATTTCATAATGGTGTTGATGGTTTATACACTGATAGTCATTTCATAATGGTGTTGATGGTTTTTACACTGATAGTCATTTCATAATGGTGTTGATGGTTTTCACACTGATTGTCATTTCATAATGGTGTTGATGGTTTTCACACTGATTATCATTTCATAATGGTGTTGATGGTTTTTACACTGATAGTCATTTCATAATGGTGTTGATGGTTTTTACACTGATAGTCATTTCATAATGGTGTTGATGGTTTTTACACTGATAGTCATTTCATAATGGTGTTGATGGTTTTTACACTGATTGTCATTTCATAATGGTGTTGATGGTTTTCACACTGATTGTCATTTCATAATGGTGTTGATGGTTTTCACACTGATTATCATTTCATAATGGTGTTGATGGTTTTTACACTGATAGTCATTTCATAATGGTGTTGATGGTTTTTACACTGATAGTCATTTCATAATGGTGTTGATGGTTTTTACACTGATTGTCATTTCATAATGGTGTTGATGGTTTTTACACTGATTGTCATTTCATAATGGTGTTAATGGTTTTTACACTGATTGTCATTTCATAATGGTGTTGATGGTTTTTACACTGATTGTCATTTCATAATGGTGTTGATGGTTTTCACACTGATTATCATTTCATAATGGTGTTGATGGTTTTCACACTGATTATCATGTCATAATGGTGTTGATGGTTTTTACACTGATTATCATGTCATAATGGTGTTGATGGTTTTTACACTGATTATCATGTCATAATGGTGTTGATGGTTTTTACACTGATTATCATGTCATAATGGTGTTGATGGTTTTTACACTGATTATCATTTCATAATGGTGTTGATGGTTTTTACACTGATTATCATTTCATAATGGTGTTGATGGTTTTTACACTGATTATCATTTCATAATGGTGTTGATGGTTTTTACACTGATTATCATTTCATAATGGTGTTGATGGTTTTTACACTGATAGTCATTTCATAATGGTGTTGATGGTTTATACACTGATAGTCATTTCATAATGGTGTTGATGGTTTTTACACTGATTGTCATTTCATAATGGTGTTGATGGTTTTTACACTGATTGTCATTTCATAATGGTGTTGATGGTTTTCACACTGATTGTCATTTCATAATGGTGTTGATGGTTTTCACACTGATTGTCATTTCATAATGGTGTTGATGGTTTTTACACTGATAGTCATTTCATAATGGTGTTGATGGTTTTTACACTGATAGTCATTTCATAATGGTGTTGATGGTTTTTACACTGATAGTCATTTCATAATGGTGTTGATGGTTTTTACACTGATTGTCATTTCATAATGGTGTTGATGGTTTTTACACTGATTGTCATTTCATAATGGTGTTGATGGTTTTTACACTGATTGTCATTTCATAATGGTGTTGATGGTTTTCACACTGATTGTCATTTCATAATGGTGTTGATGGTTTTTACACTGATAGTCATTTCATAATGGTGTTGATGGTTTTTACACTGATAGTCATTTCATAATGGTGTTGATGGTTTTTACACTGATAGTCATTTCATAATGGTGTTGATGGTTTTTACACTGATTGTCATTTCATAATGGTGTTGATGGTTTTTACACTGATTGTCATTTCATAATGGTGTTGATGGTTTTCACACTGATTATCATTTCATAATGGTGTTGATGGTTTTTACACTGATTATCATTTCATAATGGTGTTGATGGTTTTCACACTGATTATCATGTCATAATGGTGTTGATGGTTTTCACACTGATTATCATGTCATAATGGTGTTGATGGTTTTTACACTGATTATCATGTCATAATGGTGTTGATGGTTTTTACACTGATTATCATGTCATAATGGTGTTGATAGTTTTTACACTGATTATCATTTCATAATGGTGTTGATGGTTTTTACACTGATTATCATTTCATAATGGTGTTGATGGTTTTTACACTGATTATCATTTCATAATGGTGTTGATGGTTTTTACACTGATTATCATTTCATAATGGTGTTGATGGTTTTTACACTGATAGTCATTTCATATTGATGTTGATGGTTTTCACACTGATTGTCATTTCATAATGATGTTGATGGTTTTTACACTGATTGTCATTTCATAATGATGTTGATGGTTTTCACACTGATTGTCATTTCATAATGGTGTTGATGGTTTTTACACTGATTGTCATTTCATAATGGTGTTGATGGTTTTTACACTGATTGTCATTTCATAATGGTGTTGATGGTTTTTACACTGATTGTCATTTCATAGTGGTGTTGCTATCAGAAAGCATTGTTACAACCAGCATTATAGCGGCTTGACAGCCTGCGGTTACAGATCTCCTGTTTAAATAAAAATATCTAAAATCATATCAGAGCAGATGTATTGACCTCACAATTCTGTCTTCCCACAGATATTCTGAAGCAAAGAAATGGATCCACTTATTGAAGAAACACATCCTATAATACAGCTCATTATCAACAATGACCTCGACAAGCTGAAAACTTTAGTTAAAGTGGAAGATATTAATAAACTTTACCCATGCAAAGAGGTGAAGAGTGACATAACTCCCTTGTCAGCTGCTGTAGTATTTCAGAAGATGGGCATTTGTGACTTCCTTCTGACAGAGGGTGCAGACCCAGATTGGATTGGAAAAGCCCGTTATCCTCTAGATTATGCCTGTGAATCAGCACCAGTTGAATTTGCGAGGAGCCTAATTAAAGCAGGAGCAATCACAAATTTGCCTGATATCATAACAGAGTTGACACCATTTCAAACTGCTGTCATCAATGACAGGCGCGATATCATGAAAGTCCTTATTGATGCTGGTGTATTAACAACTCCATTCCCTGAAACTCATCATGAATACAATACAAAAATGAGTAAATTGATTGATGTGCTCGTATCGAGCGAAGGGGAAATTTCTAAAAAAAAGTATTCTAAAACAAAACTTTTATTTGATATGCAAATGGCTATATCCCAGAAAAGAGACGTTTTAGAAACTTTTGGGAGTCTCATGCTGGATGAGAATCCCCTGAACGACCTGACCGGGATGGATATTCTGTTAAATACTGCTGGACAACAAAGAAAAAAATACATTCAGGAATGTATTAAGTGGATGAAGGACAATAACAAACTGAACTTCTACATTAATAATGTAGGCAAACGACTTGAAAGAATTACATATCATTTTAAAACAGCAATTGATAGCCTACACAGCATTATTAGCACAATGGAAGAGATAACCAGTGAGACATCACTGGCTCTGATCCCCCAACTGCTGGAACACCTTTCCACAAGAAACAAATTTACTCCTAAACTTTCAGATGTTCTGTCAACACTCTATGTGATTACACTGAAAACTAAAGTCAACGACGGATGGAATCAAGACTTCATTAACGAGATATGCACAGCAATAGCTCCTTTTGTGGAAACTAAACACTCCGGAATTGCGAGAATGTACACATATGGCACACTGGCAAACCTTCCATTTGTACACACCTCTAACTTCTTTACATCAAAGGGAATAAATCATGTGCCTGAGGGGGTCATTATGTCTGCACAAATAGGCCATCAGGAAGTTATGACAGACAGGCTTATAAAACTGCAAAAGCATCTCAGCAAACCAAACTCAGAAATGGAAACGACCAACACAGAGCCATCAAAACAACAACGAGAATGGAACAGAATCAGTGAAAGGTGGAGTCAACAGTTAGAGAAGCTTGCGAACACTCATGAGGATGACAAAGTTGTCAAAGTTGGGAGTGTTGTGATGGGGAAAGGTAGTGAATTCCGCATAGCAGGTGGAAGTGATGGAACTCAGGTCTTCTTGGGGTTAAGAGATGACGGCACTGAAGTTGCAGTGAAGAGAATGACTCCAGAAAACTATGAAGTGCTGAAGAATGAGAAAGACTTTTTACGTCTTCCAGAGCTTGATGATCCTTCCATTGTACGATATGTGGACTTTGTAGAGGATGAGAACTTTGGATACCTTGTTCTTCAGTTATGTGAATACACGCTGGAAGAATACATCAAGTTAGGGGATGAATTTCCTGGAGGCCGTCTTTGTGAACAGGCGATTGCACAACAAGTTCTCACTGGCTTAAAGATACTCCATCATCAGGATCCTCCAATTCTCCACCGCGATATCAAGCCCCAGAATGTCTTGATTCGTAAGTTTTATGTTTAATGTTTATGTTTATTACATTTTTATCATGATCACAGGTTTAAAAAGACAGGTGGCATTAAAGGGATAGTTCACCCAAAAATTATCGATTAGTCACACCATGGAGACTTGGATATTGTTTAGTTTTTGTCTCATTCATAAGACAATAATGTGATGACCAGTGGACCGGTAGGCAGAGGTTCCGGTAGGAGACACAAAGGAGACTCTTTGTGTCTCCTACCGGAACCTCTGCTGGTCATCAAATTATTGTCTTAGGAATGAGACAAAAACTAAACAATATCCATGAATTCTAGTCTCCATGGGGTGACTAATCTTAATCTATAGGAAAAAAAAGTCATTTTGGGGGTGAACTATCCCTTTAAAAACACTGAATTATTTTGCTGATTACAATATAGAACTTCAATCTTTATAAATCAGGTTCAGGATCAAAAATGTGCAGTTGTACATCTAAAAATCGAATAAACTAAAACACAAATTTAAAATCCACTATCATTTAAGAGTATGTGGCTTAAAGGAGAATTTTGGACTAAAGTTTTCTTACCTTTTCTATGACGTTATGATATCTTAGGATGAATGGTACAGTAGAAAATGTTCATAACTCCACCCCTGAGCCGCCACAGCTTAAAAGGTGCGCGGATAGGTCTTAGGTTAGATCACATATTTTTTCTTCTTTTTTTTAGATCTGACGTTCATAGTGACAGAACACTATGCAACCAAAAAAAAACAAAAAAAAAAAACAAGTCTCGCTAGACGAGATTGAAATCTCGAGATTTCAATCTCGTCTAGCGAGACTTCTGTTTTTTTTTTTTTTTTGGGACAGTGTTCTGTCACTATGAACGTCAGATCTCACAAAAAAATTAAGTAAAAAAAGCTATTAAAATATGTGATCTAACCTAAGGCCCATCCGCGCACCTTTTAAGCTGTGGCGGCTCAGGGGTGGAGTTAAGACATTTTTCTACTGTACCATTCATCCTAAGATATCATAACGTCATAGAAAAGGTAAGAAAACTTTAGTCCAAAATTCTCCTTTAAGTGGTTTATTCATAATGCACGTTTTCCCCTTCCTAAAAATGTCGAAGAGTCAAAAGTACAATATTTGTCATGAAATGTTGTGGAGTGAAAATGATAAATGTCCCAAAATACTCTTATTAGTCCTCAAATGTAAATTACTTACATTGTTTACTTGTAGATCTGCTATTTACGGAAGGAAAACACTTCCCTCTATGTCATCGGCCCCAGCCAATCACAGATTGGAGCTCGACAGAGCTAAACTGTTTCCACCACCAAAGAAGGAATGTACCTAGCTCTGGTCCACTGTGCCAGGAGCAGTGTTATTCTATAGACAGAAACGTCCTGTAGTGAGCGAGGTCTAAGGACAGTTTTATAATGTTGAAAGACTGTGGTCTATGGTGGGAATCATCTCAGGATCTCACATTTTGTGTAAAATACACTTATGGACAGAAAATAAAATATGCCCTCCAGACGGAAAATCTTGACTCACTCAAGTGCGCCACCAACAGATCTGGTCAATAGAAAATACCATTGACTGTAGGTGGCGCACTTGAGTATGTCAAGATCATTCAGTGTCTGTAGGAGGATGCAGGGTACCTGGACCTCTACGACTGGGCCATAGTCATATCATCCACATATAAAAATAAAACAAGCACCATTTTAGTAATTTAAAAAATATTTTCTACCAAATTCACCCTGCAGATGTTACAAGGAATGCCAGATTGGCCGATTTTGGAATAAGCAGACGGCTGACCAGACGACAAACAACATTTCAACATTCAACAAGCAGTGCAGGAACAAAATGCTGGATGGCGAAGGAGACCATTAATGAAGATGGTGGTGATAAACCTGTTCCGTATACAAGAAGTGCTGACATCCAGGTTTGTTGTTATTCTGCATGAGAACAATTTAATTAATGAAAACAACACATACTGTCACTAAATGTTCATGTTCATTCTAAAGGTGGCTGGGATGTCGTTATATTACTTCCTGTCTGGAGGACACCATCCATTTGGCAACGGCCTCTGGTGTGAAGGCAACATTTTTAAAGGAGAATACAACCTGGACCAGGTTCAGGATGTGGTTGCCAAGGATCTCATTGAGAGGATGCTCAATGAAGACCCAAAGAAAAGACCTACAGTGGAGGAATGCTTGGATCATCCCTACTTCTGGGCAAACGAAAGGTACTAGTAACATTCTCTGTTGCACATACAATATTTATTTTCTGCATTTTAATTTTACAAAAAAAATTTTGGTCATCTTAATGTTGATTTTACTATTTGAAGATCCAGATCCTGATCTGTGGATGCAGTCAAGGTTTCCTTACTTTTATGCAGAACCGGATTTTGTGGTGTTCTATATTAGCAGAATCCGCTTTGTTTGCATTTGTTTATGGGCTAAAATAGTGACTTTGAGAGCTGTTTTACTGTTCATTGTAAGTCAATACGCATACATTATTATGTTGAATGATCAATTTTCTAATCAATAGAGTAACATTATATCTCGCCCACCTTTGGAGTTACATCATGGCAAGCTAACTGCACAATCCAAACCTCTAAGCAAGCTGTCCCATTGTTAGTTTTTAGTACAACATTTTTGTTTTGTAAATTCTTCCAGGAGAGTTGATTTCCTGAAAAAGGTTGCAACTGAAACGGAAATTGACGAGTTCCATAAAAACCCTGAGGAAGTGAAGAAGAACCTCATGGCGGTCCTGGACCAGTGTGCTGAGAAGGGACTGTTTGATGCATGGAAAGACACAATGAGAGACAAGGTGACTAAATCATAATTTGAGGTTCACCTGTGTGTATGTGTCAATTAGATGAGTTCATGTAATGTTTAAGTTGTGTGTGTCTCCAGTTGCCAGAAAAGGTGTTCGAGGAGATGGAGAGATGGAACAGGAGGTTTCCCTACCGTGACGATGTGATTGGATTGCTGCGCTATATACAGAATCTCTATAGGCACTAGTAAGTTGAATTTGATTATAAAATAGGTGAGCTTGTAGATCGGCTATTTTTGGCTAACGTTCCCCTCAGAATAGGGATGCTTGGTTAACGTAGTAACCCAGAGGACCCCCTAGGGGTCCCGGACCCCCTGTTGAAGACCCCTGGTTTAGACACTCAAGCGGCTGGGTCCCGCCCAGCGTGCTACAGGCATATGCTACTTTAGCACTTGGTTTTGTGTTGAAAAGGTCAAAGGTCATGATCACAATGGAGACCCACAGCACTAGAGATGTTGGTTCAGATGATAATATGTTCATGTCAATGATTATGAGCTTTTATTTTAAATCAATTGCATACGCCAAACACACACAGTTGGACCACATGGCAGCCTGTGATAGATGTCAGTGTGTTCTTCATAACATTTAGTGTTCAGTGATCACTGCGTTTGTGTGTTTACAGTAAGACAGATGCTGGAAAGCTTGACCTGACGGAGATGTTTCCTGGTCTCATCGTAAGTGTCTACATGTTTATCAAAGAGCTACGCTGGAACACACGGGGCGACCTGAAAGACTTTTATAAGAACACAAATCTTAAGGACAGTGATGCTTCTAGCTTGGATGGCGCCCTGAGTGAACTCTCCCTTCAGTCCCCATAAAAGATGCAAAGAACCATCATAATCTAGACGTCATTAAAGTTAGCCTACAGTATTGGAAACCGTCCTTACTGAGCTCAGGACCAAGTCTTTACTATCACAGAAAACCTTTTATTATGTCACCTCAGATGAAAGATAACCAAGATCAATGACGTACTAGATAAGTTTGTTTGTTGTTCTGCAGACTAACACACATTATGATGAAACTATATAACATTATAGGCAATGTTATGTAAGCTAGCAAATTAAATATTTGGCATCCTATGTGTAATATTAGAAATAGCAAACAACATAGGCTAACTGTCCTATTTCCTGACATACATAATAGTACGATCATAAACTGATGACAATCTTGCTGTTCGCTCTTCTTTACTCTTTATGGACACCTGATGTATTAAACCTTTTTCTTATTTTTTTCGTTTCCATCTATTTCTGTGCAAACTTAAAGGTGTCTTATTTGACTTTTTAATTTCAAGGACCCTCATTTTAATATGCAAGGTAAAATGTTGACAACATTTTGTACCTTTATTTTGGTACTGTACATATATTTACTTCAGTGAAAGTCAGAAAACGGGCTTTAATTTGTCGATTGAAACTGTGACTTATGGATAATAATTAAAAACATAATTTTCTTTATGTTTTTTGAGGCGTTCATGTGAGATTTCCTTTTTGCCTTTTTTAATATGATGTTTGGCTTCCACACCTGACTGAGATACCTGGTGATAACAGAACAAACTGTTGTTTTTTTCTATGTCTAAGGCCTGTTCTGAGACTGTATTCCTGGGGTTGGTTTGTGGTTGTTCTCATGTGAAACATTGATTTTTCTACACATTTTAATTTTAATAGAGTAATGATATCAATGATCAAATAATGTTAATCACATAATCACCTTCATACAGGTAAAGCTGACAAACAAGTACAAAAAGTTCAACTTTTTTTTGGGTAACATTTATGCCTTTACTGAATTATACATGGAACTTGTATATTGTTTTTATAATAAATAAGCTGTGCATTTATACTGTATGACAACAATGAATTAAATAAAGAAGTATTTTTTTAAAAGAGCTTGTGTCCAGATGGGGTTGAGACATTTACATTACAAATATGTGCTATTGTATTATTTAAATTATAAATATTTATACAAATATTGTCATTGATATTGGTAGTAATACATAGAGTCCTAGACTGAAGCAAGACATTGATGTACATCACAGAATGAATGAAATACAGAACAGGCTTATCTGATTATTATTATTATTATTATACACAAAAAAGTTCTCTATGTAGTCCTACTTGTTGTTGCCTGAAATATCTAATTTTGAACACCAGGGGGCCTCAAAGCGGAACATTTCAGTAACATAAGCTTGTAAAGACAGCTCAAGAACAACTGGTACCTTGAAGTACCTAAAACCATCTATACAGACATATACAGTAATAATGCATTTATTATTAGATTTAATGTCAATCTTTACTCCACTACTATTATTTGAAAACTTTAGTTACTTTGTAGATTTAGATTATTATTACAAAACATACATTAACCACTTCAGTCCTACAGTATATACATTTCGGCTCACAGCTCACAATGCGTCACGACGCATTGTGAGCTTGTAGATCGTCTATTTATTCCGAACATTTACTTGTAACGGAGTATTTATATATTGCAGTATTGATACTTTTACTTAAAGGTAGGGTAAGTGATCTTTTTTTTTTAAAAGGTTAAAGGCCTACTATATTGTGATAGTAAGCATTGCTACAGAGCGTTTGTTCGGTCACAGGGGTCTCTCCAGCTCTTTAAACAGAATATAGTACATTTTCAGGTAGGTGACAAAGTTTAAGCCAATCAGGAGAGAGCACTGAAAATGCATTTTTTGTTTAATAAAGAGCTGGAGAGACATGGGAGACTCCTTTTACTGAACAAACACTTTATAGCAATAGATAGAGTACTATCACAATATAGAGCTATTTAACACTTATTTTAACAAATGCAAATCACTTACCCTACCTTTAAGTGAAAAATGTGAGTACTTTTTTCCAACACTGGCCACCAGACCCCCCTCACTGAAGGGCTTTTAGGTCTGTACCCTGTACCTACAGTATGTCACATACCACTGAAGGGCATTTAGGTCTGTACCTACAGTATGTCACATACCACTGAAGGGCATTTTGGTCTGTACCTACAGTATGTCACATACCACTGAAGGGCATTTAGGTCTGTACCTACAGTATGTCACATACCACTGAAGGGCATTTAGGTCTGTACCTACAGTATGTCACATACCACTGAAGGGCATTTAGGTCTGTACCTACAGTATGCCACATACCACTGAAGGGCTTTTAGGTCTGTACCTACAGTATGCCACATACCACTGAAGGGCTTTTAGGTCTGTACCTACAGTATGTCACATACCACTGAAGGGCATTTTGGTCTGTACCTACAGTATGTCACATACCACTGAAGGGCTTTTAGGTCTGTACCTACAGTATGCCTCATACCACTGAAGGGCATTTAGGTCTGTACCTACAGTATGCCTCATACCACTGAAGGGCATTTAGGTCTGTACCTACAGTATGTCACATACCACTGAAGGGCATTTAGGTCTGTACCTACAGTATGCCACATACCACTGAAGGGCATTTAGGTCTGTACCTACAGTATGCCACATACCACTGTCGGGCTTTTAGGTCTGTACCTACAGTATGCCACATACCACTGTCGGGCTTTTAGGTCTGTACCTACAGTATGCCACATACCACTGTCGGGCATTTAGGTCTGTACCTACAGTATGCCACATACCACTGAAGGGCTTTTAGGTCTGTACCTACAGTATGCCACATACCACTGAAGGGCATTTAGGTCTGTACCTACAGTATGCCACATACCACTGTCGGGCTTTTAGGTCTGTACCTACAGTATGTCACATACCACTGAAGAGCATTTAGGTCTGTATCTACAGTATGTCACATACCACTGAAGGGCATTTAGGTCTGTACCTACAGTATGTCACATACCACTGAAGAGCATTTAGGTCTGTACCTACAGTATGTCACATACCACTGAAGAGCATTTAGGTCTGTATCTACAGTATGTCACATACCACTGAAGAGCATTTAGGTCTGTACCTACAGTATGTCACATACCACTGAAGGGCTTTTAGGTCTGTACCTACAGTATGTCACATACCACTGAAGGGCTTTTAGGTCTGTACCTACAGTATGTCACATACCACTGAAGGGCTTTTAGGTCTGTATCTACAGTATGTCACATACCACTGAAGAGCATTTAGGTCTGTATCTACAGTATGCCAGATACTACTGAAGGGCATTTAGGTCTGTATCTACAGTATGTCACATACCACTGAAGGGCATTTAGGTCTGTACCTACAGTATGTCACATACCACTGAAGAGCATTTAGGTCTGTACCTACAGTATGCCACATACCACTGAAGGGCTTTTAGGTCTGTACCTACAGTATGTCACATACCACTGAAGGGCTTTTAGGTCTGTATCTACAGTATGTCACATACCACTGAAGGGCATTTAGGTCTGTACCTACAGTATGCCACATACCACTGAAGGGCTTTTAGGTCTGTACCTACAGTATGTCACATACCACTGAAGGGCTTTTAGGTCTGTATCTACAGTATGTCACATACCACTGAAGGGCATTTAGGTCTGTACCTACAGTATGTCACATACCACTGAAGGGCTTTTAGGTCTGTACCTACAGTATGCCACATACCACTGAAGGGCTTTTAGGTCTGTACCTACAGTATGTCACATACCACTGAAGGGCATTTTGGTCTGTACCTACAGTATGTCACATACCACTGAAGGGCTTTTAGGTCTGTACCTACAGTATGCCTCATACCACTGAAGGGCATTTAGGTCTGTACCTACAGTATGTCACATACCACTGAAGGGCATTTTGGTCTGTACCTACAGTATGTCACATACCACTGAAGGGCATTTAGGTCTGTACCTACAGTATGTCACATACCACTGAAGGGCATTTAGGTCTGTACCTACAGTATGTCACATACCACTGAAGGGCATTTAGGTCTGTACCTACAGTATGCCACATACCACTGAAGGGCTTTTAGGTCTGTACCTACAGTATGCCACATACCACTGAAGGGCTTTTAGGTCTGTACCTACAGTATGTCACATACCACTGAAGGGCTTTTAGGTCTGTACCTACAGTATGCCACATACCACTGTCGGGCTTTTAGGTCTGTACCTACAGTATGCCACATACCACTGTCGGGCTTTTAGGTCTGTACCTACAGTATGCCACATACCACTGTCGGGCATTTAGGTCTGTACCTACAGTATGCCACATACCACTGAAGGGCTTTTAGGTCTGTACCTACAGTATGCCACATACCACTGAAGGGCATTTAGGTCTGTACCTACAGTATGCCACATACCACTGTCGGGCTTTTAGGTCTGTACCTACAGTATGTCACATACCACTGAAGAGCATTTAGGTCTGTATCTACAGTATGTCACATACCACTGAAGAGCATTTAGGTCTGTACCTACAGTATGTCACATACCACTGAAGGGCTTTTAGGTCTGTACCTACAGTATGTCACATACCACTGAAGGGCTTTTAGGTCTGTATCTACAGTATGTCACATACCACTGAAGAGCATTTAGGTCTGTATCTACAGTATGCCAGATACTACTGAAGGGCATTTAGGTCTGTATCTACAGTATGTCACATACCACTGAAGGGCATTTAGGTCTGTACCTACAGTATGTCACATACCACTGAAGAGCATTTAGGTCTGTACCTACAGTATGCCACATACCACTGAAGGGCTTTTAGGTCTGTACCTACAGTATGTCACATACCACTGAAGGGCTTTTAGGTCTGTACCTACAGTATGCCACATACCACTGAAGGGCTTTTAGGTCTGTACCTACAGTATGTCACATACCACTGAAGGGCTTTTAGGTCTGTATCTACAGTATGTCACATACCACTGAAGAGCATTTAGGTCTGTACCTACAGTATGTCACATACCACTGAAGGGCTTTTAGGTCTGTATCTACAGTATGTCACATACCACTGAAGGGCATTTAGGTCTGTACCTACAGTATGTCACATACCACTGAAGGGCTTTTAGGTCTGTACCTACAGTATGTCACATACCACTGAAGGGCATTTAGGTCTGTACCTACAGTATGCCACATACCACTGAAGGGCTTTTAGGTCTGTACCTACAGTATGCCACATACCACTGAAGGGCTTTTAGGTCTGTACCTACAGTATGTCACATACCACTGAAGGGCATTTTGGTCTGTACCTACAGTATGTCACATACCACTGAAGGGCTTTTAGGTCTGTACCTACAGTATGCCTCATACCACTGAAGGGCATTTAGGTCTGTACCTACAGTATGTCACATACCACTGAAGGGCTTTTAGGTCTGTACCTACAGTATGCCTCATACCACTGAAGGGCATTTAGGTCTGTACCTACAGTATGCCACATACCACTGAAGGGCATTTAGGTCTGTACCTACAGTATGCCACATACCACTGAAGGGCATTTAGGTCTGTACCTACAGTATGCCACATACCACTGTCGGGCTTTTAGGTCTGTACCTACAGTATGCCACATACCACTGTCGGGCTTTTAGGTCTGTACCTACAGTATGCCACATACCACTGTCGGGCATTTAGGTCTGTACCTACAGTATGCCACATACCACTGAAGGGCTTTTAGGTCTGTACCTACAGTATGCCACATACCACTGAAGGGCATTTAGGTCTGTACCTACAGTATGCCACATACCACTGTCGGGCTTTTAGGTCTGTACCTACAGTATGTCACATACCACTGAAGAGCATTTAGGTCTGTATCTACAGTATGTCACATACTACTGAAGGGCTTTTAGGTCTGTATCTACAGTATGTCACATACCACTGAAGAGCATTTAGGTCTGTATCTACAGTATGTCACATACCACTGAAGGGCTTTTAGGTCTGTATCTACAGTATGTCACATACCACTGAAGGGCTTTTAGGTCTGTACCTACAGTATGTCACATACCACTGAAGAGCATTTAGGTCTGTATCTACAGTATGTCACATACCACTGAAGGGCTTTTAGGTCTGTACCTACAGTATGTCACATACCACTGAAGAGCATTTAGGTCTGTATCTACAGTATGTCACATACCACTGAAGGGCTTTTAGGTCTGTATCTACAGTATGTCACATACCACTGAAGAGCATTTAGGTCTGTATCTACAGTATGCCACATACCACTGAAGGGCTTTTAGGTCTGTACCTACAGTATGTCACATACCACTGAAGGGCATTTAGGTCTGTACCTACAGTATGTCACATACCACTGAAGGGCATTTAGGTCTGTACCTACAGTATGTCACATACCACTGAAGGGCATTTAGGTCTGTATCTACAGTATGTCACATACCACTGAAGGGCATTTAGGTCTGTACCTACAGTATGTCACATACCACTGAAGGGCATTTAGGTCTGTATCTACAGTATGTCACATACCACTGAAGGGCATTTAGGTCTGTACCTACAGTATGCCAAATACCAGTGAAGGGCATTTAGGCCTGTACCCTGTACCTACAGTATAGTCAATATATACGCCACAGTAGTACAGTCGTATCAGCTTCAGATGAAGGAGTAGAAAATATGTCGGCTCTCTCTGCCTTATATTTGTTCTTCCAGGTCAGTGTCTGGACTGTGTCTGGACTTTTCCTAATATGGACCAGCTGTTACAACACATCTGTGACAGGTAAGGTCATCAGTGATGTAGCCTGGGGTCGACGGGTGTTTCAGGTCTCGCAACACACTGTACACCCTTGCCCAGGTGACCCAGCCAGGGTTGATCAAGCCCCAACTTACATCTAGCTACCTGGGATGTATATATATATATATATATATACTGTATATATTTTTTAAATGGTATCCTGATTATTCTTTTTTTCTTGGTATTGTTTAGTATATTATTATTATTATTATTAGTATTATTATTATTATTATTATTATTATTATTATTACATTTATTATTACAATTATTATTATTATTATTATCATTATCATTATCATTATCATTATCATTATCATTATCATTATCATTATCATTACCCTTATCATTATCATTATTATTATTCTGAGGAACCAGAACCAAACTCATTTCCATCTTATGCACTACCCGGAGTCGTACATGGAAACAAGACCGCAAGGACTGTTTTGGTGTTTTGGTTCCTTGTCACATTGAGCCACCGGTCAGCGCGGTCAAGATGGCGGTGGAGTGGTCCAGACCTGACGACCTGACGCCAGCCTACCTTCACGTCTTCCAAGATGGACGTGATGATGTTTTCCACTCTAAGAATCCGCTATACAGAGACCGGACGTACGTGCATGCTATTTGGTCTTGTTTCTAAAGTGTAGTTGTTTATTTGGGCTTGTTTCTAAAGTGTAGTTGTTTATTTGGTCTTGTTTCTAAAGTGTAGTTGCTTATTTGGGCTTGTTTCTAAAGTGTAGTTGTTTATTTGGGCTTGTTTCTAAAGTGTAGTTGCTTATTTGGGCTTGTTTCTAAAGTGTAGTTGTTTATTTGGTCTTGTTTCTAAAGTGTAGTTGTTTATTTGGTCTTGTTTCTAAAGTGTAGTTGTTTATTTGGGCTTGTTTCTAAAGCGTAGTTGCTTATTTGGTCTTGTTTCTAAAGTGTAGTTGTTTATTTGGGCTTTTTTCTAAAGTGTAGTTGCTTATTTGGTCTTGTTTCTAAAGTGTAGTTGTTTATTTGGGCTTTTTTCTAAAGTGTAGTTGTTTATTTGGGCTTTTTTCTAAAGTGTAGTTGTTTATTTGGGCTTGTATCTAAAGTGTAGTTGTTTATTTGGTCTTGTTTCTAAAGCGTAGTTGCTTATATGGTCTTGTTTCTAAAGTGTAGTTGTTTATTTGGGCTTGTTTCTAAAGTGTAGTTGTTTATTTGGTCTTGTTTCTAAAGTGTAGTTGTTTATTTGGGCTTGTTTCTAAAGTGTAGTTGTTTATTTGGGTTTGTTTCTAAAGTGTAGTTGTTTATTTGGGTTTGTTTCTAAAGTGTAGTTGCTTATTTGGGTTTGTTTCTAAAGTGTAGTTGTTTATTTGGGCTTGTTTCTAAAGCGTAGTTGTTTATTTGGGCTTGTTTCTAAAGTGTAGTTGTTTATTTGGTCTTGTTTCTAAAGTGTAGTTGTTTATTTGGTCTTGTTTCTAAAGTGTAGTTGTTTATTTGGGCTTGTTTCTAAAGCGTAGTTGCTTATTTGGTCTTGTTTCTAAAGTGTAGTTGTTTATTTGGGTTTGTTTCTAAAGTGTAGTTGCTTATTTGGGTTTGTTTCTAAAGTGTAGTTGTTTATTTGGGCTTGTTTCTAAAGCGTAGTTGTTTATTTGGGCTTGTTTCTAAAGTGTAGTTGTTTATTTGGTCTTGTTTCTAAAGTGTAGTTGTTTATTTGGTCTTGTTTCTAAAGTGTAGTTGTTTATTTGGGTTTGTTTCTAAAGTGTAGTTGTTTATTTGGTCTTGTTTCTAAAGTGTAGTTGTTTATTTGGGCTTGTTTCTAAAGTGTAGTTGTTTATTTGGTCTTGTTTCTAAAGTGTAGTTGTTTATTTGGGTTTGTTTCTAAAGTGTAGTTGTTTATTTGGGTTTGTTTCTAAAGTGTAGTTGTTTATTTGGGCTTGTTTCTAAAGTGTAGTTGTTTATTTGGGTTTGTTTCTAAAGTGTAGTTGTTTATTTGGGTTTGTTTCTAAAGTGTAGTTGTTTATTTGGTCTTGTTTCTAAAGTGTAGTTGTTTATTTGGGCTTGTTTCTAAAGTGTAGTTGTTTATTTGGGCTTGTTTCTAAAGTGTAGTTTTTTATTTGGGCTTTTTTCTAAAGTGTAGTTGTTTATTTGGGCTTGTTTCTAAAGTGTAGTTGTTTATTTGGTCTTGTTTCTAAAGTGTAGTTGTTTATTTGGTCTTGTTTCTAAAGCGTAGTTGTTTATTTGGGTTTGTTTCTAAAGTGTAGTTGTTTATTTGGGCTTGTTTCTAAAGTGTAGTTGTTTATTTGGGCTTGTTTCTAAAGTGTAGTTGTTTATTTGGGTTTGTTTCTAAAGTGTAGTTGTTTATTTGGTATTGTTTCTAAAGTGTAGTTGTTTATTTGGGCTTGTTTCTAAAGTGTAGTTTTTTATTTGGGCTTGTTTCTAAAGTGTAGTTTTTTATTTGGGCTTTTTTCTAAAGTGTAGTTGTTTATTTGGGCTTGTTTCTAAAGCGTAGTTGTTTATTTGGGTTTGTTTCTAAAGCGTAGTTGTTTATTTGGTCTTGTTTCTAAAGCGTAGTTGTTTATTTGGGTTTGTTTCTAAAGCGTAGTTGTTTATTTGGGTTTGTTTCTAAAGTGTAGTTGTTTATTTGGGTTTGTTTCTAAAGCGTAGTTGTTTATTTGGTCTTGTTTCTAAAGCGTAGTTGTTTATTTGGTCTTGTTTCTAAAGCGTAGTGTTTATTTGGGTTTGTTTCTAAAGCGTAGTTGTTTATTTGGGTTTGTTTTTAAAGTGTAGTTGTTTATTTGGGTTTGTTTCTAAAGTGTAGTTGTTTATTTGGGTTTGTTTCTAAAGTGTAGTTGTTTATTTGGGTTTGTTTCTAAAGTGTAGTTGTTTATTTGGGCTTGTTTCTAAAGTGTAGTTGTTTATTTGGTCTTGTTTCTAAAGTGTAGTTGTTTATTTGGGCTTGTTTCTAAAGTGTAGTTGTTTATTTGGGCTTGTTTCTAAAGTGTAGTTGTTTATTTGGGTTTGTTTCTAAAGTGTAGTTGTTTATTTGGTCTTGTTTCTAAAGTGTAGTTGTTTATTTGGGCTTGTTTCTAAAGTGTAGTTGTTTATTTGGGATTGTTTCTAATTGGTCTTGTTTCTAAAGTGTAGTTGTTTATTTGGGCTTGTTTCTAATTGGTCTTGTTTCTAAAGTGTAGTTGTTTATTTGGGCTTGTTTCTAAAGTGTAGTTGTTTATTTGGGTTTGTTTCTAAAGTGTAGTTGTTTATTTGGTCTTGTTTCTAAAGTGTAGTTGTTTATTTGGGCTTGTTTCTAATTGGTCTTCTTTCTAAAGTGTAATTGATTATTTGGTCTTGTTTCTAATTGGTCTTGTTTCTAAAGTGTAGTTGTTTATTTGGGCTTGTTTCTAAAGTGTAGTTGTTTATTTGGGCTTGTTTCTAAAGTGTAGTTGTTTATTTGGTCTTGTTTCTAAAGTGTAGTTGTTTATTTGGGCTTGTTTCTAAAGCGTAGTTGTTTATTTGGTCTTGTTTCTAAAGCGTAGTTGTTTATTTGGGTTTGTTTCTAAAGCGTAGTTGTTTATTTGGTCTTGTTTCTAAAGCGTAGTTGTTTATTTGGGCTTGTTTCTAAAGTGTAGTTGCTTATTTGGTCTTGTTTCTAAAGTGTAGTTGCTTATTTGGTCTTGTTTCTAAAGCGTAGTTGTTTATTTGGTCTTGTTTCTAAAGTGTAGTTGTTTATTTGGGCTTGTTTCTAAAGTGTAGTTGTTTATTTGGGTTTGTTTCTAAAGTGTAGTTGTTTATTTGGGTTTGTTTCTAAAGTGTAGTTGTTTATTTGGGCTTGTTTCTAAAGTGTAGTTGTTTATTTGGTCTTGTTTCTAAAGTGTAGTTGTTTATTTGGGTTTGTTTCTAAAGTGTAGTTGTTTATTTGGGTTTGTTTCTAAAGCGTAGTTGTTTATTTGGTCTTGTTTCTAAAGCGTAGTTGTTTATTTGGGTTTGTTTCTAAAGTGTAGTTGTTTATTTGGGTTTGTTTCTAAAGTGTAGTTGTTTATTTGGTCTTGTTTCTAAAGCGTAGTTGTTTATTTGGGTTTGTTTCTAAAGTGTAGTTGTTTATTTGGGCTTGTTTCTAAAGTGTAGTTGTTTATTTGGGCTTGTTTCTAAAGTGTAGTTGTTTATTTGGGTTTGTTTCTAAAGTGTAGTTGTTTATTTGGTATTGTTTCTAAAGTGTAGTTGTTTATTTGGGCTTGTTTCTAAAGTGTAGTTTTTTATTTGGGCTTGTTTCTAAAGTGTAGTTTTTTATTTGGGCTTTTTTCTAAAGTGTAGTTGTTTATTTGGGCTTGTTTCTAAAGCGTAGTTGTTTATTTGGGTTTGTTTCTAAAGCGTAGTTGTTTATTTGGTCTTGTTTCTAAAGCGTAGTTGTTTATTTGGGTTTGTTTCTAAAGCGTAGTTGTTTATTTGGGTTTGTTTCTAAAGTGTAGTTGTTTATTTGGGTTTGTTTCTAAAGCGTAGTTGTTTATTTGGTCTTGTTTCTAAAGCGTAGTTGTTTATTTGGTCTTGTTTCTAAAGCGTAGTGTTTATTTGGGTTTGTTTCTAAAGCGTAGTTGTTTATTTGGGTTTGTTTTTAAAGTGTAGTTGTTTATTTGGGTTTGTTTCTAAAGTGTAGTTGTTTATTTGGGTTTGTTTCTAAAGTGTAGTTGTTTATTTGGGTTTGTTTCTAAAGTGTAGTTGTTTATTTGGGCTTGTTTCTAAAGTGTAGTTGTTTATTTGGTCTTGTTTCTAAAGTGTAGTTGTTTATTTGGGCTTGTTTCTAAAGTGTAGTTGTTTATTTGGGCTTGTTTCTAAAGTGTAGTTGTTTATTTGGGTTTGTTTCTAAAGTGTAGTTGTTTATTTGGTCTTGTTTCTAAAGTGTAGTTGTTTATTTGGGCTTGTTTCTAAAGTGTAGTTGTTTATTTGGGATTGTTTCTAATTGGTCTTGTTTCTAAAGTGTAGTTGTTTATTTGGGCTTGTTTCTAATTGGTCTTGTTTCTAAAGTGTAGTTGTTTATTTGGGCTTGTTTCTAAAGTGTAGTTGTTTATTTGGGTTTGTTTCTAAAGTGTAGTTGTTTATTTGGTCTTGTTTCTAAAGCGTAGTTGTTTATTTGGTCTTGTTTCTAAAGCGTAGTGTTTATTTGGGTTTGTTTCTAAAGCGTAGTTGTTTATTTGGGTTTGTTTTTAAAGTGTAGTTGTTTATTTGGGTTTGTTTCTAAAGTGTAGTTGTTTATTTGGGTTTGTTTCTAAAGTGTAGTTGTTTATTTGGGTTTGTTTCTAAAGTGTAGTTGTTTATTTGGGCTTGTTTCTAAAGTGTAGTTGTTTATTTGGTCTTGTTTCTAAAGTGTAGTTGTTTATTTGGGCTTGTTTCTAAAGTGTAGTTGTTTATTTGGGCTTGTTTCTAAAGTGTAGTTGTTTATTTGGGTTTGTTTCTAAAGTGTAGTTGTTTATTTGGTCTTGTTTCTAAAGTGTAGTTGTTTATTTGGGCTTGTTTCTAAAGTGTAGTTGTTTATTTGGGATTGTTTCTAATTGGTCTTGTTTCTAAAGTGTAGTTGTTTATTTGGGCTTGTTTCTAATTGGTCTTGTTTCTAAAGTGTAGTTGTTTATTTGGGCTTGTTTCTAAAGTGTAGTTGTTTATTTGGGTTTGTTTCTAAAGTGTAGTTGTTTATTTGGTCTTGTTTCTAAAGTGTAGTTGTTTATTTGGGCTTGTTTCTAATTGGTCTTCTTTCTAAAGTGTAATTGATTATTTGGTCTTGTTTCTAATTGGTCTTGTTTCTAAAGTGTAGTTGTTTATTTGGGCTTGTTTCTAAAGTGTAGTTGTTTATTTGGGCTTGTTTCTAAAGTGTAGTTGTTTATTTGGTCTTGTTTCTAAAGTGTAGTTGTTTATTTGGGCTTGTTTCTAAAGCGTAGTTGTTTATTTGGTCTTGTTTCTAAAGCGTAGTTGTTTATTTGGGTTTGTTTCTAAAGCGTAGTTGTTTATTTGGTCTTGTTTCTAAAGCGTAGTTGTTTATTTGAGCTTGTTTCTAAAGTGTAGTTGCTTATTTGGTCTTGTTTCTAAAGTGTAGTTGCTTATTTGGTCTTGTTTCTAAAGTGTAGTTGTTTATTTGGTCTTGTTTCTAAAGTGTAGTTGTTTATTTGGTCTTGTTTCTAAAGTGTAGTTGTTTATTTGGGTTTGTTTCTAAAGTGTAGTTGTTTATTTGGGTTTGTTTCTAAAGTGTAGTTGTTTATTTGGGCTTGTTTCTAAAGTGTAGTTGTTTATTTGGTCTTGTTTCTAAAGTGTAGTTGTTTATTTGGGTTTGTTTCTAAAGTGTAGTTGTTTATTTGGGTTTGTTTCTAAAGTGTAGTTGTTTATTTGGGTTTGTTTCTAAAGCGTAGTGTTTATTTGGGCTTGTTTCTAAAGTGTAGTTGTTTATTTGGTCTTGTTTCTAAAGTGTAGTTGTTTATTTGGGTTTGTTTCTAAAGTGTAGTTGTTTATTTGGGTTTGTTTCTAAAGTGTAGTTGTTTATTTGGTCTTGTTTCTAAAGTGTAGTTGTTTATTTGGGTTTGTTTCTAAAGCGTAGTTGTTTATTTGGGTTTGTTTCTAAAGTGTAGTTGTTTATTTGGGTTTGTTTCTAAAGTGTAGTTGTTTATTTGGTCTTGTTTCTAAAGTGTAGTTGTTTATTTGGGTTTGTTTCTAAAGCGTAGTTGTTTATTTGGGTTTGTTTCTAAAGTGTAGTTGTTTATTTGGGTTTGTTTCTAAAGTGTAGTTGTTTATTTGGGTTTGTTTCTAAAGTGTAGTTGTTTATTTGGGTTTGTTTCTAAAGCGTAGTTGTTTATTTGGGTTTGTTTCTAAAGTGTAGTTGTTTATTTGGGTTTGTTTCCTAATGTCGTTTTAAACCAGTGGTTCCCAAACATTTTCATGTCTAGGACCCCCCCCCCCCCCCCCATCTAAAAACGTGTCGTGCCAGGGACCCACATTTGTGTTAAAATGTTTCATGCTCATGTGGCCCATAGTCGCTTCTTTGGGGCTTGTTTCATAGACCTCGTTGCTCATTTCTCTCACAAAATCTGGCAACAGTGCCTCTGTAGAAACATTATAATGTTTTCCATAACAGCGCAAGGACCCGAGTTCGATATCCAACTCCCCCGTCTGGTCTGATGGTGTCTCTCTACTCTCTCCTATCTGAAATAAAACATAAAAAGGCCAATAACTAAGTGAATGAATAAATGAATGAAAAATGCAAATAATAAATGTTCCTCTACAGATTCTCATGAATTAAGTTCTTACCGATGTGATCGTAGTCAATCACCCGTCTGTCATCACATCTGGTGATGATAGATTCTGAAAGCCTGTTTGGTTGCAGTAATGTCCTCTAGATTTACACTTTGCAATTTAGGCATTTAGCAGACGCTCTTAACCCATTAAGACCTGAGGCGATTCTTAAAAATGTTTTCTAAATCCTAACAGTTTTTTGAAAAAAATCTGGGAAATATTTTTTCACGATTTTTCAAAAATAGCAGATCTACAAGCTCGTAGCGCGGCACTCGGTGCCGCGCTATGAGCTTGTATATCTGCTATTTTTGAATAGCCAAAGACATCTAAAGTGACACAGATGCGTTGCAGGTATCAATGGGTTAATCCAGAGTGATTTACAGTAGGCAAGGAAAACACAAGGTAATACATCAAATGCATAGAAACAGTAATCTAGGATCAAAGGTAAACCAAGAACCTATCATCAGTCTGAACAATATAATATCAAAAAATAATCAGTACATTGAAACTATACACACTATAGAATACCAGGTCTACAGATGACCTGGCATCTGTCTACATAACACGTTATTTAAACTGCATGTTAGCCTTCGCATAAGAGCCTGCAAGGTTGTCAAGGCCACGGAAAAGGCTAAGGTGGAGTCTTCAGATTGAAAGGCTAAGGTGGAGTCTTCAGATTGAAAGGCTAAGGTGGAGTCTTCAGATTGCGGCAGAAGGTCGGGAGTGAGTCTGCAGTTCTAACTGCAATGAGTTCATTCCACGGCTTCAGAGCCAGAAGGGAGAGGAGTCTGGGACGTGTGGAGCGTTGTCCCGGATGTTTTAGGAAAGGTTCCGACGGCTTCCCTGTGTTAAGATGATCTGAGTGAGCGGGGGAGGGGTCGTGGGGTTGGATCAGGCTTTGAAGATATGGGGGCGCATTACCTTTGGTTGCTCTGTAGGCCAACATCAGTGTTTCATATAGCATTCATGTCATAATAGGCAAACATTAAGTGAAAATAGACAACCATTTGGTAAAGTGATTTGTTGGAGAGGCAGAAATAGAGGAGAGAACACAGTATAGGGTTTATGTGTTTAAACAGAACCTTCCACTCACTTCCTCTGAAACAGTCTCTCGAGCCAGACTGTTGACTCACAAGAATTATCAAGTCGATACACAGCCCCCCGTACAACGGAAGGACAGAAAACAATTCGGGGGTAGAGCCCTCATCTTTCTCCTCGTCTTTTGCTCTTTTCCAGTTCTTTGAGTCTTTTGATGTGTCCTTTGGTCGCCGAATTCTGACGTTTGGGCGCGTTCCATATCGGGGCCCTCGGGCGCTTCATCTTGGCTCTGCGTAACGCCCTCCGTCTCAGATCTTCGGCGGCCGCGTTCTCTTTGTTCAGCCGCAGCAGCTTGGACGCACACTGGCCCAGCAGCTGCACCATGGCCTGAAAGGTGTTCTGGAGATCCGTCCAGTAGTTGCCGGTGGCCGGCGGTGTGTCCTCCTCCTGAACGGGGGGTGTCTCCGGCTCTGCGTCCGGCTGGGGTGCCGTGACCTCATCCTCCACCTCCTCCTCCTCCTCCTCCTTCGCCGCCTCCTCCTTCTCATAATCATCGTCGTCATCGTCGTCATCGTCGTCGTCGTCCTCCTCCTCCTCCTCTGTGTTCAGTGAAATGTGAAGCAGCTTGTCGGCAATGCGCTCCACGATGGGGCCCACTTTGCCGAGGGTAACAACGAGATTCTCCAGGTTACATTCGTCCGTGACCTGCCGGCTCCCTGCGTCGCGCAGTTTGTTCTGGGGCGTCGCCAGGATCCTTTCCTCTTTGGAACGTTTCTCCGCCATGCAGTACTTCAGCTCCGAAAGCGCCAGGTCCAGAGGACCTGTTTTGTTGAAGAGGCCCAGCAAAAACCCGCCATTCTCCGCCTTGGTCTTCTCCTGGCGCACGTGGATCTCCCCTTGGGTGACGAAGCGCTCCACCGTCTCCTGCGCGTTTGAGAGTCTGGTGACCACCTTGAGGTGACGGAAGGCCCCTCTGACCTGGAACTTGCGGTGCGATCTGACGGCCGTTTGGACGGCCTGTTCGGCCTGCGCCTTGCATTCCCGGCCCTGTGTCCTGTAGAGCTCCAGGACGCGTTCCCTCTCCTCGTGCTCCCGAGAGAACCTCTCTTCCAGCCGCTGTAGCTCCGTCTCCGCGGCCTCCGTAGACAGCTGGGCGACGTTGTTTGCAACCCGCAGGTTGAAGAGCTCCTCTCTGTTTTCCAGGATGCTCGCGTCCAGGCAGTCCAGCTGATTCTGGAAGCTAAAGCCCTCCAGCTTCAGCTCTTGTTTGATTTTGAAATAGCCCTCGGTGATGCGCTCGGCGTCGTGGAACTTCAGCTGAGCCTTGGCCAAGCTGTTGTCCAGCCCGCGCCGTTTCCTGTCGTTCTCCTCTGTTTGCCGCCCGTGTTCCTCCGCCTTGCTGCGCCCCGGCTTCAGGGTCAGGTACCGCAGCTTGAGGTCCTCCAAGCGCTGGCGGCTCACCTGCGTGGCGTGCACCATGGCGTTCAGCTGCTTCATCTTGGACATGGACTCCTCCTTCAGCATGAGGACCGCCATGTTCCCGGACACGATGCGGTGGTGGGTAGCGTGAAACTGTACCAGCTCTCTGCGCAGCTCCTTGTTCTTCTGCCGGAGTTGAGAAATATTCTCTCTGTTCCGCGTGATGGTGGATTGTGCGCTGTCTTCGTTGGCCCTCAATTCCCCCTCGATAAGTTTCACTTTTTGCTGCATTTTTGCCATTTTGTCACTTAGGGATGCGTTCACAGCGTTGGATGCCATGTTAGCTGTGTAAAGCTACTACAAGGCAACCTAACTGTGCTCAGCAAGTGTACTGTTAAGTAGCTGAATGGTTAACGGTTAACACTTTATATAGCATGTGATCCCCTGGCAGGGTTGTTGCTGACGTCAGCCTTGGAACATGTGGAATTCTAGTTCTAGGGGTCCATTAACGGCATAGCTCGCATTTGTTTGTGGTCAGTCACCCACCTATCATCATCACATCCGGTGCGAACGTGCACTTGCTTTCTGAATGCCTGTTTCATTGCAGTAATGTATAAAATAAGTCACATTACTGCAATTAATTATTATGGTACTTTTCCCTAGCCTCCCATTTGTTGCGCTCCTCAAAGGACTCCTGGTTCGTTTGGCATAATATTATTCTGGTCTTTAACCACGTGAAATGATGCGTCCTTATTCTGGACACGTCATGAAAAGCAAACATTCGTCGGACATCTGGGAACATTCTGCGAAAAGAGATATGGAAGTAAAAAAGGAGAGGACCAAGTATGGATCCCTGGGCAGTAGAACGACCAACGTTCTAGCCTACCTGCAGTGGTGGAAAAGGTACTCAAGTGTTTTACTTAAGTAAAGGTATCAATACTGCAATATAAAAAAATACTCTGTTACAAGTAATAGTCCAGAATTCTAAATTTACTTGAGTAAAAGTACAAAAGTATTGGTATCAAATTGTACTTTAAGTACCAAAAGTAAAAGTACTAACTGTTTGAAAATAGCAGATCTACAAGCTCACAACGCGTTGTTAGCTTGTAGATCGCTATTTTCAAATAGCCTAGGTATAAAATAGGGCTGAATTGGTAAATGTATGTTTTATAATCATTTACATCTGAAAAGTAACTAGTAACTAAAGTTTTCAAATAATTGTAGTGGAGTAAAAGCACTATTTGCCTCTGAGATGTAGTGGAGTAGAAGTAAAAGTATTGGAAATTGGAAATACTCAAGTAAAGTACAAATACCTCAAAATTGTACTTAAGTACAGTACTTAAGTAAATGTACTTGGTTACTTTCCACCACTGCCTACCTGCAGACACTGGCTCGGTCAAATGATAAACCCCTGTTCCGCTCAGGGACATAACAGAAGATTTGTTAATTAACCGCTTGAATCGCAGCATCCACATTCTGGGGGGAAACATCAGCCAAAAATAGCAAACGAGCTTGTAGATCGGCTACTTACGGTGAAGAGATTTGGTGTAGACAGGAAAAAAAAGCAGTACATTTGTAACTCGAGTCCGTTTCAGTAAGACTAGATAGAGGGTTTACGTGGTTAAAGTGAGGTTAAAGGGGTAGTTCACCCCCAAAATAACTTTTTTTCTATTGATTACTGACCATCTGGAGCCTTGAATTCATAGATATTTTTTTGTTTTTGTCACATTCCTAAGCCAATAATTTGATTATAATAAATGTGTCCCCATTGATTCCGGTAGGAGACACAAATGCATTTGTGTCTCCTACCGGAATCAATGGGGCTAAATTTATTATAATCAAATAATAAAGGAAGGAATGCGACAAAAACAAAAAAATATCCATGAATTCAAGGCTCCATGGGGTGAGTAATCAATAGAAAAAAAGTTATTTGGGGGGTGAACTACCCCTTTAAGTACTTTAGAAATATGATTTGACCACGTCCAGGTGCAATTAAATGCAATTACACCACAGCTGTGTGAGTAAACTAAATGATAGTCATCATTTACGGTATTTTCCTCTTTATTGAAGGAGCAGAAAACTGCCTTCATTTAAAGTAATTTCTCCTAACGTTCACAGAATCTGGCTTCAATTTGACGGCGGTCCATTTTCCATTTATCGAAACTCAGTCTCAGACAGATTAATAGCTTACCTATGTATATGACATGCCATAACGAAGGAAAACTTTGTTTACCTGGCAGATTTTATTCAAATATATATTGATCAAATACATGATCTCCAGCAGAAACCTCTCACCAACCAACCTCACCTCTTTTGTCCCATAAATGATCGATTAGCTGCGTGTCTTTAAAGGTTTAATGACATTCACTTTTACACCACATTCAAAGTCTTTGTCCTGGTCCTTCAAAAGTGTACAAAAAGTTTTAAGTGAAAATTCCATTCCAGTGATCCATGGCAGGTGTTTTTCTCTCACATTTCTAAAGCCTTTTCAACTGCAATGAAAAAAGAAATCTTTGCCTGAGGGTGTCGCTGGTGAGGGATTTTGCCTGTCAATCATCGCCTCTGCTCCGCCCCCCTCAAAGGAAAGGATAGGGGAGGGGAGGAGAGTGGGCGGGATTAATCGACTGTGACCTCACTGTCGAAGGGCCAAGCTCAGATTACTTTTCAGCCTAATTATTCAGAAAACCCCAGACCACAGAAAATCCACTGAATGTTCTAAGTTCAGTTTTTTTGGGTGTAATTGAGGTCATAAAACCCCAAATAAAACATAAAAAATAAAAAAAGTGAAAATGAATGTCATGATACCTTTAAAAAAATAAGTATCTAAATTGATGCAAATGTGGTCCTTGACCGCCTCACCATGTGGTTCCGCCGTGTGGACATACCATGGACCGTAAAAAGAATGGACCAAGCTAGCCCCATTGGTTTCTACAGAGCGTTTTAAAGACACTTTTTCCAAATTGAAATCCGCCATCTTTGATATTCCGGTTCCTAAATGCTACCGGAAACGACTGCTATTGGCTGCATCCGCAGCGAGGGCGGGTCATGCTGGGCCATTAATAGGACAGCACTGTGCAAGAGAACCCGGAAGAGAGCTTCGACTCCAGTGCCGGACATTGGGCCATCGGGACAAACCCGCGGGAACGGGTAGAGGGAGAACTGGGGTTTGCCGTTATTTGACCCCAAATAACGTCATTTCATAACGGGGTCAGAATGGCGTCTACTGTCAGCGACACTACTGGCAGGTTAGGGTACTGTCCTGAACAAAGACACGGAAATACAAAACAAAAAGAGAAAACAATATAAATATATAATAATATATAAAAAAACATTGAATAAAAGAAATGCACATTAAACTGCAAGCATCTAAATAACTGTGCTTGGTAAGCTCACACGGTGGCTTGGTGTGCACAGATGTACATTGATTGATTGTATATTACACGTATATATATCATTTGTTTTAATTAACCTGTTTCTGTCTCTTTGCCTTTGCTCTCACTCTACAGCCTGGTTTCCAGAGAAAACGCTGTCATGTAGAGTGACAACATTGTTTTATCCCAAAAACGTTGCATGTGAACATGGTCCACTGATGAGAACCATGTTGAGTCAATCGTCAAATATACGTATAGCATACTAACCTTAACCCTAACCCTAAACCTAGCACTAACCCTGACCCTAACCTCACAAAAAAACTATGCCTAAACCTAACCTTAACCCTAAGCCTAACCTCACAAAAAACAATGCCTAAACTTAACCTTAAGCCCTACTCTTAAACCCTAAACCTAACCATAAACCTAAACGTTGAAGTGCAGCGTAAGTCTTTGTGGTCCAGAAACGTTGTCATTGAACGTTTCTGGAGAAATGTACAGTGACTCTCTTCTCGTGGAATACTACCAAACAATGGAGCGGGCACGAAAAACAAAACAAAACCACAAAAAAACGATTTCACTCACGTCTTTACACCTTCTTTACGCAAATAAAGCTGATTCTGAATGCTGAGTGTGCTGTGTGCTTCATGTATAAACGCGATTCATCTTAATTCACTGTGCATTATATTATATTATATTATATACTCCCTCTGCCTTTCTGCACATTACCTGTTGCTGCTAAGAGCGTTTTAAAGATGGTCAGAATTTCTAAACCTATTCTTATTTTGCCTTATCCTGTTTCTTATTTCTATTTTTATTTTATTGTCATTACAGTCCAGTACTATTCTTATTATTATCTTGTTGGATATTGTATTGTTGTTGCTGCACAGCTCAATGTCACTCCGATCTGATGTGCTTGTACCTGTATGAGTGAGTGACAAATCAACCTTCTCCATTCTTGATACTTCATATTCGTTTCCAGAAAAACATTTTGGAATTTTAAAAGAGACGCAATACATGACATATTTATGAAAGGTCAAGAAAGTGGAACATTTCCACAGGCCTCCTGCTCAAATTAATTGAGGTCAAACATTTCAAAGTAGATTTGTTTTTCTATCTGCAGTTAAACAGAACATTCAAATCACTTCCTGGTGTTGGCTCGGGTCACTCGAGACTTGTCGCTTCGGTGCCCTGTTTTTGCCCTTGCCTTTACATCTCTTGTCAGCCTTAAAAGCCCTGACATCTCGCAGCTTCCATCGTTCATTCTCGGCAGCCAGGTTCTCCTGCTCTTTATTTTCCTTAAAAGCCTTGTCATCGTCTTTAGTGACCTGTTCTTACCTTTGCCTTTTATCCCCCTCATCATCCTTTAAAGCCTTGTCATCGTCTTCGGTGCCCTGTTTTTGCCCTTTCCGTTACGGTGTCTCCCTCATTATCTCATAAGTCTTGTCGTCCTCAAACCCCTCGTCATCTTGAGGCTCAAAGCCCTCACACTCCACCATGAACTCCAACACCGCCCGCGAACGACCGGGGGGCGTCATGCCCTCATCCGGTGTTATCTCCTCTTCATCTCCAGGCTAATATCTATCTAATCTAAGATTTGCTAATCTGTCGACGTGATCAGTTGACGCTTGCTTCTGACGCTTCGGTGGCTTCCATTTCTTTTTCTTGGTCTGCTGGTTCATTCTCTTTTCCTGGTTTATCAAGTTCTCTTCCTGCAGTTGCCCTAGCTTGACCTCGCAACGCGTCAGCAGCTTTACGATGAAAGCGAATGGAGCCATCCACCCCGACGACTCTGGTTTTGGTTTATCCGTCTCCTCTGAGTCCTCCGTGTCCTCGGCCCCCTCCGGTTCTGTGGGCTCCCCACCCTCCTCGGTGGCCTCCTTGCTCTCCAAGTCCTTGTTCTCTTCCACAATAATGTATTGCAGTTGCTCAGCCAGGCGCTGCGACATGGCGTGCACATTGTTGAGGGTCTCGTCGCGGTTCTTCACGTGCTCTTTGGCTTCCTCGTACCGCTCCTTTGAGGTGAACAGTTTATTCACGGGGCCCTGCAGGGTATTTTGTTCTCTGGCACGTTTTGCCTCCAAGGAGGACTTCAGCTTCTCCAATGCCTTGTCCACGCGTCGCTTTTCCTTGTTGAGCTCCAGCAAAACCTGCTCGTTCTCCAGCTTGGTCCTCTCCAGGAGCTTCAGGGTCTCCCCCTGAGCGACAAAGGTCTCCACAAACTCCTGCACGTCTGTGACTCCGGAGGCGGCCTGGAGGAAGCGGAACACGGCTCTTTGCTGCGTCTTGCGGTGCGTGTGTAGGGTCGCTTCGACCGTCGTTTCAACCTGAGCCTTACGTTCCTCGACCCGTTCCCTGCAGAGGTCCAGTACGCGTTCCCTCTCCTCGTGCTCCTGAGAGAGCGTCTCTTTCAGCTGCTGTAGCTCCGTCTCCGCCACCTCCGTAGACAGCTGGGCGTCACTGTTCATGACGTGCACTTTGCAAAGCTCCTCCCTCTTCTCGAGGACGCTCGTCTCCAGGCTGTCCAGCTTATTCTGGAAGCTCAAGCTCTCCAACTGCAGATCGTTTTTGATTTTGAAATAGCCTCTGGCGATGTCCCCCGCCTCCTGGAACTTTAACTGTGTTTTCACCAAGCTGTTGTCCAGCCCGCGCCGTTTCCTGTCGTCCTCCTGCGTTTTCCGCCCGCGCTCCTCCGCCTTGCTGCGCCCCGGCTTCAAGATCTGGTACTGCAGCTTGAGGTCCTCCAAGCGCTGGCGGGTTACCTGCGTCGTGTGTGTCATGGCGTTCAGGTGCTTCATCTTGGACATGGACTCCTCCTTCAGCATGGGGACCGACATCTTGCCTGACATGTTGCGGTAGGTCGCAGCGTGAAACTGCACCAGCTGATTGTGCAGCTGCTTGTTCGTCTTCCTGAGTTGAGAGATGGTCTCTTTGTTCTGCTTGATGGTTATCTGCGGGCTGTTATCATGGGCCCTCATTTCCCCCGCAAGAAGTTTCACTTTTAGTTGCATCTCTGCAATCTTCTCAACTAGGGATAACTCAATAGTCATTTTAGCTGTGTAACGTTACTCTACAAGGAAAATAAATGGTGTTCACTAAGTGAAGAGGCTTTGTTTTTTACATGAATTTTCACTAAGCATCAAAGTAGCTGAATGACCGACGGCAAACACATCATATACCATGTGATCCTAACGAGGTTGTTGCTGACGTCAGCCTTTCCCAAATATGGTATTCAAGGTTCGGACGATGTGAGGACGCCTACCAACCCATTTTTACCTCTTAACCACATGAGCCTCGGTGGTTCCTACCCTTTTCTGGATCAGGGCCCGATTGAATTTATTTTTCAGATTATTTTACATATTGTGTGTCTTGTGACGATCAGGTCCAATATTTAGTTCAGTGACAATGGAGCTAAAGAATGGTTCAGAAGCTGTGTTCACGTTCACTCTTCCATTGGAATCAATAGACTCCAAGCTGCTTCCTGTCTCCTAAAAAGGCGTCCACCTACATCACGCAGAAACAGGACGTAAACCGGAGATGGCGACTCTTGCTATTTCCCTCCTATATTGAAATTCTTCGAGATGTAGCATCTTGTTTTAGAGGGGATCCTAGGTACCCTCTTGGCTAACACTCAACTGTTGTTCACCAACCCACCAATCAGGTTGAAGAGTGTATCATGTACATGTAATAATACATTTGAATAAAGTCTAAATGCCATGCAAATACAAAACAAAAAAGAAAAGGAAGAATGAAATAAAAACATTAAGCTGCATGCATGTAGGAAGTGACAGTTCATATGAATGGCCGCTAGTTTAGCTATTTTCCCGGTGATTTCCTCCCTGCTGGTTGCAGAAGCAATAACTCTCTATTCAAGCAAATGGGTTTTTGGCCCGACTTTGCACTTGATTTTAGTACCTTAATAAACATTACCATGAATACTTTATGCATTCAGTTTAAAGACTTCTTTCAATATGTGTTTAGTAAATTATGGTCCCATCATTATGTTTTAGTTAATGATTAAGTAGGGTATATTTCTGTGGCTTCTACTGGTTCCACCGAGTGAAGACCCGCGCCAAAAGCAGTTGTTTCCGTTTTGTTTTGGGGACCGGGAGTTCAGACATGGCGTATAGTTGAATTTGCCGAAAAGTTGCTTCAAAACGGTCTGTAGAAATCCAACAGGGCTCCCTTTGTCCATATCTTTTTTTAAAGTCTTTGTTTAGATCACATGGTGACTCATGGTGCACAAATGTAAATAGACAGAAAGTGAACTGGATCAACAGCAGTTCTGTCATAGTGTAGCCTACCATGTACGTTGGTTATCTTCATTCACTGTGCATTATATTACTCCCCTTCAGCATATTCCCTTTAGCTGCTAAGAGAGTTTTAAAGAGGGTTCGAATGTCCAAACCTATATATTTTTTGTCTTATCCTGTTTCTTATTTTATTTTATTTTGTTATTTTCAGAACAGGACATTATTATTATTATTATTATTATTATTATTATTATTTGTATTTGTATTTGTATTATTGATATTATTATTAATATTATTATTATTAATTGTATTATTGTGTTGCATTTTGCATTGCTATTACGGACGATGTCAAACCAACAACTTGCTTGTACATGTTTTGGTTTCCAGATAAACATTTTGGAATTGTTTTACGAGACACACATGTATATACTGTACATGACATGCTTGTTTACCTGAGGTCATGTGATCCCTCCAGTCCTTCTTGATGAGTTGCTCAACCTGGTGTTGGCTTGGGGCGCTCGAGACGGCCGCTTCGGTGCCTTGTTCTTGCCCTTGCCTTTACTCATGTTGTCATCGTGCGGCTTTACCGCCGCGTTGTTGTCCTCGTCCTCGTCTTCCTCCAGATCATCGTCTTCCTCCAGATCATCGTCGTCCTCCAGATCATCGTCGTCCTCCAGATCATCGTCGTCCTCCAGATCCTCGTAATCCTCGTCCTCGTAATCCTCGTCATACTCTGAAGCCTCGTCGTCAGAATCCTCCGTGTCCTCGTAATCCTCGTCGTCGTCCTCAAGGACCTTGCCACCTTCCGGCTTCAGTTCCATCTTTTTGCCTCCGGCTTTGACTTCTTTGCCTTCACTGATCTTGAGTGACCTTGACTCCATTTCTTTGACTCTGCCCATGTGGGCTTGGATCGATTGACTCTGACGCTTCGGTGCCAACCATTTCTTGATTCTCCTGGGCCTGCGTAGCCTCCTTCTTTCCCTCTCTTTGGCCAGGTTCTGTTCGTACAGAATCTTCATCTTAAGCTCAACCATCGCGTACAGCTTCACCACGTCCTCCAACGCGGCCACCTTGGCCTTGGGACGCCTGGGGGGCTCTATGGGTCCCCTAGGTGCCTCTACGTGAACGTGTTTTAGTTTGTCAGCCAGCCGCTCCACGGCGGCGCGCACTTTGTCGAAGATCTGTATGCGGCTATTGAGGAGTCCTGTGAGTTCAGTTAACCGCGCCTCCGTGTCACGCAGTTTCCTCAGGGGCCCCTCCTCCGCCTGTTGTTCTCTGGCACGTCTTTCCTCCACGGCGGACTTCATCGTCTGAAATGCCTGGTCCACACGCAGTTTTTCCCTCTCGAGCTCCAGCAAAGCCTCCTCGTTCTTGGTCTTGGCTTTCTTCAAGAGCTTCATGGTCTCCCACTGAGTGACGAAGCGCTCCGGCGCTTCCTGCACGTCCTTGATTCCGGTAGTCACCTTGAAGTATCGGAAAACGTTTCTGAGTGTCAACTTGCGTTGCACCGCCCGGGCCACCTGGGCGGTCGCTTCGACGTCGCCCTTGCGCTCCGTGACCTGTTTCCTGCACAGGTCCACGATGCGTTCCCTCTCCTCGTGCTCCTGAGAGAACGTCTCCTCCAGCTGCTGTACCTCTCTCTCCGCCACCTCTGTGGACAGCTGAGCGTCGTCGTTCATGACGTGCAGTTTGCAAAGCTCCTCCCTCTTCTCGAGGACGCTCGCCTCCAGGCCGTCCAGCCGATTCTGGAAGCTCAAGCTCTCCGACTGCAGATCGCTTTTGATCTTGGAATAGCCTCTGGCGATGTCCTCCGCCTCCTGGACCTTGACCTGCGTCTGCAACAGGCTGATGTCCAGCTTGCGCCGTTTCCTGTCGTCCTCCTGCGTTTTCCGCCCGTGTTCCTCCGCCTTGCCGCGCCCCGGCTTCATGGTTAGGTAGCGCAGCTTCAGGTCCTCCAGGCGCTGGCGGCTCACCTGCGTGGTGTGCGTCGTGGCATTCAGCTGCTTCATCTTGATCATGGACTCCTTCTTCAGGGTGGCGACCGACATTTGTCCCGACGTGTTGCGGTAGGAAGCGGTGTGAAACTGCACCAGCTTCCTGTGTAGCTCCCTGTTCTTCTGTCTGAGTCTGGAGATGGTCTCCCCGTTCTGCTTGATGGTGAACTGTGGGCTGTCGTCGTAGGCACTCTTTTCCCCCTCGAGAAGCTTCACACTGAGCTCCATTTCAGCTATTTTGTCATCGAGGGATAGCTCGACGACGTTGGATGCCATATCAGCAGTTGACATTTTCAGCAGTGTAAAGTTACTGAAAATGTATTATTTCTCTAAATGTGCTGTTTTACTTTATTTTATTTTTTTGTTTTCCGTCTTGTAAAGTGCCTTTGAGCACTATATAAACTGTATGTATGTATTTTTATTATTGTTATTATTATTATCATTACTTCAGTGAGACCTCTCACTGAACATGGAAACGTAGCTGAATGATTGAAGGTAAACACATTATATATCATATGATCCTGACGAGGTTGTTGCTGACGCCAGCCTTGCCCAAATATGGAAATCAGTCTTTGGACAATGTGTGAGCAAGCTACCCTTTCTACCTCTTTATGAATGTGTAGGTTGTTGACCAGAGTCCCCCAGGGGTCTGTATTTGAACCTGCTCCTTTTCCCCTTTACTCCAAATCTCTTAGCTTGGAGTAATGTTATTTGTATAGGAGAGAGGCCAGTTCCTTTCCCTCAACAACACACCGGATTTGTAGATATCAATGTTTGTTTGTTAGTCTCTTACGTTTGTTTGTTTGGCAACTATTAGGCCTACAACCACTTGACCGGAGCGGAGTCCCCTAAGCCTTAAAGGTTCTATGACATTAATTTTCACTTTTTTTATTTTTTATGTTTTTAGGGGGGTTTTATGACCTCAATATCACCCCTTTGAACATTCAGTGGATTTTCTGTGGTCTGGGGTTTTCTGAATAATTAGGCTGAAAAGTAATCTGAGATTGGCCCTTGGATAGTGAAGTCACAGGCCATTAATCCCGCCCACTCCCCTCCTCGCCCCTCCCCTCCCCTATCCTTTCCTACAGGCAAAGATTTTTTTTCATTGCAGTTGAAAAGGCTTTAGAAATGTGAGAGAAAACCACCTGCAATGGCTCACTAGAGAGGAATTTTCAGTTAAAACTTTGTATACACGTTTGAAGGACCATGACAAAGACTTTTAATGTGTTGTAAAACTGAATGTCATGAAACCTTTAAAGGGATAGTTCACACCCAAAATGACTTTTTTTCTATCGATTAGTCACCCCATGGAGAAGCCCCATAAGCCAATAATTTGATGACCGGCAAATTATTGGCTTAGGAATGCGACAAATCTAAGAGCTCAATGAAACGATCAAAGGCAGTTCTGTAAAGTAACTAAGTATATTAGTGATTAGTAAGGTCATTATGATTATGCATGCACTTCATGGTATCACAACACCTCCAAGGCCTTAAAAACAAGGCTCCAAACATCCCAAAACAAACTTGTAAGGCTACTTCTTGGCCTCAATCACAAAACCCATCTAATCCCTGCTCATTTTGCTAGGATTGGATGGCTTAGGGTTGAGGACAGAGTACAGCAACTTGCTATGGGCCTGGTCTTCAAGATACACCACAACATTGGGATCCCCCTGTATTTGTCAAAATACTTCCAAAATGTTAATGAAGTCCATGATCATAACACCAGAGGCAGCTCCACAAATCATGTGGGTGGCCATAGCTGAGTGGTTAGTGAGCCTGCCTAGGGAACCAGAGACCCTGGTTGCCCCATTCCAGGCCACGCCAGCATATGTGTCGATGAAATGAAATTTGTCCCTGAGCAAGACTTTTAACCCCTAATTGCTCACAGGCCCTCATTGGAAACAAGCCCGCAAGGACTTTCATGAACGTCCTGTTAAAAGGAATTATCTATGTTCAACCCAGATTTGGCTCAACTAAGGGAATGAACTCGTTCTCATGCTATTCATCAAAAATGTGTAATGCCCTACCAAAAGGAGTAAAGGAGTGTAAAACCCTACTCACTTTCAAAACTGCCCTAAAGATACACCTTCAGGAGGCTGCAATTCGAAAATGGCCCCTGTCTAAGTCTTAACCTACCCGCGCCTACCCCCCCCCCCTCTTTCATTTTCTTCTTTTGTATATTTTTTTGTTCTCTCTTCATACCAGTAACCTGTAAGCTGATTGTATGACATTCTGTATAGTAGTGTGTATATCTGTCTGTCTCGTATATGTCATCATGATTTGTGTGCATGGGGTTCTCATCTTAAACAAGCTGAGTGCTTAACTGAGTCTTCCAGTTTAGTAGACCTTGTATTGTGAATTTGTACTTCCATGTACTGTGATTCTCATGTCTTACTAAATAAAAGTACATCAATCAATCAATCAATCAATCAATTAAATGTACTCAAATACTGTCCTTAAGTACACATTTGAGGATTCTTTTTTTTTTACTTCACTGGAGTATTTCCATTTTTCTATACTTTTACTTCTACTCCACTACATCTCAGAGGCAAATATTATATTTTTACTCCACTACAATTATTTGAAAACTTTAGTTGCTAGTTACTTTGTAGATGTTGCTTATTACAAAATATACATAAACCACTTCAGCCCTATATATATATATATATATATATATATATATATATATATATATATATATATATATGTGGCTTTTTCTTAAATAGCCGATCTACAAGCCTTTACTCAAGTACATTTTGATTACTAGACTTTTACTTGTAACAGAGTATTTCTGCATTGCAGTATTGATACTTTTACTTATAAGTAAACAATTTGAGTACTTTTTCCACCAATGATCAAAAGAAAACTTGTCATTTTCCCTCTACACCAAATCTCTGCTGAAAAGTGAAGGTAGAAACTAACTTTTCCCATATAATAGAAAGGAGATGGCATTCACTGCTGCCATTTCCCCCCTCTTTTGCCTTTTTCTACTTTGTATATATAGTGTTTTATATATGTTGTTGTGTTGATATGTTGGTGTTATTTGTATGCTATGTTCATGCTATGATTATGAATTGAATACATAGGACCGCAATGGAAACAAGTCCCCAGGACTTTGTTATGTTATGCGTTTAGCCTTAATGTCTGATGCTGTTTACATTGCTGTCTAATAAAGTATTCAATCAAATCAAAACAGCCGATCTACAAGCTCACAACAAGTCCTCTGTTTAGTTTTTAATGAAAGACATTAAAATGTAGCGCCCAACGTGGGGCTCGAACCCACGACCCTGAGATTAAGAGTCTCATGCTCTACCGACTGAGCTAGCCGGGCATCTGGTCACATGGTTTTGGAAGGCGGGTTTTTATAATGGAGCCAAAGAAACATGATTGGCTGTGATCCATGCCAGTCAAAAACGTCTAGTTTCGGTTGTGAAGGAACTACAACAACATGCTAGCGCCCCCAGCAGGCCGTCCCGGGTAGGGGGGGGTAGGTTAAGACTTAGACAGGGGCCATTTTTGAATTGCAGCCTCCTGAAGGTGTATCTTTAGGGCAGTTTTGAAAGTGAGTAGGTTTTTACACTCCTTTACTCCTTTTGGTAGGGCATTACACATTTTTGATGAATAGCATGAGAACGAGTTCATTCCCTTAGTTGAGCCAAATCTGGGTTGAACATGATTTGTGGAGCTGCCTCTGGCCCTTGGGTCCTTGAGTGAGGTCCAGGGGGTCCACAATCCCACGCAGCTAAATCCATCAACATCATTACTAGTACAAGTAAATACAACTAGAGAACGTACCACAATGTACGTACGGTATGTCATGTATGTCAATTAAAGTTTCACCACTCATTGACAAGTTTCACGGGAGTAACCGAGTCTCTGTGGCGCAACTGGTTAGCGCGTTCGGCTGTTAACCGAAAGGTTGGTGGTTCGAGTCCACCCAGTGACGAACATGTTTTTACACCGGCTCTGTGATGATATTAAAGGGGTACTTCACTTTCGGGCCGGGGACACATTTAAAAAAAATATTAAAAATAAATGAAAAAAGTTATGGAAAATTCATGGCCCCCTCACACATTAGTAGGACACTGCGTGTCGTGAGGGGGCCATGAATTTTCCATAACTTTTTTCATTTATTTTTAATATTTTTTTTAAATGTGTCCCCCGGCGGAAAGTGAAGTATCCCTTTAACAATAAAACTATGGAATTGCTTACACACAATGAATGAATGAATGAATGCAACGGTCTACTGTGTAGAAGTAACGATGATTCTATGGATGCTTGTACTTTGATTCAACAAAATACATGTGTGAGTTGTGCAGTGGTGGAAAAAGTACAAAAATTCTTTACTTAAGTAAAAGTACCAATACTGCAATATAAAAATACTCTGTTACAAGTAAAAGTCCAGAATTAAAAATGTACTCGAGTAAAAGTACAAAAGTATTGGCATCAAAATGTACTTAAAGTACCAAAAGTAAAAGTACTAAATATTTGAAAATAGCCGATCTACAAGCTCACAACGCGTCGCGATGCGACGCGTTGTGAGCTTGTAGATCTGCTATTTTCAAATAGCCTGTATAGGGCTAAAGTGGTTAATGTATGTTTCATTATATCATAGTTTATATCTGAAAAGTAACTAGTAACTAAAGTTTTCAAATAATTGTAGTGGAGTAAAAGTACAATATTTGCCTCTGAGATGTAGTGGAGTAGAAGTAAAAGTATTGGAAATTGGAAATACTCAAGTAAAGTACAAATACCTCAAAATTGTACTTAAGTACAGTATTTAAGTAAATGTACTTAGTTACTTTCCACCACTGGAGTTGTGTATTAATTATGCAGCGAATTTGTGAAACTCCCAGTCCTCCTTGAAAACGAGATGGCTCATCTCAACTGAATCAATACACAGATAGGACCACAATGGATCAATACACAGACAGGACCACAATGGATCAATACACAGATATAGGACCACAATGGATCAATACACAGACAGGACCACAATGGATCAATACACAGATATAGGACCACAATGGATCAATACACAGATAGGACCGCAATGGAATAAAAAAGTATCTTCTTCCTGCTCCTTTTCAAGTATGGAATATGTTAAAAGTAAAAAAAAAAGAAAAGTAATCATGTAAAACCGTTAAGGAAAATAAATAAAGATGAAATTAAATGTATATGAAACCCCTCAGGGCTTTTTGTGTTATCCTGATTGATTGATTGATTGATTGATTGATTGATTGATTGACTATTTTTTTAGGCAGAATGTAAAAACTGCACAAGTACAGTCAAACACTTAGTCTAAAAGGTCCGTCCAATAAAGTCCTTGCGGTTTTGTTTCCATTGGGCTCCTAGCATACAGCATTACTGTATTCATCGTACCACTGTACTATTTGCAAAATGTTAATAATACAGTATTCAATGAATCAATCAATCAATCATTCATTCAGGGGTTATTATTTCCAATAAAATAATTTAAACAACAGCAGAATAAAAGGACACAGAACAAGTATGATGATTTCACATGCTTTACAGTTTGTGATAATAAGAACAAATAAACAGAAGCAATGACGTCATCATTATTCATCCTAAAATACAACTTGTTTTATTCTTTGGTCCTAATGAACTCACATCCATCCACAAGGCGGCGACATTTCACTAAAAACCCATTGAAAGGCGGGCGTTCCGTTTGGAGGGGGCGTTCCGTTTGGAGGGGGCGTTCCGTTTCTGACAAAAACACACACACACACACACACAGAGAGAGAGAGAGAGAGAGAGAGAGAGAGAGAGAGAGAGAGAGAGAGAGAGAGAGAGAGAGAGAGAGAGAGAGAGAGAGAGAGAGAGAGAGATTAACCATAATGTTAAATCAAACCGATAATCGATCATAATAAATCATACAGCTGATTTCAGCCGAGAGGAGAAAGACACGTGACCCTAATGCGGAAATAACAGAAGAGGGTGAAGGAGAAGAAAGAAAGAAAGAAAGAAAGAAAGAAAGAACAGAGAGAGAGAGAGAGAGAGAGAGAGAGAGAGAGAGACTGTGCGTGTTTTGGTTCATTTGCTTTTGTTAAACACACACACACACACACACACACACACACACACACACACACACACACACACACACACACGCATACGTACACACACACACACACACACACACACACACACACACACACACAGCGGAGGCTACGGGAGCTGAGCTGCTGTCCATGTATGTAAAGGTAAGATACAAAGTTTCCATATTTAAGAGTTACTGATACATTGTATCCAAGAGACACCAAACTTTGTGTCTCCCTGAAGAGACACGATCTACGTTGATTGGTTGATTGATTGATTGATTGATTGATTACTTTATGAACAGTTTACAGTCAGTACAGACAGAGGTACGATTTACAGTTCTTGTTAAAAGGACACAAGAAGTCCTGAGGGTAACTTTAGATCAAGACGATAGTAGATGTATTTTATCGAGTCTGACTTTTACTTTTATATATACGAGAGTCTTAGCTCCACCCCCCCCCCCCCCCCCCCATTTGCCCTGGGATGTCACCAGTAAATCCCGTATTTCTCCAAACATGTACAAATGATAAATATAAGGTGTTTACCCGCTTGGCCCAAATGTTAACTCGGTGTCCGGAGTATTTGTGTAATGTATTAGTCAATAAAGAAGTGTTTTAATCCCGTCTGTGGCCGATTCTGTCGGAAGTTCCGAATGGGCGTTAGTGATGGTGCGCATGCGGTGAAAGCCGGAATTACACGCAATGTAAACAGGAAGTAAACGAGGAGGGAAAAATTCCTGCCTTCTTCTTTATTGATAAATATGGACTAATACATTACACAAACACTCCGGACACCTAGTTAACATTTGGGGCAAGCGGGTAAACACCTGATATTTTGCATTTGTACATGTTACGGGATTTACTGGTGACATTCCAGGGCAAACTGGGGGGTTGGAGCTAAGACTCGTAGATATAAATATGTAAAAACCGATAAAAATACATCTAACGATAGTCTTGATCTAAGGCTAGTACAGACAGAGATATGATCTAGAATGATGTTTAAAAGGACAAGAAGCCCTGCGAGGCTTTATTTCTATTGTTGTCCTGAACAAGCTGTTGTATCCATTAATTACTAATAGTTGTAATTATGGAATGTATAGTATAACTACAGTACACAAACCAACTGATGACAACCATTACTTTAGATGACATTCCATCACTTTCCTCATGACTGTTTAGTCACATTGTTAATATGTCAATGTACAACTAATAATATTAATAACTAATCATGCTGTAGACCACTGGTTCTCCATTATGATATTTATATTAATAATTAATCATGCTGTAGACCAGCAGTGGGTCTTAAAGTAGGGCTGTGTCTCCATTATGATATTTTTTACTTGACGATTAATTGTGGCTCAAATTATTGTGATTAAGGATTTAATAGTGTTTTTTTCCTTGAACATTATGAATAAGAATGAACATTATGAATAAGAATGAACTTTATGAATAAGAATGAACATTTCTGTTTGTCTTTTAGTCTTCTTAACCCTTTAAGACCCAGAACGCATCTCTGTGTCATTTTAGATTTATAGAGTGCCGCGCTATGAGCTTGTAGATCAGCTATTTTTTAGAAAAATCGTACTTTTTGTTTTGCAAATCTTTAAATATATCTTTCAAAGCCAATATATGTAACTCAAATCTTTGCTTCTGGGGGGTCCCTGGAACAACACATCTTGAGATGGGGGTCTGGTGGTGCTCCAACATTTTCATGTGAAGGACCCCCAAAATTATATGAATTTGGCCGCGGCCCCCCCCCCCCTCACTCCATCTCAAAATATGTAGGGACCCCCCAGAAGTACAGATCGGAGTAAAAATGTTCGCTTTAAAACATATATATATATATATATTTGCACACATTTTCCAAGATTTTTCCAAAAATAGCAGATCTACAAGCTCATAGCGCTATGAGCTTGTAGATCTGCTATTTTTGAATAGCCAAATAAATCAAAAAATGACACAGATGCGTTCCCGTGTCCAAATTTGATAAAAGCCTTTTACTTATCAAACCCACCTTGACTTAGATTTTCATATATATATATATACATTATATTATAATTATAATTATATACATAACTCGTCCTCTCCCCTGACTACCTTATACCCGTAGACCATTTGAAAATAGCCGATCTACAAGCCCATCTCGTAGCTTGTTGTGAGCTTGTAGCCGATCTACAAGCTCACAGATCTTGAGCTCTTGAGATGGTCGCAAGCTTGTAGATCGACTATTAAAAAACAACATAAAATCCTGCAGAGAATGATACAAATGTGTGATATAAAGGCTGCTTGTTGAAAGAGGAATGTGAATAATTGTGTTCAGACTGTGAGTCTATTGTTTGTTAATATAGTCGCTCAGTCTCTCATGTGATGCTGCTTTAACCCATTAAGACCGGGAACGCATCGTGTCATTTTTTACATTTCTTTGGGCTATTAAAAAATAGCAGATCTACAAGCTCATAGTGCGGCACCGAGTGCCGCGCTATGAGCTTGTAGATCTGCTATTTTTTTTTTAAATCCTGAAAATGTGTGCAAATCTTTGAATATATTTTATATATACATTTTTAACTCAAATCTTTGCTTCTGGGGGGTCCCTGGAACAACATTTTGAGATGGAGGGGGTCCGTGGACAAATACATATCATTTTGGGTGGTCCCTGACATGAATGTTTATTTTTTTCAAAGACATCTGTAGAATCTCCAGAAGCAAAGATTTGAGTAAAAAATTATCGCTTTAAAATATATAAATTCAAATATTTGCACACATTTTCACAAAAAAAAAAACTAGCAGATCTACAAGCTCGTAGCGCTGCACTCGGTGTCTCGTGCTACGAGCTTGTAGATCTGCTATTTTTTGAATGGCCCAAAGTATATAATAATGGTCATAGCTAAAACATCTAAAACGACATGCGTTCCCGGGTTGAAAGGGTTAATAAGGCTTTAGCTGTGGTTTAATGCTTCATTGTTGAGGCTTTAACTCTCTCTCTCTGCTGGAGCCATGACCTCGTTTACACTCTGTCACTTCACCCATTTACAACCTTAAAGGAGTAGTTCACCCATTTACAACCTTTTAAAGAGTAGTTCACCCATTTACAACCTTAAAGGAGTAGTTCACCCATTTACAACCTTTTAAAGAGTAGTTCACCCATTTACAACCTTAAAGGAGTAGTTCACCCATTTACAACCTTTTAAAGGAGTAGTTCACCCATTTACAACCTTAAAGGAGTAGTTCACCCATGTACAACCTTAAAGGAGTAGTTCACCCATTTACAACCTTAAAGGAGTAGTTCACCCATGTACAACCTTTAAAGGAGTAGTTCACCCATTTACAACCTTGAAGGAGTAGTTCACCCATTTACAACCTTAGGGCACGGTCCCACCGCAGTTTTATTTTACCTCTGGGGTGGAATCTGCCAATGCTTTGTCAATGCAAATGTGTGGATTCATGGTCTTGCAATGTTTTGACCATGAATCCACACATTTGCATTAACAAAGCATTGGCAGATTCCACCCCAGAGGTAAAATAAAAGTGCGGTGGGACCGTGCCTTTTTAAAAGAGAATTTCGCGCAACATTTTCTCCTACCTTTCTTACGATGGTCTGACATCCTAGGACGAGTGGTGCAGTAGAACATTTTCATAACTCCATCCCGGGTTACAAACCCCACGCCTATGGGACTTATGGGGCTTTTTTCACCTTTTTTTCCCGGGTGAGATATGAAGTTTATAGTGTTGAATGAATGCCCCGCACGTTTGCGACACTTCCGGCGTGTCGCAATTTAGAGGCAACTTACGTCCAGTTGTATTGAGTATATGGAGGGTTTATACATGCAAACATAATATCTACATGTTTGGCACTGAGACTATTGTCAGAGGATTTTACATTTGTGTGTGTGTGTGTGTGTGTGCGTGTGTGTGCGTGTGTGCGTGTGTGTGCGTGCGTGCGTGTGTGTGCGCGTGTGTGTGCGTGTGTGTGCGTGTGTGTGCGTGTGCGTGCATGCGCGCTCTCTCTCTCTCTCTCTCTCAGCAGTGAGGAGAGGTTGGAGGTTGAATTCCTACGCCCGCCTCTGTTCTCAGGATCTCTGAACTGACACATCATCATCACATCGTGCCTGGTGGTGAGTGAGTCCTCCTACAGACACACAGATGAGATAGTGTTGTATCTGTATTTATAGGCCAGGTGATGCACTTTAACGCACATGTCAAGGAGAAGAGGGTTAAAAAAAAACTCCGTCACACACTGGTTTAAACCCATTAAGACCGGGAACACATCTGTGTCATTTTAAGATTCCTTTGGCTAATCAAAAATAGCAGATCTACAAGCTCAAAGTGTTTTTCAATAAACAAGCCACATTCCAAACGGCCATAGCTCTGGAATGGAGGATCACGGCCGGCCATTTTCTTTTCCCGATTCTACCGGACCCCCGTGAGTGTAATGAGTCCATCTCAGTGAGGACGGAGGTCACAGAGAATACTCCATGATTTATCAAAGGTTCAGTAAAATCACCCTTTCCGCTGGCAGTTGGACGGTAGGCAGTCAGTTGATTGTTTTAAGAGAGGACTAAAGACCTACCTTTTTAGCAAAGCATTTTTTTTAGCTGGAGGCTTTATGCGCCCATGTTTTAATAGTTTTCTCCTAGTTTCCTAGTTATTGTTTTCTTTTACTGGTGTGATGTTTCTGTTTTTATGCAATTGCCTTCTGTAGCACTTTGAGATTTCTTGTAAATGTAAAGTGCGTTATAAATAAAATCCATTATTATTATTATTTATTAGACGGAGGAATTAATTAATTCTGTGGCATTGAATGAGTTAAGATATAATATAGGCCACTGGTTATATGTGCAACGTTTCACTTGATGTTGTCCAATAAGAATGAATAATCTCAACCAGACGTCTGGTGGTGTTTACCGTGTTGACAGGAAGGTAGCGCTGAGGGGAAACGGTTAAATCAGCGTGGGCAGTGCAGGCAGGGGGCAGCACTGTGGCCGTAGGGCAGGGGGCAGCACTGTGGCCGTAGGGCAGGGGGCAGCACTGTGTCCGTAGGGCAGGGGGCAGCACTGTGGCCGTAGGGCAGGGGGCAGCACTGTGGCCGTAGGGCAGGGGGCAGCACTGTGGCCGTAGGGCAGGGGGCAGCACTGTGTCCGTAGGGCAGGGGGCAGCACTGTGTCCGTAGGGCAGGGGGCAGCACTGTGGCCGTAGGGCAGGGTTTCTCAAAATGGGTGCCGTGTCACCCTAGGGTGCCGTGACTCAAGTCCAGGGGTGCCTGCATCACGTTGATCAAATATGGAATTCATCAGTTTAACCACTTAGACCCTCCATAGGGACCTGAGTGGCACTGTGTTTGGTGTGTTCTTTTTTTCCATCTACACCAAATCTCTTCGACAAAAATAGCAGAGCTTGTAGATCTGCTATTTTTGGTTAATGTTCCTCCCAGAACAGGGATGCCGGGGGGGTTAAACATCAAGTCTAAAGTTATTATTTTCAATCTGTCCTAATAATGGAAACGGATATTCTCTCATGCTTTCCTCGTGTCATACTGTGCCCTAATGTGACATAAATGTAGGTTTTATGGGGCGTCGTGGATGAAAACGTTACTTACATGGGGCTGCCCTGAGACTGGAAAAAGTTTGAGAACCACTGCCGTGGGGCGTGTACCTTTTTGGAGGCACACGGCCAAAGAGACGGACATGGCCGTCGCGGCCGCCGTGGAATTCCTGCCCTGGTTATGATTCAGAATTTGTGTTTGTGCATTTTTTCAGCTGCAGTATCATCTCTTAAGAGAAATAAATACATGTGTGTCTGTGGTCTATCCTAATCTGTGCTCATTACGTACACAACACTGATATGAACACCAGAGGATTATGAGGATTCAACCCTCACCCCCCCCCCCCAACCATCTCCTGTCTGTTAACTCTTTCACTGCCAGACTTATTTCAGACTGTGTCGTCCCAGTGCCAGGAAAAAGGTGCATTTTTCCTCCGTTTGTTTTTTAACATTGAAGTGAATGGAGCAGCAATTTTTTGGATAGCGTTATCTCCTAGTTCCTTTGAGATAACCCAAAAAAAAAAAGACCAAAAAATTCAAATAAATAAATTCAAATTTCAATTTTTTTCTTCTTCATATTTTCGTCATTTCCGTCCGTGGCCATGATAGCCATAGTCCATATTCACACGGCGGCCATTTTGGAATTTAACATTGCGTTGCTGTGGCAACTGGGGTGGCATTTCATTGACTTAATGGCAATATGGCCGCCGTGTGAATATGGTCTATAGAGCCATCGGACGGGAATTCCCGTTTTTGGCAGTTAAAGACTTAAAACATTTCCCACGCACTCGTTAGCTCATTCAATCCAGGAACACATCTACAAGTCTTCTAAATCCTTTTTAGAACGGTTTAAAAAATACATATATAATTTATATATGTTGCTTTATATATCTATCAGTGGTGCTCAAACCTTTGGCTGACGCCGACCCCCATCTAAAAATGTGTTGTTCCAGGGACCCCCCCCCAGAAGCAAAGATTTGAGTCACATATGGTCGCTTTAAAAAAAATAATATATACATTCAAAGATTTGCACACATTTTCACGATTTAAAAATAAATAAATAGTAGATCTACAAGCTCATAGCGCGGCACTTTTATGAGCGCGGAACATTGGCTGTGTGAGTGTTAGGGCTAATATACACACTGCAAGATATTTGGTCCCATTATGTTGTCGGGACCGTTTCTTTTTTGTCGCTCGCCGACAAAACCCCCCGATCTGATGCAAGACCTGGCTTTGCTCTCCGAGGTGTTGCTCTGTGTGTGAAAGGCTCTGTGAGAGGAACGGCCCGTGCTGCTCGCTGCTCTGTGATGCCTTCCAGAGCGTCTCTAGATATCTATCAGGTTTGACATTTGGCTCTGTGTCCCCGACTGGACATCATACAGTCTGAGAGGAGATCCATGCTACAGCCAATGAGAACAGTACTCTGTGTGTGTGTGTGTGTGTGTGTGTGTGTGTGGAAGGAATACACAAATACACAAATAAGTGTATTCGATAACACTTATTTGTTTTATCTCTTGCTCATTTGATGTTCCTATGTGTCTCATCTGGTTAAGAAAGTAGGTATAGCTGATATATGGCACTTTTACCTCAGAGCTAGGTATACTCTTAGTTGCTTGTTTTAGAAGAGAATGCACTTCAGACTTCTGGTGATTAGTAGTTTAGTTCCCTACCTATGTTGAATACAGTTGTTGAATACAGTTATTGTAAGTCGCTTTGGATAAAAGTGTCTGCTAAATGACTGTAATGTAAATGTAATGTAAAGTAATGTAATGTAATGTGTGTTAACTCTTTCAGTGCCAAGAGTATTTTCATAAAGTACTCCCCCAGTGCCAGCAATTTGCGGTTTTTTTTTATTTTAATTTTGTAAATTTTCATTCAAATAAATGATCTGATTGGGGTTTTAAACCCATAATACAGTTCTACCAGTAGAGCGCAACAAATCGACACATTGATGACCTCGCTGGCTCACTCGCCCCCTCCCAAACAGGCTCACGTCACATCCGGTCCATAACCGGATGTTGACATTTTTGACAATCGTTGATCGGGCTAAATTACGATGTGATACACGACTACGATGACTGATCGTCACCCAGACCAAAGAGAGTAGACGTGGACCTCTCCGTTTGTTTTTTATACCGTGTGAAAAACCGTGACTTTCCCTATTCTGGCCAAAAATGATCGCGGGAAAAAAATTAGAACCGGAAACGGAATCTGCGTCATGAAACCGGAACCCAATGAGTCTGAAGGAGTCAGGAAGCGAAAGTGATCATGAAAAATAAACAGTATAGCGCGACCACAGTCAAAAGTAAAAACTCGGGATTTCTCGTGCTGGCACGGAGGGTACTCGGGAAAAACTCGGGATATCTCGGGGCGTGGCACTGAGAGAGTTAACAGACAGGCAGATGGATAGTTTGCAAAAAAAGCATGGTGGCACAGATTTAAATAAAAGAATGCTAAAAAGGATAACCCAGTCCCAGATAAGCCCTCAGGGCTTGTTTCCATTAGGTCCTGTGTAGAGAGAGAGAGAGACATACAGAGAAATAGATAATTATTTCATGTCAATCAATAGCGTCCTGTCTCGTCTCACACATATATCACGGGAGCCGTGCACGTTTTCTTGAGATGTCGGTTCAAATTAATTTGAATAAAAACAAATGTATGTATCAGGTCTGGATCGTATAGTGAACTATCCTACAGTGTGTGAGCCCTTGTCTGATATCAATCTATAGTGTGAAAACCACAACCATATATGACAAACAGCTGATTTCAACAAAGAGACTCCTGTAGTGTGAGATACATAACGGTGTGTAGCTGCCCTTTAGTTATTCACGTCCCCATCCAGAGTTTTAGTGCCGGTCCTGGAGAATTAAACCGACAACCTTTCTGTTAAAAGCGCTCCTCTGGCCTTCAGGCCCAGTGGGTCCTCAGCAAAATAATAAGGTATCGGTCAGTCAGTTAGATTGTGATACGATGCAATCTAACACAGTTTAAGCGTGTAGATCTGCTATTGTAAAGGTGAAATACACATTAACATGGATCCAACATATTAACACATTGAATGCCAGAGTTATTTCAGATTTTTTTAGCTGTTTTATGCCAGAGATTTTTCATTGAGAAAAAAAAAGTACTCAGGAGCCGAGATACAGAATTTTTAAGTTTTAAGTTAACAAGGAAGTGGATGGGAGTCTAAATCTTCAAAAAATCATATCTCCTTGGTCTTTGGGTCAAATAAAAAAAAAAAAAAGTAAAAAAAAACGCATATGCGTTCTTGGCACACAAGTGATGGATTCTAAAGAACGCATTCAATGTGTTAATAGAAAAGATAATGTGTAAACAAAATAAAAAATTAAGAAAATAAACCTCTCTCTCTCTCTCTCTCTCAGGGTGAGTGGAGGTTGTCTTGCTGAGATGTCAGGGCTGTGACTGCCTCGTGTCCGTGTGTCTGTCTGTGTTGGACGAGAGTCCCTGACATCATGGCCACTGCAAAGAAGAGTGAGTAGTTATTATTGTGTCTATATATATGTTGTCTACCGGTCAGTAGAACTAGTGGTTGTCAAACGTGTCTATGTCAAGGACCCCCACTTTGATATGTATTTGGCTGCAGACCCCCCCATCTCAACAGATTTTGTGTCAGGGATCTCGCTCGCTCTCTCTCTCTCGCTCTCTCTCTCTCTCTCTCAGCATACCTGGCATATCTTGCCATGGTAGATATGTATTTTTAACCGTGTCTAAAAGTGTCATAGTGTGTAGTGTGACGGCACAGTAGACATAAAGTGTGTACTAGGAGAGGTAGGGTGTTCGTACAGGGTGACAGGACAGTAGACAGGGTGACAGATTAAGGACAATATGGTGGAGTGGATATATATGTCGTTGTATGTCCAAAAAATGTACCTTTTTTTATTATTGTCTTAAAAACACGTTAAAGTGGTGAAAATAACAGATATACAAGCTTACAACGCGCTGGGAGGTGACATGAAACAGCCTATTAGTGCATGTTGAAAATCAAAGCTGCCAGACTTCTCACTGACACCAGTCACAGAGCACATAATAACACCAGTGTTGGCTGCACTTCACCGGCTGCCCATTACATCTAGAATAGATTTTAAAATCTTTTTTTAATAACTTAGAAATCATACATGGGCAACTGGCGGCCCGGGGGCCACATGCGGTCCCCACCTTCACTTAATGCGGCCCACAGGTTAATATCAGAATAATGATATATTATTGATTTCAGCTGTTATGATTCTAAACATGCAAACATGACCCGCTTTAATGACTTCAGTCTATATTAGTAGCTTAATGACTAGTATTAACATTCTATTGTCTTTTTTATGTCCAACGTATTTGTATTTAAGTTCATAAAGTTAACATAAGTATAACTAAATGCATTTGAAATTAAATAAAAATGTTATTTTTCAGGATTCCAATTCAAAAATTGCAAAAAAATATAATCTGGATTCCAATTCAAAAATAGCAGATCTACAAGCCCAAAACGTGTCGCACTGCGACGTGTTTTGAGCTTGTAGATCTGCTATTTTTGCTACTTTTGTGTGACATAGAATGGTAAAGCACGGCATTAATTTACGATAAAAGTTAAAACACTTGAGATAAGAGGTGTCTGCCTCACAGTATATGTAATGTGTTCCTCTGTAGTGAGAGTGTAAATATAGTGGTCCTCTACATCATTAAACAGACAGTATATGTAATGTGTTCCTCTGTAGTGAGTGTGTAAATATAGTGGTCCTCTACATCATTAAACAGACAGTATATGTAATGTGTTCCTCTGTAGTGAGAGTGTAAATATAGTGGTCCTCTACATCATTAAACAGACAGTATATGTAATGTGTTCCTCTGTAGTGAGTGTGTAAATATAGTGGTCCTCTACATCATTAAACAGACAGTATATGTAATGTGTTCCTCTGTAGTGAGTGTGTAAATATAGTGGTCCTCTACATCATCAAAGTTGCATCACCCCTGTTATAAAGTATTACAGTACGTATTCCGGTAGAGTGGAACCCCTGTGTCTTGTGTCTCCTACTGGAACCACTGCCTACCAGTCCGCTGGTCATCAAATCATTGGCTTAGGATTTTCTTTGGGTGAACTATCCCTTTAACAAGGGTTAGTTTCCTTAACGATTCCCTCTTAACGGTCTGATTCCATAACGGTTTCCTTTAACCATTCCTAGGGGGGTTCTAAATGGACCCTCACAGCTCTGTAACTCTGAGAGGGTACAAATGGAACCTGAAATTAAAAGGTTTGAGAACCACCGGTATTTGTAGTAGTATATCAGACATGAAGTCCATCCACATAACCAGCTCTGACTAGTGTGATAAAAACCTGGTTCCAGAAACGGTTCCACATGTGACGGAACTGATTCCTGTTCCGTCACATGTTGGATCCGGATCCCATCGATGCCTCCGGTTACGGATACCAACCGTAAGAAGGGCTGCTACACACTGCAAGATGTTAGCTCTGGGCTGAATCGCACACAGAGAGAAATAGTTTGTTTATTTAAAGAGCGAGAGGGAGGGAGAGGGAGGGAGAGAGGGAGACAGAGAGAGAGACAGAGAGACAGAGAGACAGAGAGAGAGACAGAGAGACAGAGAGACAGAGAGAGAGACAGAGAGACAGAGAGACAGAGCGAGAGGGAGAGAGAGAGACAGAGAGACAGAGAGACAGAGAGACAGAGAGACAGACAGAGAGACAGAGAGACAGAGAGAGAGACAGAGAGAGAGACAGAGAGAGAAACAGAGAGAGAGGCAGAGAGACAGAGAGAGAAAGACAGAGAGAGAGACATAGAGACAGAGAGACAGAGAGACTGATAACAGACAGGTAGATGGATAGTTTGCAAAAAAAGGCACACACACACACACGACACACACACACACACACACACACACACACACACACACACACACACACACACACACACACACACACACACACACACACACACACACACACACACACACACACACACACACACACACACACACACACACACACACACACACACAGTAATCTGGCTCTCTCCATCTGTCCCCAGTCAGTCAGTCTGGTGTGACTTGGCTTCCATGTTGTTACAGGACAGACAGACAGACAGACAGCATGGGGGTCTGTTGGTACTAGTGTTGGTACCTTTCTAAACACTTTTAGGAGTGTGTGTGTGTGTGTGTCCTAAACACACACGCCAACATGACACACAGTCATGATGATGTAACTGTATATCAGACAAACCCATCATTAGTTTATCCTTATTTTTCTAAGATCAAACGTTGTTTCATGCTCATATTTAGTTTAGCCCCATGGTTTTGATTATTGATCATTTTCAAGGTATTGTTTCAAAGTGTTTTAAATTTTTTATTGTATTTATTGCAACAAGACAGAGCACATGACATTTGTGGCCGATCAAATCACATATTAATGTAAATGGTTGTTAATTAATGTAAAAACGTTATGAAGTGGTGATGATGATCACCACTTCTGAACTGTGTCTGCTTGGTTGCTCATTCAGAACCATAACATATAACATTCTGCATACTGAGTACTTTTACTTTTGGTACTTTAAGTACATTTTGTTCCTTGACTCGCTTTAGTTTTAAAGCACCAGTTAGTTATCGCTGCAGCAGGAAGACAAACCAAACTAAAGCCTGTGTGGAAAACATGTCTCCAAGGCTGACTGCCACACTCTGTCAAATCCTCAGTGTTCATTTCACTCTGACACGGTACAACATGGAACCCGAAAGGGTCCCGTTTGTACCCCCCCCCCCCAACCCCCATCTGTCAGAATATAACCAAAGGGAAGGCTGTCTGAAAGAACATGGCTCTGGGCCTGACTGCCTCACACACTCTAAGAATCCTGAGTGCTCATTTTCAGTGGCGTAAAGTAACTAAGTACATTTACTCAAGTACTGTACTTAAGTACAATATTTAGGTATTTTTGAGCGGTGTAGCCGCTCCTATAAGTGGGTTTGGGACCCATCCGTGGCGAAAGTTTTTCTTTCCGTCGTGAAAATGTGTCTTTCGCTGTACTGTGATTGGCTGTGACGTACTGTGATTAAATTAATAACTCATAAATAGCACCACTCACTTCGCTTTTTTTTTTTAGCTTCCATCACTGTGATGACCACTGTTGTTTTTGATCATGCGTCTGGCTAGCTTCTACTCAATACTGAGCAAAGGGTCTGAATACTGGCTTCGCAGGACGTACTGTGATTGGCTAGCGAGACGCATAATGAAATTAATAACTCACTTCACACTGGGTGTGATTTTTTTACTTCACTGGAGTATTTCCAATTGTCAGTACTTTTACTTCTACTCCACTACATCTCAGAGGCAAATATTATACTTTTTTGTACTACAATTTTTTGAAAGCTTTAGTTACTTTGTAGATTTTGGATTATTATTACAAAACAAAAATTTGAAAAAAGCAGATCTACAAGCTCACAATGCGTCACATGCTTGTAGATCTGCTTTTTTTCCCCAAAAGATTTGTATACACTTTCAGCTCCAGTAGAATTTATTGACCAAACGTTTGGAGCCATGGCTCTCCGTCCGGTCACACTGGAGATGTGTGTGTAGTGTTTGCTACCACGCACGCACACACACACACACACCACACACACACACACACACACACACACACACACACACACACACACACACACACACACACACACACACACACACAGTAAATACACACCCACTGGTTACCTTGTTAATCAGCTACACAATAGAATAAATTGGTCAAAAGTTCAGCGTTTTCATATCCAATACAACAGTGGGAGAAAACAAACGAATCATCTACATAATGGGGTATCTTACTCCTGGGAAACCAGACCATACTGCAGAGTTATACAAAGTGATTCATTTGGAAGTCTGTCTGTTCAGATCTCCTTCTCCTCTGGGACGTTTTCTGTTCTGTCTCCTGTTTAAGTTAAGTCACCTTTATTTGTGTAGCACATTTAAACCCATTAAGACCTGAGGCCTATTCTACAAATGTCTTCTAAATCCTAACAGTATTCAGAAAAAAACGTATGTTTCAGAACATATGGTTCTCAGACTTTTTCATGTCAAGGACCCCCACAATGATATGTATTTGGCCGCGGACCCCCATCTCAAAACATGTTGTTCCAGGGACCCCCCAGAAGCAAAGATTTGAGTTAAATGTTCGCTTTAAAACAATATATATTCAAAGATTTGCACACATTTTTCATAATTTAAAAAAAATAGCAGATCTACAAGCTCATAGCGCGGCACCAGCTTGTAGATCTGCTATTTTTGAATAGCCCAAAGTGTAAAATAATGCTTTTTAGCTCAAATCAAAAAGTGACACAGATGCGTCCCAGGTCTTAAGTGGGTTAAAAACAACAGAAGTTGACCCAAAGTGCATTCCATTCACAATAGCATCATAATGACCTCATAAAATACAACATAGTAAGAGAAACATAAGAGCAACATCTCATGCAAATACAGCAAAATGAAAAGAACATAAAAGCAATAAAAAAAAATATACATTCAATGACCAGAGTATAGGCGTAGGCCATAAGTTAATTACCCTCAGACTGAGCTGAAGGCAATGGAGAAAAGGTGGGTTTTTTAGGGTGGATTTAAACCTCTCAATGGTGGAGCTGGACTTAATGTGGTGTGTGTGAGAGAGAGAGAGAGAGAGAGAGAGAGAGAGAGAGAGAGAGAGAGGCCACATTGTGTTGGTCAGACATGAAGTGCATTGTGACTGGGCTCTTTGGGAAACTCTGCCTCAGAGTGAAATGAGTGCTCAGTATTTTCTAGTGTGTGTTGTTGTTGGCGGTCAACAACACCCACCCCACACCCCCCCCCCCCCCCCCCGGTAGAGTGTGAGCTTTAATGACGCAGCCGAGGTCCTTTAATCTCTCTGTGGGAGAAGCTTATTGGACGAGAGAGACGGTGTCGGAGCCAAGTCCCTTGTGCTGACTTCCTGTTGATGGTAGTTTTGATATGAAAAATATATTTATTTTCATTTAGTCTGCAGGGGGGAGGGGGAAGTGTGTGTGTTGTGTGTGTGTGTGTGTGTGTGTGTGTGGTGTGTGTGTGTGTGTGTGTGTGTGTGTGTGTGTGTGTGTGTGTGTGTGTGTGTGTGTGTGTGTGTGTGTGTGTGTGTGTGTGTGTGTGTGTGTGTGTGTGTGTGTGTGTGTGTGTGTGTGTGTGTGTGTGTGTGTGTGTGTGTGTGTGTGTGTGTGTGTGTGTGTGTGTGTGTGTGTGTGCGCGTGCGTGTGTGTGTGCTATACTCTACAAGTATAGTAGAATGAGAGAAGTAGACATTTTGTGGACAATTATTTGACAGTATTAGTTACTTTTCAGCCTGAAGGGTCAATGTAAGGTGTTAACACATTCACTGCCAGGCATTTTTTAATTAATTCATCCACTGCTGCCAGCCTTTTGGAACAAATACATGTTACCATTGTGTTGCTAAAGCCAGTTGAATAAGGCTTGTTTTCAACAACAAACAAAAAAAGGAGAAATCTGAGCTAGATGTGTTTTTATACAGATCCTAACATAGAGTATGGGATGTTTTTGGGATGATGTCACATCCGTCCATTCCTTCTCTCAGAGTCAGGGGATCATTCCTAAGTTGTGTTTACAGCGCCCCTCTTGTGCCTCTTTTTTGTCTTGATTTGATGGAGATCTCAGTCATGTGATGACAAGGAAACAAGACATGACTCAGTCATGTATACCAGCTTGCTTTCTGTTTTCTCTGATTTGTCTCGCAGTCTCGCAGAAACTGGCAACACTGCTAGTGGCTCCCCATTGGCTTAGACCTGTTGCTCATTTCTCTCGCAGAATCTGGCAACGCTGCCATAGAGGCGAGAGGCGTGTCTAGTACCATAGCTTGGGGAGGACGAGACCGCCCGCTCAGAGTATGGGAAAGTATCCCCATTGCTTAAAGGACAGCCAATGATGAAAAAGTGTCGAGAAAAGTGTCGAGAAAGTGTTGACTAGACTCAGTCTGTTCTTAGACCAGCGTGCTTTGCAAGCTGGTAAAAATGACAAATTGACAAACCGATAATGCATTATTATTATAATCAGGGGTGAAAGTGGGCCGGCAACGGTCCGGAACGGCGTTCGGTAAAAGATTAGGTGCCGGAACGCCGTTCCATTAAGAAAAATTCGAAGGTAGTTGTGAAAATCCCATATTAAATAACCTGCCACAGACCCATGGCCATGTTCAAGAAGAAAACATAATCTACTAACGTCAGATTAACATACACAATTATTACATTTTCTAATAAAGTGCTTTTGAATTGTTCCACTGTGTGTTTGTGTCAGCTTAATCCGTGCTATTTTTACGGTGTTTATTTATTTTACGGAGCCGAGAAGCGTCTCGTCCTCTCCAGCGAAACGAAACTTGGACTGGGATCAATTCACTTTGCAGCTTGAAGATCCGGTATAAAAGGATACGGAAACGGCCTTTGTCCGTGCCTATGTGTGTGTGTGCAAATTACCGGATAAAGAAGGCGGGCTTTACGACGAATTAAATCCCACCAACGTTCAAAACATGTTTCTGGTTGGCTGACAGACTAGCATAGTTAGTTCTGATTGGTTCAACACGTCTTTTCTGGAGAAAAAAAGAAAAGAAAAGAAACGCGAGGGGAAATAAACACTGTTTTGATGAAGAATGCAATTTTAAAAATAAATTAAGCACAATGCAACGAAAACTAACTGAGATGTTTAAGAGAAAAGAAGACAGAGTTGAAGAAGCTGACAATGTGGTTAAAAACAAAGTTTGTAGAACAACAACGCCAGGTACAGTGGTGGAAAAGCACTCAATTACTTAAGTAAAAGTATCAATACTGCAATGTATGTATGTAAAGCACTCTGTTAAAAGTTTGGAATTGAAAATTTACTTGAGTGAAAGTACAAAAGTATTGGTATCAAAATGTACTTAAAGTACCAAAAGTAAAACTACTAAAATGTTTGAAAATAGCAAATCTACAAGCTTGTGGAGCTTGTAGATCGGCTATTTTCAAATAGCCTAGGTATAAAATAGGGCTAAAGGGATTAATGTATGATTTATAATGTAATAATGTATATATGCAAAGTAACTAAAGTTTTCAAATAATTGTAGTGGAGTAAAAGTACAATATTTCCCAAATCCGCCATATAACCACATTTTTTACATTAGTATAAACCCATTTTGTTTGAATATTTTATTAGGCTTCGCCCGCGCGGCCGAACGCACTCCCCCGGCCGCGCGGCGAAGCCGCGCGTCCTACCAGTTCCGGCAAGAACTCTCAGCCACTTTCACCCCTGATTATAATGTAATTAATAGAGTTGATAAAGGGTCGTAAATCCTGCTCTATGCTAATTAAAACTATTTGTTGTTAAACCGCTGAAAACCCAGTGTAAAAAGGATGAGACAAAATCAAAGACAGACACAGGCCGGTTCTCAAATTAAAAAGGTTGACATTGTATTACGAGAAAGAATCAATCCACGAGGCACCGTACAGCAAAAATATCTCTCTGCCATTACAAAGACAGGCAATAGTATTTATACACAAGTTGGAGTCCGGACATCAGATATGAGGTGGATCCTAACTATTGGTTAAGACCCTCAGACGTCAGATCATATCTGATGAGCTGTCAGGCATCAGGGTGTCATCATAATAAGTTGTTGTTCATCTTATAGTATCCTTGTGTACAACTTATGGTTCCATAAACAAGTTATTCCTTCGATATCATAGGACATGTGGCAGGTTTATCTCTGACAGGGTGACAGCTGACAGAGTAAATTAGTGACAATATCCCGGTCATACAGAGATATAGGTCATCGTACAGAGATACAGGTCATTAGGACATTTAATCACAAAGCGTTGACCAAGACATGTTTTTACTGATTGGGAACGTATGGAGCCGCGGCACCAGATAGCAACTATGGAGCCAGCTACATGGCCTTGGTAGAGAAAGTATAGTAGAGTTACAAAAGGCATGTTTAAAAGACTGAAGGACAGGCCCAAAAAGACACCACTATATTAATTTGACTGGTTAGATCGATATTTCTATATCATTATCTGCGTGGATATTAGTCTGGTCCCTATCAACGATAAAAAAAAATTCCAAGGGGCGGTTACAAAAAGATCCAAACGGACTCTATTGGTTAGACCTAAACCAATCAGAGCAGTGCTTCCTTGTTCACAAACTAATCAGAGCAGTGCTTCCTTGTACGTCATTGCTCCAAATAAGGTGATAAGCCCGCCCACATTTGGATACTGGGCCCTGGTTGGCTCCACACCACTGCGGAGGGAGAGAAATGGAATCTCTATGGAGGGGGGGCCAGACCTAATCTGCCGAGGGCTAAAGTGCGATGCGATTTTGCAAAGGCAGATTCGGCTGGAACCAGGCTATGTCAGACCACATAAAGAGGCTTTTATACCCCTCCCCCCCCCCCATCATCTCATTTGTAACATGTTCTCATTTAACTCAGTCTTCCACACCACGGTGCAGCCGTCAGTGTGATGATGTAACATCTGAACTCATTACTCTGACCCAGATCTGCAAGGATGTGTTTAATCCGTCCAGACCGGGGGGACGCGTCGCTGAGCTTGTAGATCTGCTATTTTATTAAGATATATTTTTTTGCTATAACCATATTATTTGATACTTTGGGCTATTCAAAAATAGCAGATATACAAGCTCATAGCGCGGCACCGAGTGCCGCGCTATGAGCTTGTAGATCTGCTATTTATTTTGAAAAATCTTGTAGATCTGCTATTTATTTTTGAAAAATCTTTAAATATGTATGTTTTTTTTAAAGCAATTTTTTTTCTTTCTTTGGGCTTTTCAAAAGTAGCAGATCTACAAGCTCATAGCTTGTAGATCTGCTATTTTTTTAATCTTGTACATTTGTGCAAATCTTTGCATATATATATATATATATATATATATATATATATATATATATATATATATATATATATATATATATATATATATATATATATATATATATATATATATAGTTAAAACAAACATTTGTAACTCAAATCTTTGCTTCTCTGGAACTAAATATTTTACAAATGTTTGCTTTAAACAATGCACACATTTCACAATTTTTTTCCCTCCAAAATAGCAGATCTACAAGCTCATAGATCTGCTATTTTTGAATAGCCAAAGAAATCTAAAAATAACACGGATACGTCCCCGGACTTAATGGATTAATCTCTATCTGTCTCTCTCGCTCGCTCGCTCTCTCTCTCATATCTCTCTCTCTCTCTCTCTCATGTCTCTGTCCTGTGGAGGTCGGGTGGAGCCGGACGCATCATGCCTAGTGGGTCAGCTCTGACCCCTGACCCCTGAGCTTCATGCTTCTCAAACTCTTTTGGCTCAGAGGGTCACCCTGACTTTTACTTTGAAATGTCAGCAGTGTATTTGTATGAATACTGGAGCCATTCTCCTTGTGATTTGGTGATACAATCTCTCTCACACACACACACACACACACACACACACACACACACACACACACACACACACACACACACACACACACACACACACACACACACACACACACACACACACACACACACACACTAGACAGACAGACTAATAGAGGTCATTAAACAGCTGCTACTTGTCCTGTACGTGCTGATTGGACATAGATTGCTGATTGCAGCCTGTGTGTGTGTTCACAGATACACAATCTTTACATCAAATACATGGACACACACACACACTTGTATACTACTTGTATTACTAAACTTGTGAGGACATCAACAATTTATTAATGCCATTTAATTTTTTTTGTCATTTTTACCCCTAACCCTGAAGCCAAAAATAGCCAATCTACTCACAACACTCACAACACGGCGTGTTAAGCTCACGACAACACGACACATTGCTTATCGATCGGCTATTTTCAATGCTTAACACCAGTCACCAGCGCACAAATAAGCATGAATCAGGAATGAGTCTAATAACCGCTAGACCTAACATCTAAATGTCTGATCCTACCCTGAACATTACTAACTCCACCAATCTGTTATAGCCATAGAACATCCATATGTTGAGGACCAGGAAAATTCTACTATAATACACACACGCGCGCACACACACACACACACACACACACACACACACACACACACACACACACACACACACACACACACACACACACACACACACACACACACACACACACACACACACACACACACACACACACACACACACACCACTGCTCAGCAGATGTGATGTCCTTTGACCATGCAGACTCTATTCAAAGTCTCACAGCTGCTGTTAAAAAACATCCAGTAATCATTCATTAACATGTGTGGATCACATTCACAGCAGACTGGATCCTGTCCTACTGACTGGATCATTAACATGTGTGGATCACATTCACATAGACTGGATCCTGTCCTACTGACTGGATCATTAACATGTGTGGATCACATTCACATAGACTGGATCCTGTCCTACTGACTGGATCATTAACATGTGTGGATCACATTCACAGCAGACTGGATCCTGTCCTACTGACTGGATCATTAACATGTGTGGATCACATTCACAGCAGACTGGATCCTGTCCTACTGACTGGATCATTAACATGTGTGGATCACATTCACATAGACTGGATCCTGTCCTACTGACTGGATCATTAACATGTGTGGATCACATTCACATAGACTGGATCCTGTCCTACTGACTGGATCATTAACATGTGTGGATCACATTCACAGCAGACTGGATCCTGTCCTACTGACTGGATCATTAACATGTGTGGATCACATTCACAGCAGACTGGATCCTGTCCTACTGACTGGATCATTAACATGTGTGGATCACATTCACAGCAGACTGGATCCTGTCCTAACTGACTGGATCATTAACATGTGTGGATCACATTCACAGCAGACTGGATCCTGTCCTACTGACTGGATCATTAACATGTGTGGATCACATTCACAGCAGACTGGATCCTGTCCTACTGACTGGATCATTAACATGTGTGGATCACATTCACAGCAGACTGGATCCTGTCCTAACTGACTGGATCATTAACATGTGTGGATCACATTCACAGCAGACTGGATCCTGTCCTACTGACTGGATCATTAACATGTGTGGATCACATTCACAGCAGACTGGATCCTGTCCTAACTGACTGGATCATTAACATGTGTGGATCACATTCACAGCAGACTGGATCCTGTCCTACTGACTGGATCATTAACATGTGTGGATCACATTCACAGCAGACTGGATCCTGTCCTACTGACTGGATCATTAACATGTGTGGATCACATTCACACAGACTGGATCCTGTCCTAACTGACTGGTCTGTCTCTGTTTAACCACATGAACCCTAGCCAAACAGCAGGCAAAAATGGACCAACATTGTAATGTATTAAATGGGTAAAAGTGGTTGATGCTATATCAACAATGTTTTGCTGGGGACCCCCTGGAACCCCCTAAAGGACCCTTGGGGGTCCCCAGACCCCACTTTGAGAACCACTGCATTAGGCAACAGACCCTCGTAACTCTGAGAGTGTACAAAGTGAACTAAATGGACCTGTGTGTGTGTGTGTGTGTGTGTGTGTGTGTGCGCGCGCGCTCCTCAGGTTCGACAAAGACGGGGGGCGTTCGTTTCTCAGAGGAGGCCGTCGGCTCCGCCCCCTCGAGCCACGCCCCCTCCGGCAGTAGCCCCGCCTCCTCCCACGTTCACTTCGACGAGAAGCTGCACGACTCGGTCGTCATGGTGACGCAGGACGCCGACGGCAACTTCATGGTCAAGGTGAGCGGGTTTATGCTTTAGATTTTGTTTTTGTTATTGTTTTATTACAATTATTATTTTTATTTAAAAAAAGAATGTGTGTGCGTGCGTGTGTGTGCCTTTGTGTGTTTCTCAAAGCCCTTTGGTGTGTGTGTGTGTGTGTGTGTGTGTGTGTCTAAGAGGTGTGTCAGTGGTCACGTGACGTGTAATCTCTCAAGAACAGATTCAGAGCTGCGCTACTGAATCTGTCGGGAGGACGTTCAGAACGTATGAACATTGGCTACAAGTGGGCGTGCCTTCAGATCACGAAGCAGGCCACGCTTTACCCAATCAAATGTAGTGGGCGGGATTTACATATGTGCGTTCGCTTCCCACTGGAAACAAACCCAAAACTCATTTAACAGCAGCGTCCTCTGAGCAGACAAAACCACGGAAAGTTAGTAACATTTTAACTTGCTCTTCCATCATAGAAACAAGTGGGCTTAGAACCACAACCATCCATGTTCTTTAGGAGAAATGGTGTTAGTGTTCCGTGGAGAAATGTTGTTAGTGGGAATGAAAACATAGACGCACCACCGGAAGTGGAGGGCATAATCACTTTCTTTTTCCTCGGTAGCTTTCACTGTTTTAAAATACTTTTAATAATACTTAAATAAGCACACTTTGCAACTTTTGCACAGATATCTCTTGTATCCTCTCATCATGTTTTTGAGCTCCTGATTATTTAGTTTCCCCAAATTCGACTTGTAAACAAGGTGAATGAAATCACATGTTGCTTCCAGGTAGAGCTATGGTGGCTGGAATGGAATATAAGAAGAACGCTCGTCCCAAAACACGCTCGCCCCGGGTCTAATCCGGCGGCGGCGGCGGTCCGCGAAACAAATTGGGGCGAGTGTGAGATTTGCGCTTCTCGTCAATGAGTATTGCTGAAATAATATGAATACTATTATGGGGATATAATCCTATAGGGTACATAATATATTGGAAATTACAAAAATAAATGTAATTGCAGATGCCTTTACTGTAATATGGGCGGCTATTTGTATTTAGTAAAAGCATTCCTGAGCCGTGTGCGTGCACTGCAACATTGCATCATTTTCACCAGACAGACAGTTTTGGCTCGGTGCTACAGAATTCAAGATGCTCTGCAGGAAACCCCTGACTGTGATCACTTGACGTGACTCACGTCAAGCCCAATCTATGCTGTGAATAGCCGAGCTACAAGCTCACAGCGTTGTGAGCTTGTAGGTCGGCTTGTTTTCTACACGCGACGCCGTTGTGTGACAAACTATACATTTGTCTTCAACGCTCAAAAACCTGCTCCCTCTGTTTCTCTGTTTCTGCTGTTAGACCATGAGTCATGAGTCACTACGACAATGGACAGGGGCCGTCACAGCACAGGTGGAAAAAGTACTCACATGTTTTACTTATAGATATAAGTAATATAGAAATACTGTACTTGAGTAAAAGTACAAAAGTATTGGCATCAAAACGTACTTAAAGTATCAAAAGTAGGAAGTACTCATTATGCAGAATGTCCCATTTCACCCATTTTCAAATGGTCTAAATGTACATAGGGCTGAAGTGGGTAATGTATGTTTTGTAATAATAATCTAAATCTACAAAGTAACTAGTAACTGACGTTTTCCAATATTTGTAATGGAGTAAAAGTGCGATACTTGCCTCTGAGATGTAGTGTAGTGGAGTAAAGGTATTGTAAATTGGAAATACTCATGTAAAGTAGAAAATCCCTAAAAATAACCTTGTTTGTGCGTGTTGCGTGTGTGTGTGTTGCGAGACAGTGTGGGAGGTGTGCGTGTGTGCATGTGTTCAGAGACTGTGTGTGTGCGTGTGTTCAGAGACAGTGTGGGAGGTGTGTGTGTGTGTGTGTGTGTGTTCATGTGTTCAGAGACTGTGTGTGTGTGTGTGTGTGTGCATGTGTTCAGAGACTCTGTGTGTGTGTGTGTGTGTGTGTGTGTGTGTGTGTGTGTGTGTGCGTGTGTTCAGAGACAGTGTAGGAGTAGAGTGTGGGACGCTGCACATGCCACAGCTGTGTGAGAGAATAACTGTTTCTTGTTTTGTTTTTTTTACATCATTCTGGTGGTCCCTGACATGTAAAAGTTGGAGCACCACTGATACAGCAACATACTGTTAGGATTTAGAAGACATTTTTACATATGTATTTGGCCGCGGACCCCCATCTCAAAATGTTTTGTTCCAGGGACCCCCCAGAAGCAAAGAGTTACACATGCTCACTGTTGAGCAGAGGATTCACTCCTTTCTCTGTTGTATTATTAACTCAAAGATGACATCATTTGTATTTGTCCAAATACTTTACTGTACTAATACACATAATCACTGTAGTCGCGATGTGACACATTGTGAGCTTGTAAAGGATGGAAGTTGGGAACGATAGGGTCTGCATTTGAATGAACCTTTTCATGTCAAGGACCCCCACATGTATTTGGCCGTGGACCCCCATCGGAATTTTTTTTGTGCCAGGGACCCCCAGAAGCAAAGATTTGTGTTAAAAATATTCACTAGGGGAAAACAAAGAAAAATACATATATACTGTATATATTCCAAATTCCAATTTCACGATTTTTCAAAAAAATTGCTGATCTACAAGCTCATAGCGCGGCACAAAGTGACGCTCTATGAGCTTGTAGATCTGCTATTTTTTAATAGTAAAACTATAAAATATGGTTAAATGACTGGGGGAAAAAATATCTGGGGAGAACCAATGCTCTAGTCTACATAATACTGATTGATGTTTATATGTCAGTCAGAACTGTAGATTCACTCCTAAAGACTCTCCTCTTCAGACTCAACCTTCAGCCCGTAACACTGGCCCTACAGCCTTGATGACCTTGCAGGCTTATGTAAAGGTTAAAAAAGTAATTTAGATATCATGTTATGTACAGTAGACAGATGCCAGGTTTATTTGTTGACCTGGCATCCTATAGTTTCTGTAGCTTTAATGCACAGATTAGATTTTTTTTATATTACAATGTTTAGACTGATCCTTGGTTTACCTGTGATCCTATAGTTTACTGAGACACTACACTGTCTCTGTATTCTATGATCCTATAGTTTACTGAGACACTACACTGTCTCTGTATTCTATGATCCTATAGTTTACTGAGACACTACACTGTCTCTGTATTCTATGATCCTATAGTTTACTGAGACACTACACTGTCTCTGTATTCTATGATCCTATAGTTTACTGAGACACTACACTGTCTCTGTATTCTATGATCCTATAGTTTACTGAGACACTACACTGTCTCTGTATTCTATGATCCTATAGTTTACTGAGACACTACACTGTCTCTGTATTCTATGATCCTATAGTTTACTGAGACACTACACTGTCTCTGTATTCTATGATCCTATAGTTTACTGAGACACTACACTGTCTCTGTATTCTATGATCCTATAGTTTACTGAGACACTACACTGTCTCTGTATTCTATGATCCTATAGTTTACTGAGACACTACACTGTCTCTCTGTATTCTATGATCCTATAGTTTACTGAGACACTACACTGTCTCTGTATTCTATGATCCTATAGTTTACTGAGACACTACACTGTCTCTGTATTCTATGATCCTATAGTTTACTGAGACACTACACTGTCTCTGTATTCTATGATCCTATAGTTTACTGAGACACTACACTGTCTCTATTCCTTCTATGTAGTCACTCTGGTTACTTATTAAGTACTTATGTATCCTTCATGCTGCAGGAATGTATATATTCTGTATATTTTTGGTCATGTTAATGATAATGTTTTCTGTAGATCGTTGCCATCAGGCCTTTTATCTCCATATTTCAACTTTTTAATGTTTTTTACTACTTCGTCAAACAAGAGTGTCAAGGTAAAGGACAAGCTCATAACGTATCACATTGCGGTGTGTCGTAAACTTGTAGATCTAGTTTTGGACATACAAGGTTTCCACCCTACATCAACGATATTAAATATATTTTTTATCTTTGGTAAGAATACATATAGTATTATACTGTATATGCAGCGCATGTAGTTCAGTTTTATGCCAATTATAAAGAGCAGAATGTAAGCTTATAGAACAAGTCTCTCAGAGTTTATAAGGTTTTTCTATGGCTCTCAAAATGCAGAAAGCAGTTTAAACTTTTCACCTATAATGACATTACGCCCCAAAATAGATAAGAATCAGGACACTTTAGATGGTTGAGCCAATTCTGATGTGGAACTGAATAATGTGTCAATCATGTTCATAAAGCTCAATCATGTGTGAAGTAATGATGCCACTAATATCTAATCTTTGTGTGTGTGTGTGTGTGTGTGTGTGTGTGTGTGTGTGTGTGTGTGTGTGTGTGTGTGTGTGTGTGTGTGTGTGTGTGTGTGTGTGTGTGTGTGTGTGTGTGTGTGTGTGTGTGTGTGTGTGTGTGTGTGTGTGTGTGTGTGTGTGTGTCTCTCTCTCTCTCTCTCTCCCTCTCTCTGTCTCTATCTCGCTGTCTGTCTAACTGTCTGTCTCACTCACTCACTCTGTCTGTCTGTCTCTCTCTCTGTGTGTGTGTGTGTGTGTGTGTCTCTCTCTGTCTCTCTCTGTCTCTATCTCGCTGTCTGTCTAACTGTCTGTCTCACTCACTCACTCAGTCTGTCTGTCTGTCTGTGTGTGTGTGTGTCTCTCTCTCTCTCTCTCTCTCTCTGTTTTTTGATTGATTGAATACTTTATTAGACAGAGATGCAAACAGCATGAGTACATCAAGTCACACTTGGTTCTAAAAGGATGTTTCCATTGAGGTCCTGTATGTCTCTCTGTCATCAGGTTGGTTTCTTAAAGACCAAGCACCGGTATGACTGTCTGTGTCTCTCTGTCATTATAGGTAGGTTTCTTAAAGACCCAGCACAGGTATGAGATCGTGTTCACCCTGCCAGAGGTTCCGTCTCTGGGTAAAGACGTGTGTCCCGCTCCGGTCCCCAGCCCTCACCTCCGCATCACCGACATCTCCCCCGTCCCCGAGGGTAAGACCACCTCTGCCTGCACCCAGTGTACATCCTGTCAACTAAAACATGACGAAAAATCATTCTCCACTACCTTTTCTTCACTGACGAAAACTAAATAAAACTACTAAAGCTATGACTAAATATATTGACACATTTTGTCAACAAATAAAGACTAGACTAAAATAGGAGAAGATTTTGTAGTTTGTTTTAGAGATACCGCGGCCCAATTAACAGCCAGTGTTAATTTTGAGTCTTTTTAGTCTTCTGAAAATTGTTTAGTCTTAGTCTAGTCCAGTCGACTAAATATCAAAAACCTTAGTCTTTTAGTCTTTTAGTCTTTTAGTCTTAGTCTTAGTCGACAAAATTAACACTATTAACAGCGCGATATAACAGCGTGATATCAGCCAAAATTATCTGATTAGATCGGATCACAGCTAAAATGACTGATCAAACACTCCGATCAAAACATTCCACTCCAGCACTTCTAACCAGCACGTTGAGGAACTGTGTTGACTATGATTCTGGAGAGGTTATGTTCTCTGTTAGAGTAATATATCACTTGATCAATCCTTTTTTAACATTTATTTTTAAAGGTAGGATAAGTGATTTTCTTTGGTTAAAATAAGTGTTAAATAGCTCTATATTGTGATAGTACTCATTACTATAGAGCGTGTGTTCAGTAACAGGAGTCTCCATGTCTCTCCAAATGCATTTTCAGGTCAGGATACCAATATTATCCAATCAGGATAGAGAACTCAGACAGGATACAGATTAACCAAGTGAAATTGGAAGTGATGACACAAAGAAATGAGCTGATACACAATTGGAACTGGAACACTATAACATTTAAGCTGATAAATGTGTACTCTCTCCAGGCAAAGAGTTAAAAGGAAACTTCGATACTGTAGACTCAAAACGGACAATAACATTATTTTCTTACATACCAGATTGATAATGCTACTTTATAAATCTGTTGTATCCCTGTTGGTATCTCTTTTTATGTGATTATCGACTTTTGTAAAATGTATATTCTTTTAACTGTTTTTAGTATTTCTTTGTAATACACTGTGATATTTTAAATATTTTTGTTAATGTATTTTAATGTCTTGGACCCCAGGAAGACTAGCTGACGTTAAGGCGATCAGCTAATGGGGATTCGTTTAAATAAACAAATAAACACATCATGCTTGTACATTGGCTCTTGGCTCTAGATACACGTATGAAAATGGAATACACTCATTATTAATGTTTGGTGCAGCTGTTTTGCTCACTAGTCTGACATGTTGTAGTTTTTAAACCTGAACTGGAAAACAAACTACACATCTTAGTGCTTCTCTCACCACTGCTTCTAGAAACATTAAACATTCAACATTACTGGAGTTTAGTGACACCACTAGTTGGCATTAAAGAAGAAACTTAATCTCTCTCTCTCTCTCTCTCCAGGAGGTCATAAGGTCACATGTGAGTACATGGCTCAACAGGAAGGAGTTCTGTGTGAGGAGGCTCTGCTCCTCAGTGAGACCAACGAGGAGGTCTGCGTCAAGGTCAAAGTTCACGCCCGGGTCATGGGTGAGATGACTTATTATTATCACATTCATTACATAGATGACTTATTATCACATTCATTACATAGATGACTTATTATCACATTCATTACATAGATGACTTATTATCACATTCATTACATAGATGACATATTATCAGTAGGGGTGACCGTGCTTTTGCTGCTGCTGGCCCCAGGCTCTGGAATCTGCTGCCCCTCAACATTAGATCTGCCCAGTCGATTGGGGCTTTTAAAACTTTACTAAAAACTCACTTATTCTCTCTTGCTTTTAGTCGTATTTAGCTATCCTGTTCTGTCCTAATGCTGCATTGTTTTGTTTCTTTTTGTTTTTTCTTTTGTTTTTGCCCTGTGTATATATATATATATATATATATATATTTTCTTTTTTGTAGATGCTTCTGTGTGTCTGACTTACCTTGTTTTAACCATGTTCAGCACTTTGGTCGGCTTTGGCTGTTGTAAATGTGCTATATAAATAAAGTTTGATTTGATTTGATTTGATCACATTCATTACATAGATGACGTATTATCACATTCATTACATAGATGACTTATTATCACATTCATTACATAGATGACTTATTATCACATTCATTACATAGATGACTTATTATCACATTCATTACATAGATTACTTATTATCACATTCATTACATAGATTACTATTATCACATTCATTACATAGATGACTTATTATCACATTCATTACATAGATGACTTATTATCACATTCATTACATAGATGACTTATTATCACATTCATTACATAGATGACTTATTATCACATTCATTACATAGATGACTTATTATCACATTCATTACATAGATGACTTATTATCACATTCATTACATAGATGACTTATTAACATATGCAACGCCGAGTCATGGGTGACTATTAACTGGGTTATTATAACTATAAATGGACTCAGGTCATTGGTTACACAATAAACATGAAACGCATGCATTCCAATGGAGTAGATCAGGAGTCTTCAACGTTTCTCAGGGCAGGGACCCCTTAGCTGAGAGAGAGATGAATCAGGGACCCCTTAGCTGAGAGACAGATGAAGCAGGGACCCCTTAGCTGAGAGAGAGATGAATCAGGGACCCCTTAGCTGAGAGACAGATGAAGCAGGGACCCCTTAGCTGAGAGACAGATGAAGCAGGGACCCCTTAGCTGAGAGACAGATGAAGCAGGGACCCCTTAGCAGAGAGAGAGAGATGAAGCAGGGACCCCTTAGCTGAGAGACAGATGAAGCAGGGACCCCTTAGCTGAGAGACAGATGAAGCAGGGACCCCTTAGCTGAGAGACAGATGAAGCAGGGACCCCTTAGCTGAGAGACAGATGAAGCAGGGACCCCTTAGCTGAGAGACAGATGAAGCAGGGACCCCTTAGCAGAGAGACAGATGAAGCAGGGACCCCTTAGCTGAGAGACAGATGAAGCAGGGACCCCTTAGCTGAGAGACAGATGAAGCAGGGACCCCTTAGCTGAGAGACAGATGAAGCAGGGACCCCTTAGCAGAGAGACAGATGAAGCAGGGACCCCTTAGCTGAGAGAGAGATGAAGCAGGGACCCCTTAGCTGAGAGAGAGATGAAGCAGGGACCCCTTAGCTGACAGAGAGATGAAGCAGGGACCCCTTAGCTGACAGAGAGATGAAGCAGGGACCCCTTAGCTGACAGAGAGATGAAGCAGGGACCCCTTAGCTGAGAGACAGATGAAGCAGGGACCCCTTAGCTGAGAGACAGATGAAGCAGGGACCCCTTAGCTGAGAGACAGATGAAGCAGGGACCCCTTAGCTGAGAGACAGATGAAGCAGGGACCTCTTAGCTGATAGAGAGATGAAGCAGGGACCTCTTAGCTGAGAGACAGATGAAGCAGGGACCCCTTAGCTGAGAGAGATGAAGCAGGGACCCCTTAGCTGAGAGACAGATGAAGCAGGGACCCCCCGCTTCATAGACTTGTTTGACAGCAACACTGTCATCAGTGTTGGATTCATGTTACATCAAACCTCTTTGCCGAAAATAGCCTGTTGTGAGCTTGTAGATCGGCTATTTTTGGCTATAGTTCTCCACAGAATAGGGATGCTAGGGTTCAAGTGGTTAATGTAAAAACCTTCCTAGCATAGGCACTCAGTGCTGCGCTATGAGCTTGTAGATCTGCTATGTTTTAATAGCCAAAGGAATCTAAAATGACACAGATGCTTTCGTGGAAGTCAAACAGGCCGCTACTGCCGCCTGCTGGTCAGACATGGCAACTTTATAATGCACACTGAATGAAGCCTTGTGTTGCATTTACACTGGAAATATTATTGTTGTTACTAAAACTAATGAAATAGGCAAAACTACTATTGAAAAAGCGTTGAGGTTAAAGGTAGGATAAGTGGTATTTCTAGGTTAAAACAAAAAGTTGTTTTGTTAAAAGGTTAAAGCAGTATGTTGTGATATTAATCATTGCTACAGCTGTGTGTGTGTGTGTGTGTGTGGGGGGGGGGGGGCGGGGGTGAACATCTGTGCAGAGGTCTAGCCTCTGACGGATCAGCAGCACGTTAATCTCCTTATTCCCTTGCTTCCTTCTCTTACTCCCTTACTTCCTTCTCTTACTCCCTTGCTTCCTTCTCTTACATCCTTCATGTTATTGAACCACTAATCCTCATGAGGAGTGTTTGACTCTTTTATTAGATTAAATCCCCTCATTCACTGAATTAATTTTTCTCTCGTTTTTTTTTCTTCTCTGTAAATATAGCCGTTTGTATGTGTTGATGACATGTATTAATGTGCTAATATTCTATGCTCTGTTGATTCATTGAATACATAGGACCACAATGGAAACAAGTCCCCAGGGGAAATAAATTATTATCCTTAAATTTAGCCTAAGGGCCCTTAGGGCTAAAACACCAACTAACTTCATGTCCTCTGTCTGTTGTCTCTTCTCTCACACCAACTAACTTCATGTCCTCTTTCATTACATCCATATATCTCCTCTTTGGTCTTCCTATAGGCCTCCTGCCAGGCAATATTGATTTTGACAACACATTTTGATTTAGTTTTAGTCCGAGCCTTGTGAATAAAATTCCATCTGAAATGTTTTAGTTTTTGTCTAGTTTTAGTCGACTAAATCTACAGTTGATTTGGTCGACTAAAATGTATGTTGGCGGTGCCTAGATGGCATCGTAATGGCTGATTTTACACTTGGTTGCATGCTGAAAATAGCAGATCTACAAGCTCACAACGCGTCGCACAGCACATTTTCAGAGCGCAACACCCGAGCTCAACCAAACATAAAATGACTTGTCTTTTAGTTCTACTGGATCTCTTCTCCACTAGATCCCTCACTGACATTTTAGTCTAGTTTTTATTTGTTGACGAAATTGTCAATAGCTAATCGTCATAGCTTAGTTTTTATTTAGTTTTGGTCAGTGAAAAGGTAGTCGCCGAAAAATTTTCGTCATTGTTTTAGTCGACTAAATCAAATTCTTACCTCAGCATCCTTCTACCGATAATATACTCACTATCTCCTCCTCTGGCATTTAACATGAAATGAATGTACAGTATGCATGCTATCGGTTATTTTAAATGTACAAACACTCACCTTGTCTGTCTGTCTGTCTGTCTGTCTGTCTGTCTGTCTGCCTGTCTGTCTGTCTGTCTGTCTGCCTGTCCTCCAGATCGTCATCATGGAACTCCCATGTTGTTAGAGGGGGTTCGCTGTGTTGGTGTGGAGCTGGAGTACGACTCTGAACAGAGCGACTGGCAAGGGTTTGACTAGCGTCTGGATGGACGGACGGACAGACGGTGGTCCTGCTTTGTGAGAACGTTCATCCTGAAGAAGACCAAAGCATTGTTCTGACCTGCATCACCACCTGGTCACATGACCACACCGTTAAGTTACTTCAGTGCTACTCCAGAGGTTTTCAGTTCAAGGACCCCCAGTTTGATATGCATTAGACCACGGACCCCCCCCCCCCCCCCATAACTCTGAGAGTGTACAAAAGGAACCAAATGGACATTTGGTTCCTTTTGTACACTCAGAGTTACAGATCCATTTGGTTCGTGACTATCAGTGATTTTGCTGGGGACCCTCTGGAACCCACCTCAAGGCAGAGTCCTGCAACGGGCGGGGGTATCCTGCGGATACCCGACGGGTGAAAATTATACTTTATAAGTTCACGGGGACGGGCGGTACTGAACTGAACGCGGGTGGGTATCATTTTATTAAATCAGAGGGCACTGTTTCCGCCCAAACAACGTCACTTAACATAGCACGCCGGCATAGAGCACGCCGGTCAGTTATCTTAACTCACAAAAACACATTGAACATCCTGTTAAACCTTCAAATTAAAACCATCCGACAATGTAAACAACAACACATGCGTACTGCGTGTATGCACGTTCTCGTGCGTGGCTAAAGCTGGCTCCTCTGTTCTTCACTTGACGTGCAGATTTTTGATCGAACATGACCACTGAATGTAGCACTATAGTTGAAGGCTGATATCTTGTTTTAAAAGCATTTCAACACACGTTTAAATGGAGTGACTGTCTGTAGGCTGTTTTGTAATCACAGGTAAACGGGCAGACAGCGGGTCCATTATTTAACGGGCGGGGCGGGTCGGGTTTGTATTTTGATATATAATCACGGGTGACGTGTCGGTCTACGGATCTGATTATTGATGGGCGGGGTGGGCGCGGGTTGTCAAAATTGGACCCGTGCAGGACTCTGCCTCGAGGACCCCTGGGGGTCCCCGAACCACACATTGAGAACCAGTGAGTTACATCATGGTGGATGCAGGCTTTACTTCTCCGTTGGTCACACACGTGTTTTCATTGACATTTACTTCCTGGTTTTATTCATTGCTTTGGTTCATGTTTTGAAACGTCTTAAGAGCTACAATCTGAGTGAATGAATAAAGAGTTATTTTAACCAATCTGTATGATAGAGTATGTGAATACTTTACTATCTGTATGATAGAGTATGTGAATACTTTACTATATGTATGGTAGAGTATGTGAATACTTTACTATATGTATGGTAGAGTATGTGAATACTTTACTATCTGTATGGTAGAGTATGTGAATACTTTACTATCTGTATGGTAGAGTATGTGAATACTTTACTATCTGCATGGTAGAGTATGTGAATACTTTACTATCTGTATGGTAGAGTATGTGAATACTTTACTATCTGTATGGTAGAGTATGTGAATACTTTACTATCTGTATGGTAGAGTATGTGAATACTTTACTATATGTATGGTAGAGTATGTGAATACTTTACTATCTGTATGATAGAGTATGTGAATACTTTACTATCTGTATGATAGAGTATGTGAATACTTTACTATCTGTATGGTAGAGTACTAATCCTTGTAAATGTGAATAAAGTTATTTGAATCAGACACCATCTTTGTTGACGCGTTGTTTTTATTCATGAAACATTTTGTTCCATTTTCTGAAAAGAAAGTTTTTAATTCTTAATACTTAAATATTTTTTACCCCTTTTTCTACCCAATGTAGTCGTTATGCCAATTAATTCCTCTCCACACACATTACTGTGTTGTCACTGCTGTTGTATCCATCATCAAATTAGGAATGCGACAAAAAACTAAACAATCCATGAATACAATGCTTCATGGGATGTGTAATTGATAGAAACTAACCCATTTTTTGGATGAACTACTCCTTTAAAACAATATTTAGTCTACTCTGGATAACTGAATGTCATTGTTTATCAAACTTAATACTTTTCACATGTCAATTTCAACAGTAAGATTATACATTACTCACATTTCAATGACATTGTTGTTCTACTGTTTTTATTTACATTAAAGTAACCGTCTTACACCAAAGTAAACATTAAACAAACACGGCACAATATAATCATGGATTAAAGTTCACAGTCGCCACAACTGATTTCAGTCATGTATAGAATAGAATAGATATAGAATGTATAGAATAACATGTTCTGTTGCTTAAATTGTGAATTGATGTTCAGAAGCTGGAAACCACAAGGTTCCCAGTTCGATCCCGGGCTGGGTGCTCCCCCAGAGTTAGTGTGGAAGTGTCCTTCAGCAAGACGCTGAACCCCTAATTGCACCTGATGAGCAGGTTGGTGCCTTGCATTGTTTCCTCCTCCATCGGTGTATGAATGTGTGTGTGAATGGGTGAATGTAATGCACAATCTATGTAAAGCGCTTTGGATAAAAGTGCTATATAAATGCACCATTTACCAATATCTCAATCTGTGATTTATTCAACTGGTTGACTGTATGTAGAAAAGTACAGTAGATTTACAATGATAATATCTAAACATCATAATTCTACATACCTAGAGACTCCTAGTGTCGCCAACACCTGCTGCTAACATCTCACCTGCCAGCCTAAGCCCCAAGAGACAGTGGGGGCAGTAGCATGCCACTTGGACACAGTCTGATCAGCCTCGGTCGGGTCGCCTGGAGGAGGGTGTCTGTTGCAAGACCCCAAACACCCAGTGACTCCAGGAAACAACACTGATGATGAGGTGAACAAGTTTGTGCATCAATTGTTGTTTTATTAACTGACTTTAACAGTTGAAAATGCAGTGTTCTTCTCCACTAGAGGACAGTGTTGTATCACATTTATCTCTCCAAGTTCAGCTAGACTGATGTTTCAGTCAGACAGTGAACATCCTGCTGACTGATGTCAAACACTTAGTTGTTTAAAAAGTGTAAATCAGATCAAAATGGATGCAGAAAGAACAGTCCTGCAGACATTAGAAGTCTACACTATCAATGGGAGATTAAAATGTACTTTTGTTTTTGTAGTTGTCAGAGAAATTGACGGTGAGATTTAGCAGCTTTCATCTTGGTATTCCTATGGGTAACCCGGTCAGATTGGCCAAACCAAAACCATCTGGGCTCTAGGGACAACTGGGCACCAAAACCATCTGGACACTAGGGACATGTGGGCACCTGGTCAACTGGGCTCTAGGGACAACTGGGCACCAAAACCATCTGGGAACTAGGGACATGTGGGCACCTGGGGGGTGGAGACATCTGGGCACAAGGGACTTGTGGGCACCTGGAGAGGTGGGCACTTGGACAACTGGGCACCTGGACGAGTGGGCACCTGAATTAGGATTCATGTTAGCATGCTGCTTTGTTACATAGAATGCTGCTTTGTTGTTCCGGAACAGCTGACTGCTTGGCAGAAGCTTAAGCAGGGGGGAAATACACGGACCTTTTAGCCCAATGTTAACTGCAGGCCATTTTATGTGGTGAAAAAAGTTGCTTTTTCCTCCTTGCCTGTAAACTCCCAACACTCCTGCAATATGCATTTTGCTGCAGACAGTGGTGGAAAGTAACTATAAGTACTTTACTTAAGTACAAATTTGAGGTATTTGTAGCCTACTTTACTGGAGTATTTCCAATTTTCAGTACTTTTACTTCTACTCCACTACACTAGTAGTGGAGTAGAAGTAAAAGTACTGAAAATTGGAAATACTTCAACTTCAGTAAAGTAAAAGTACCTCTGAATTGTACTTAAGTACAGTACTTGTTGAGTAAATGTACTTAGTTACTTTACACCAC